>NC_066365.1:3079285-3382321 GCF_013377495.2 Cygnus atratus
TTTCTTAAATCAGTTTATTCTATCATTCTTGTTTTAAAAAAACACAATACTATTTCATTCTTCTGGTCACAATCTTTTCTTCCCTACTCAAAATCTTTTAATTCAAAATTTTTATTTAAAAAAAAATGCTTTCCCTTTTTTTGTTTGCATATGTACACAAATTAAATAGTACTTAATTTCATATATGATCTGGGAGCTGTTACGAGTTGGTACATGTGACAAGGACAGATAGTGGAGACATCTATGTAGCAAAGCTGGAGTTGTATCTCACTCAGTCATCTAAGGCATGACACGGGCTATTGTGATGACTAAGTGAAAGTATGGTTGCCCCACTGAGTGGACCAGTGTTTTATCAAACACAGGCTCACTGCGTACTGTAGCTAGCTGAGGTTCCACTGTCATCATGCTTTGGAGTTTGTTTCTTAGTTTGCATCTTGTGTAGACTCAGACTTGCTGCGATTTTTTTGCTCAGGACAAGCAATTTGCTGAACAGCATAACTCATTAACATCCATATTCCTTTGTCTACAGATTCAGAATTTGCTTAACAGCGTACACTCTGAGGCCTTTGAAATCAAAGCTGTGCAGGTGTCCACTGTAGATGCATTCCAAGGAGCTGAGAAGGAGATCATTGTTCTGTCGTGTGTAAGAACAAGACAAATGGGGTTCATAGACTCAGAAAAGAGAATGAATGTTGCGCTAACAAGAGCAAAGAGGCATTTGTTGATTGTTGGAAATCTGGCCTGCCTAAGTAAGAACAGACTCTGGGGAAGAGTAATTCATCACTGCAAAGGTATTACGTTTTTCCTTTATTTTCAAAAACATGTAGCTCATCTTTTTAAATGATAGAATATGCTGTTTACAGCAGTATATATACAACACAATATACATACTACAAAACGTATAGTATACATGCTATGTAAAATACAGTACATTTACTACATATATTTTATATTGCAAGTAGATCTCAAGTGTGAAAGATGTATGTTTGCAGTTTTATTGCAAACTGCTTTTATACTTAGTGTATTTGTTATCCAGTAAAGGAACTTTAATTTTCTTCTTTGGATGGCATCAGATTGACGGACAAAGAACACCCTCTGGTAAGGAGACCTGAACCCCGTTACTGCATTTCCAGTCTTTTCCCAATTTGCTTTTACATAGTAGACCCAGGCAGGAATACGTTATGAACAAATTCGTCCATAGAGCAGTATTTCTGGGTAGGCAGAATTAACAAATGAAAGACAAATGTGCAGTGTCTTTCTGCAACTGGGGGGCTCATTTGTTTTTGGATGATAAACTTCTGAGTTACTAGGAAAAAAAAAAAACAACAATGCAACTGGAGATCAGCTAACTCTTACTAATTTCTGATTGCTTTGTTTACAGGCCATTGTCTTGTGAATATGTGTGTTTTACTGGGCCACAAAAAGAAACAGTTTTTGAAAATCAGTTTCTTACATTGTTTCTGCATATTTGCTGAAGCTTACTGCAAATGAGCATTTACACACTTGAGCAAGACCTAAAAACAGCTAAAACAAAAAAATCCTTGTGATGCCTCTCACCTACTTGCACCTTTGCTAGAAGGTGTTTAAAATGCCTGAGCAGCCCCTTTGTTCTGTCTCTCTCTCATTCCCAGGATATGCATAGCTTGGAAGAAAACAAAACAAAACAGATGATAGTTTTCCCCTTTGTTTGAAGTGGGACACTTCGTATCTCAAAGCATGAGTACATTTAATCATAATTTTTGCCTTGGCAATTTTCTTTGAACTAGAAAAGTGAGAGAATAGGTCCAAATGTCTAAAGTACATTCAATAAACTCTGGCTGAATCCAACTCCCCGGAACCCACATGCTTCCTTACCTCTGGGCAAGGCCCTGCCCTTTGGAGAGATAGGACCTTAGTGGAGACTGCAAAAGGAGTGCTCAGTTCCTAAAACGACTGGTAATGAGTCACTGCAAGAACAGGTCCCAAAATAGTAATTATTCTTTTACCTACTTGGCATCAGAGGAAGCATCTCATTAATGGCTGAACTCTGAAGAACAACAATTTTCCAAGTAGAAATATTATAGCTGCTTGATAGGGTTTTGGAAATAGATATTCTCATCACCACAGACTGATTACGTGATGGGTGCTGTAAAGTGAGATCTAATTATCCTGTTTATTGTTACTTTCAGAATGGGAAAATGGATTGCAACATGTAAGCCAGTGTGAGCAGCAGCTGAACAACATTCTTAAGTGTTATTTGGAGGAAAAGGAGAAGGAAGAAAAGAGTAAGAAACAGGAAAAATAAATGTGCACATATTTTATGAAGACAATATATGAATGGTGTGTCTATAAAATTTACCAGAACTACTGAAAATCTAATATTTATGTTTAATGGGGGAAAATTTTATTTGTATCTCTGTCCTGATTCTTCTGTTTTGATCCCTTGTTTGTATGACTAAAACTAAAGAATAAAGTAACTGCTTGATATCTGAAATCCTTTTAAGCTTATAAAGTACCTAACTGTATTATTAGCATTTTGTTATTCTTCAGGTATGTACGTAACCTCATATTGTAAAAACAATAGTCATTTTGTCTATTTACAAATCAGTCAAATTAGGAGTGTGGCTAAAATAAAAGGGACTTAATTTTCCTTGAAAAAATTACATTACATGTTCTATTAAATCTTTGGAAGTCAACAAAACTAAATGACAGCAGGTTGGCTGTATCTAGATGTGTTACAAGCGTAGGATAAGGTCACTCGGCCCTGTTTCAAAACTAGCTGAAGTATTTTGTTTTGGAAGCAAGTGCTGTTATGTGAGAAACTGTCTCACATGAGAAAAAAAGTTTTTTTATCACAACAAAAGTTGACCCATAGGGTGTCTCAAAGGTATATAGAGGAGTGTCAGTAGTTAATGTATGAACTCATACTAAGATATGAGGATTCTCAGTGATTAATTTATGGGGAAAACTGGGCTGAGCATGGGCCTTGTAAAATTTCTAGATGCTGCCACACTGTTTAACTTCTTCCCCAGAAGCCTCTGAGGCACTCTCGCACCTGCCATGGAACTGGCACCCTAATAGCACTAAAAACATTGGAAGTAATCTCCTTTCTTCTTATTCAGCTCAGAAACAAAGTAGTGATGAGCTTGTCGTATTCAGTCTCTGGAAATAAACCAGACCTGAGCAAAACACCGTAAAGTGCACCAGCCGAACAGCCTTGGGATATCGCAGGGACCAAACCCACAAGGTGACCACAGCAGCTCCAGCTTTGTGCCTGCCCGGAGCCCCCCAGCAACAACCTTCCGCAGGTTTTCGCCCTTCTGGCACCGCACAAAGCACCCGAGGACCAAGAGGGTGCCCTGCAACTAGTCTCCTTGCCTCCTTCCTTGCCTCCTTGCCTCCTCCTCTGCCTCCCTCCTCGCTTCCCTGCCCGTTAGCCGCCAGGTGGCGCCGCCGTCCGCTGCCGTCGCTCCGTGAGCGGAGCAAAAGAGGCAAGAGCAGAGGGTGAATAGTGCCTGCAAATTGCTGCTGACGCCTCTGTTCCAGCTCCCTAAAATCTCAATCAACAATCCATTAGAACTCAACGGGAGTAAAACTAAATCCTCGTTTAAGTGTATTTATCCGATCTCCTTTCTCTCTTTCAAATGCTAAATCCATTTCAGCATATGCCCCTTCTTTTTCTTGCCTTTCTCTAAAGACTGGCAGCCTATACCACTCTTGTAAATATGAAAGATGCTAATCATATGACATATCACGTCTCAGTCGGAGCCTGGAATAAAGCCTTGAGATTTGGGATCATTGCCTCCAGACAACAGCTTCATCAGCCGGAAAGTTGTTTTTTTTCTCCTTTCCTTCAACTCTCAATCCCTTCTTTGTCTGGGGGAAAATGCAGCCAACTCGAGCCACCCTGGCCATATGGTTCACTCTGTGTTTTCTTAGTTGAATTCTGAATTGTTTGTGACTTGCGAAGGTTTTTTTTTTTTTTTTTTGGAAGGGCGTATAAAGACATAGAAGAGGCTGCCTGCGCTGGGGCGGCTTTGCAGGGCTGCTGCATGTTCTTCACGTGTTCATTTCACACACTCCTTCTGCAGCCACTTCACTGCTACTGCTCTGCCTCAGAGCCAGAAGATAAAGCCCCGCACACACTTTTTGACAGTAACACAACAGATTCCAGGGGTCTTCTTAGTTTTCCCTTCAGCAGACAAAAACGCCTTCTTAAACCTGACACATTTTGGTTTTCAGGGCTGCCCGTACTCATCCCCAGCCTGGTGCAAACGCGCGGCATGTGCACTGGCGTACGCGCTTGCTGGCGAGCCCCTGCTACGAACACCTCGGATGAGAGAAGTGCCGAAGTATTTTGCAGCGAGGGAGAGAGTGTGGCTTTTAAGACCTGTATAAATCAGGAGCTGAATGAGTTCGGTGCGCTCGAGTTTGGATAGCCCCCCATTTGATAGCAGCCTGCCAAATTTTCTTTCTCTCTTTCCTTACACAAACCCCCAAAAAAGGCCCTTTCACCAAATCATTAAATTCTACAGAGGTGGTCAAGCTAGTCCTGCTTTTCATGCATTTGAGAAAGAAAAGGGTCCTTGAAGTTTAGAAGATGCCCAAGGAAAACTCATTGAATGACATCAAAAGAATGAGTTTCCATAGCTGTTGAAGCACGAGAGCTGTGTAGCTGCACAAAGGCGGGTTGGGGCAGTGGGACTGTCCCACTGCTCTATCCCAGCACAATTGGGTCACTGAAATAGGGAATTAATTACCATTGGAGAGTGGGCAGCCCATTCACCACTGGCTGAGTTTTATTAAACGCCAATATAAATAACAAAACAACTCTTGTGGCTGCACTATTCCTACACGCCAAAGGAAGGATTATGTTGGGGATTAACATCTTAAAGTCTATGAGACTTTCTGACTCAAGGCTCGGAGCTGGTAATCGTATTTGTCTCCTGGTTCAGCGATTAGTGCTCTCCCTCGCGCACCTTCGCCTGGATGGCCAATGTCCCTTTTTGCAGGCACTGGGTTTTTCACACAATCGGCTGTTCTTTTCCCCACATCTATAGAAAAGAATAAGAAAACTGAAGCGTGTTCACGCGATCCTCAAGCTTCTTCTCTTCTTCATGGGAAAGGAAGGCACCGGCGGCCTTTTTTCACAAGGGGGGGAGGCGGGGGAGGCAAACCCTTTTGGGGGTGGGCGGCAGGGCTGCGGATTGCAAAATCGCTCCGCAGGCCTGCACCTGCCATGCAAATCCGCCAGGAACAATCGTCCCCCGTCCCGACAAGGGGCTTGGCCGCCCCGGGGGGGCCGGGGCAGGATGCCGGGGCAGCGCTGCCCGAGGGGGGACCGTCTTGTCCCCGAAGGGACCCCAAAGGTGGGACCCCGCGGGGCAGCCCCTGCCCCGTCCCTCCCCACACCGCTTTTTGGGTCCCTCTCCCCGGCGCCCTTTGGAGAGGGGACGTGCTTTGACCCCCCCTCATTCCCCCCAGTTTTGGGGGATCTGTGCTCCCGACATCACGCCCCCATTCACCTGTGGCAGCGGGGCCTGGCAAGCCATCAATGCTCGCTCACAACTTGTGGGGTCGAAGCGCGGACGGGCCGCGTCCAGAGGTCTCTCAGCAACACAGACCCTAAACTTTTAGGGCTATCGGGTCGCCTGAGAGTTCAATCTGCTTAGGGCAAACAAAGCCTTTCTGAAGGTCTCCCCCTCTCCCGCACACAAGCTCAGCATCCTTTATTTCTGGCCTGTGTGATAAGCTTAAATCATTGTGCTCCCGCTTCTTGATCGTCGCCTGCTTTGGCCTTTTGTTCCCCTAACGGACGGAGGCTGCCGAAGGGGCTGAAGTTGAACAGTTTGACCCCCGGTGGACAGTGCAGGCGGTGGGCACCCCGCCGCCCCATGGTTCTCCCCCGAGCCGCCCGGCCCTCGCCGGACCACACAGGCGCCTTGGCTCCGGTGGCTGTCACCGCAAGGCCGGTGCCACCCTCGCCCGTGTCCCACTGAGGCCAGCAAGCGGTTACACCGTGGGGCAGGCCACAAATCCCCATGGTCCGTCTGGGCAGGGAGGGAGGAGGCTTCCCAGGGTGTTTGCAGCTTGCTTCTTTTTATTATTAGTAGTAATACTGTTATTATTATTGTGCTTCTTTAAAAGTCTTCTGGAGTGTAGGTCGTGCCCGAGGCACTGAGCTGTAGGCAAGCAGAGGCTGAGGCTGCGCGACGCCTGTTTCCTCAGGACGATGAGAAAAAAGGGGAAAAAAAACAAAACCAAACCTGAACAAAAACCCAACCCAACCCAAAATCTACTAAAAAGCAAACAAACAAAGAAACAACAACAACAACGAAAAACCAACCCCCAAACCCACGCCGAACCCGAAGAAAACCGCTGGCATCGGGCTGTCGGAGCCAGCTCCCGGCCTCCCCGAGGCCGCAGCCTCCCCCCGGGCTGCCTCCCCGTCCTCCCCCCGCCCGGAGCTGCTGAAAGGGAGCCGGCTCCCGCGCGCGCCCCGCGGCCCCCCCCATTCATTAATAAATTAGCGGCACGCTCCAGCCGAGCGCGAGGCACCGACGGGGGAGCGGGGGGGGGAGGCCGGGGGCCGGGGCTGAGGCCGGGGCCGGGCGTCGGGCGGGGCGGCGGGGGGCAGGTTTGATTGTTCCCCGCGGGGTATATAAGGGGTGTTAAGGAGGGTCGTGTGCCAGACACGCAGCCGACGGGCCCCGGGCCGCTCCCCCCCCTCCCCCCGCCTTTCCCCCCCCTCCCCAAAATCCTCCCTCCTCCCCCCCCCCGGAGGATGCTGGTGAAGGCGGAGAGCCCCGCGCCGCCGGCGGAGGACGAGCTGCTGCTGCTGGGCCTCGCCTCGCCTGCCCCCTCGCTGCCGTCCAGCGCCGGCGACGAGGAGGAGGAGGAGGAGGAGGAGGAGGAAGAGGAGGAGGAGGCGGCCTCCCCGGCTCGGCCCGGCTCGGCTCGGCCGTCGGGGCCGCGGCGGAGGGAGGCGAAGCGGCGGCCGGGGCGGTGCCGCACGGCGGAGGCGGCGCAGCGCCTCAAGCGGAGCCGGCGGCTGAAGGCCAACAACCGGGAGCGCAACCGCATGCACCACCTGAACGCGGCGCTGGACGCCCTGCGCGACGTGCTGCCCACCTTCCCGGAGGACGCCAAGCTCACCAAGATCGAGACGCTCCGCTTCGCCCACAACTACATCTGGGCGCTCACCGAGACGCTGCGCCTGGCCGGGGCGGCGGCGGCCAGGGGCGGCCCCGACGGCGGGCTGGAGGCCAGCCCCTCGCCGGCCTCCTCCTGCAGCCCGGCGCCCTCCGCCTCCCCCTACGCCTGCACTTTATCGCCAGCCAGCCCCGACGGCTCCGCGTCGGAGGCCGAGCACTGGGTGCCCCCCCGGGGCCGCTTCGTGCCCCCCCCGCCGCCGCCGCCGCAGCCTCCCCGCCGCTGCCTCTAGCCCTGCCGCCCGCAGCCCCCTCCCCAAATTTTCTCCCCCCCTCCGTCCCAAATTTTCTCTGCCCCCACCTCCGACGTTGCACTTTGTCCGCTCTCCCAGCTCCCGGGCCTTTTGTGTGTCCCGTCCCCCCCTTCCTTCCCTCCCGCTCCCCGTTTCGCCAGCTGTCTCTTGTGATTTACGAGGTTTGGGGTGGGGTGGGGGGGTCCAGAGAGAGAGAGAGAAAAAAAGTTGTTTTGTTAGGGGGCCAGGTTAGAAGTCATTGTATAATTTGTAGGCTTTGTGAGGGCTGAATGCAAGCGTGGAAATTTAGGCTGAACTCTCTATCAAAAGGGAAAAAAAAAAAAAAAACGTCGAGGGAAAGGGGGGTGTGAATCGGGAGGGAAGGGAGGACTCCTCATGCATTATTTATTTCGACCTTTAGGGGACGAGGAACTCCCCCCTTCTTTCAGGAGATTAAAAATAAATCAACAGACTGAAAACCTAAACAGACACGGAACATTACAGTGATCAGCCACACACGTGTTCACATTTATTTATTATAAAGAAAGATTTCATGGAAAATATGTATTTTTTTGTATAATTTACAGAGTTTATTCTAGTATGTATTTACAGCTGAAGAACAAAGGGACTGTTCTTGTCATAAAATATAAATAAAATATCTAATTTTCATAACTTTGTTTGCTGCTTTTTTTGGCTGGCGTGCCACCTGTCAGGAGCTGGGGGGCTCCTCCGGCACAGGGGGGACTGGCAACTGCCCTGGTCTCTGCCAAAAATTGGGGTGGGCTGGGCAAGGGGCTCCCCGGACCCAGCCGAGTTTGTGGGGTGCAATGGGGTGACCCAGGTGCATGCCCCCTTTGCAAGTGCTCCAGGGTTCATCAGAGCTCTCCCATACATTTTCACTTCTAAAATTCTGGTTTGCTTCTTCAAAAACACCCCCACACACCTCTTTTTTTTTTTTTTTTTTTTTTCCCCAGTGGAATAGGAGCAAGACTAAACTCTGGGATGTCAGCTTAGTCCCAGCGTTGGGGCAGTCACTTTTGGGGTGAAAAGGTGCTCGGGGACGAGGGGGACAAGAACAAAATCCCTTCCTCTCCCAGCAAAGGGAGCCCCCAGAACTGGCTGTGGTGTGGAAAGGAGCCACCAGAAACACACACAATCGTCCTGATAGCAGCACGTTGCCTCCATCCTGTGGTTTCTCAAGCAGCAATGCTGTGTTTAGGTGCACTGGGAGTTTGCTGAGGATCTACTTTTGCCTCCCGATGCAGAAGATGTAACTGCCTAAAACCCTTCCAAACTGATGGCTCCTGAGTTTCACCGAGAGGGACGTAGGACATAAACGCTACCCAGAAAATAAAAATGAGTGAGCTTAAATAAAAACTGGTTTGGGCTTAAAGAGGAAGGCTCCGTTCCTCCATCTCTCTCATGTTCCGGTGAAACCCACACCGCGGGCAGGGCCAGGGTGGGCTCAGAGCACCTCTGGGGATGTCTCGGGTTATCCCATGGAGACGTTGTCTCCTACACAGGGCACCCAACAAAGCGCTGAGCAGGAGCAGCCCGTCTGCCCTCGGCCTTCATCCTTCCAGTCCTTCCTTGCTCTATCACTGCCCCGCACTGGCCGGGCGTCCTCATCCTCCGTGCCCATGCCACGAGCCCAAACCAGGGCATTTTTAGCCCAGCATCATTAGTCCATCGCTGGCAGGGCCGGGGGGTGTCTGGTGCACTCTGAGGCTCTTCAATCATTGCCCTGTGCGCCCAGCAGCGCTTTGTGACTTCTGGGTGCAAACACCTGGAAATCATTAAAAACCAGTGGAGGCGGCTGAATGTATTAATTAAATAAACTGCGCGGCACATGAATCTGCCCGGTGCCCCCGGATCCTGGGAGCGTGAAACCCAGCCCGGCGAGCGACGTCCCTGAAGGGGGCAAAAGGGAAAAAAAAAAAAAAAAAAAAGGAACGTGTGAAAAGAGAATTAGTAAAATTAGGTTAGTCCAATAAAACGTGCGGGGGTTCACCCCCCCCTTCCCCGCAGCCTCGGGCGAGCGGTGCTATCGAGCCTGATCTATTGTTTCCCCCCCTGGCAGGGGGGTTTATTGTGTGATAAATAATTCCTGGAGGACAGAAAAAAGAAAAAAAAGAAAAAAAAAGAAAAAGAAAGAGAAAAAAGTGGGTGCATTTGCATAATCACGGCTTTGATGTGGCCAGCGATATGAAGCTGTGTCCCCCCAAATCTGCCGTGGGCCAGAAGGAACAAAACAGGAGGCATCCTTTCAGTGGGGCTGGCAGCGTGTGGGGTGGCCTGTCGGGAGCAGGATGGCTCCGTCTCTCTCTGTTAACAACCCCTCTAATGATTAAACTCCAGGAATGCCAACAAGGAGCCCAATGCCTGGCTCGCCCTTGTGCCATGGTGGTGATGGGGAGCATCACCCATCCCGCTGGGCAGATGGGAAAGAGAAGGGGGCAGATGGGGGTCCCACAGCCCTTCCCTGGTCCCTTCCTGGCTGTGGGCACTGCTGCAAAGCCGGAGGGTCGCAAATTATTAGTGAAATCCTAGTGGCTGCCCAGAGCCTTGGGAAAGCAGCCTGTGGGCCCAGAGCCCTGCAGTGGGCCTGGTACTGGGCTGGGGGTGTAAAAGGCAAAAGTGCCCCTCGGGATGGAGTGGGGGAATGGGGGGGGCTGTTTCCACGGCTGCACCTTTTCGAAAAAGCGTAATTCCTCATGACAAAGAGGTCGTCTTCCCTTTAAAATGTGTTTATGGTCCTTCTGCACGTTGTGCTTTGGCATAAAAGCTTCTCTGCACTGCTGGAGCCTGCCGGGCTGCTCTGTGGCTCCTGAGGGGGGGTTATACACACCCCCGGCTCACAGATAGCCACAGGGAGCCCAACTCACCCCAAGGGATGGCACTTGCTTTCCTCTCGTGTGGTACACAAACCATTGGTGCACCTATGTGTTTCCACAGAGCAAGCCCGGCCTGCACCCAGCCTGCATGGCCAGCCACCATGTGGCCCTTCCCCTCTCCCCAGCACACATTTCACACATGTGGGACGCATGGCCTGGCCTTGATTTACTCCTGTTATGGAAATTTTTCTCATGATTTTATTGTCACAAGGAGGCTTTGGTTTCATGATGGCGGAAAAAAAGAGTAATGCCATTATGCTGTGAAGCAACTGGATTAGGATTCACCTGTTACAGGGCATCCTACAGTGTGCTCTAATGACTTTGTTATTGAAATGTATATTACATTAAGTAATTAAGCACACGTTGGCTGCTTTTTTAAGACGGGATTCATTATTTTTTGCATAATGTTGTTTTAATTGAAAGGGCCAATCATCTGGGATATTAGACAGTTACATCTTATTTCCACACAAAGACACGCATGTAACTTAGAGAAATGCAATGTCTCTGCAACGAGAGCACACCCCAAAATATCTGTAAAACATACAAATGGGGGTATGCCCGTGTGCCTGGGGAAAGCAGCTGACGCTGGGGCGCATCCTGGCCGAGGACCAGGCCCTGTGGGACAGGGACAGCGCATCGCTGTGGCGAGGGGAACGCAGTGCTCCACACAGCCGTAGGGGCTGGGGGCTGCAACTGATCTCTCAGGAACCGAGCCATAGAAAACACCTCCTGTAAGGGTCTGGGCTTGTCTGGTAAAACTTTGCCTTTGTTTTGTCTGGATTTGACCTGTGCAGCCCCCATTCCTGCACTGTATGGACAAAGCAGTCCCAAGCACTCACTGCAGCTCAGCACGCTTTTGTGTAGCAGTTGTAGCTCTGCGGACCCCTTCCATGAGCAGAAGTCTTGGTGGGATTTTTACCCAGTGTAGAGGGATGCCTTTCTGCTGGGCAAAGTCTTGCATCTCTAAACCTGTCTTGATTTGTGCCCAGCTGACACCTTCCTCCTCAGGAAGCATCCTGCCTTAAAGCTGTGATGCTGTGCCATCTGTGCAGGCTCAGCACACGTTTTTGCTGTCACCGTGGGGCAAACCCGAGCTTGGGCTTAGCGCTGTGCCTCTGGGCCGGCAGAGCAAGCTTCGGGCTGTGCTTTCCTCCCCCGCAGCCTGCAGTGCTGAACGCAACACGGGCGGTGATCTTGCAGTGCTGGGACTGGAGACAGAGCACGTTAAAAGCCGCCTTGAGGAAAAGTTGTACACCGGGCAGAGGGAAGGCGGGCTGCTGTGCTGGCGGGCAGCGGGGACTGGGCCTCCTCCCATCCCCCTGCCTTGATTAAAAAGGAGAGGGTCCGGACCAAAGCTGAAGGCATATTTACCTTCGTGAGTTTTAGAAAAGTTAATTACTGCTTGGAGCAAGTTGGTATGGCTGTCCTGAGCTGCCTTTTATTAGTAGTCGCCTTCATTAATTTCCCTCGCTGGATTTGCTGCTAATAGCTGCTTGGTCCTGGGCAGCACAAAGCAGCATCTGTGCCATTGAGCAGAAAAGCGGGAGTCGGGCAGAGGGGGGCCGGGGGGTGGCGGTGGGGGGGACGCCATTTGCAAATCATCCCCTATTAATGTGACGGCCTGCGCGGGGCAGGCAGCAGCCCTGTGCCTCCCATGTCCAGCATGGCCGCTTGGGCTTCAGCCTGACAGTGGAGGGGGGAAAACCTGGGCGTCCCGGGTGCTTGTGCTGGCTTCTCCCACCCATTGAATCGTCCGGGCCTGGTCTGGGTGAGGATGCAGGTGTCAGCGCGGCATGTCGCCCGCCTCGCGCCCTCTGCCAAGGCCTGATGATGCCCCAGTTCTGCCTGCACTCCTCGTGCCCAGCTGTAATAGGGTTCGGTTGTTGAACATGTTCCCTTTCAATCTCTAATTGACTGATTTTTATGCAAGAGTGCATGCAGCAAAGCACGCGAGGCCTCTGTCTTTCGCCTGGGTGCTCACAGAGGGACTTCTAACAGCACAAACTTCCTTCACCAAACACCTTCCCCAAAGCTCAGGAAAGAGCTCATTGCCACACTGTCAGCAGCAGAAAGCTTTTGTGCTTGGCTTACTGCTTTTACCAGGTGAATGTAAGTCCTGCAGGCTTTATGCCCCTACAGCTAATGACAATATTTCACTGTTCTAACGCAGTGCAGCTTCTCTCATTTTGTAGAGACCGTGGGGTGACTGCTTCCTAATGGTCATTTGTGGCTCTCGCCTCACGCTTGGGAGTGTGGTGTGATTAAGCCACCCTAAAAAGCACATTGGGTAGCAAGTTACTTAATACACGACTGAATGCCTATGAAAAATAAAAACAAAACAAAACAACAAATAACACAAAACAATGCAAATCTTGGTTGGTTCACATGACTTTCTTCTGAAGCCAGAGGAAATGGCAGAAAGGAGATTTTTTTGGCCAGTAGCTCTAAGCTGGTGCTTCCAGCCAAAAGATTAAATGCTCTGAGTCAGCTGCTTAGTTCCCCCGTTAGCCCCCCGTTTGTACCATACACCGCATCAACCCGCAGTGTAAATTCTGTGTGTTTCGGGCCACGTACGTGCTATGGCTGCCTAAAGGCTGTCGGATATGTGTGGATACATCATTATTAAGGCAAGCTCTGTGCTCAAGCACCGGCTAATGGCAGGGCGCTGAGCAAAGCTCTGAGAGTTCCAGACATGAGCCCCAGCCTGCCGAGGTTACGACCGATGGAAGCTACCAGGCTAAACGTTACGGTGTTGGCTTTAGGTGGGAACTGGGCAGGCTGACACTCGACACTGAGTTTCCTGAATTGCTCATTCAAAGATCTGTCAGTAGCCGTACGTTTAGCTGGGGTGGGAAAATGTCTTACATAAAGCAACAAAAGAAACCAGCTGCTAAATGCTAATACCCTATATTAGGAAGTACTCCAGATATTAAGATTCCCCACACAAGAATTTATTCAAAAGCATATCTAAACACATTTTCTTTGGTCAAACAAGCAGCAGAGACTGGAAAAGGTGTTGCTTTTTGCGGGTCTCTAAACCACACACACTTTACAACAGGCATCGCGGGGCTGGCTGTTGACAGTGCGCAAGTACACTTTGTTCTCCAGGGATTGTTAGGGAGGTTTAGTTTTTGTTTTTAATTGTCTCTATAGAGAAAGAAAAGGCTTTAAACACAGCATCACTGCTGCCGGTTAATTCCCAAAATCTTGCTGACCATCTTTGTTTCCCCTTGGCGGTTTAGAGCTCTGTTTTGCAGCAGCATGAAGCTCCGTATGCACAATTTCTGTCACTTGGTTAAAGCCAACGTTCTTGTCTTGCAGACAAGGCAGCCCTTTATTGGCTGCAGAACAAGATAACTGGCTTAATCTTCCCAGTAACACGTGAGTTTTCATGTATCACTTTAATCTGTGAAACACTGGGGCTGAGTGTACCGTCACATGCCGATTTTACTTTTCTATGAGCGAGTGACTCCCAGGCTCAATGATGGATTGTTCGCTCCCTTTTAACAACAGTCAAGATGGTGAATGCCCTGGGGTGATAGACAGTGTGCAATGGGAACGACAGCAAATCTGATGGCCCAGTTCAAGTTCACCTGACAAAGCTGAAGCAGTCTGCAAGCAGCATTCGAGAAAGGATTATTCACACTAGCATTATATTTTTGAATGCATTTTTCTTCCTGTGCAGCTGCCCAGCTCCCCAGCACTGAAGGTTTATGCACCATAATAAAGAGATTTAATTTTTTTTTCTCTCTTGCTTCTCACTCTTTACACCTAGTTCTAATTGTTCAGCACAGTGATAGGGCATCTTTCCAAACAACTCGGCGCAAAGCACGTAGAAAACAATAGCATTGCTAAAAAGCGGCAACAAAAGCCTAAAAATCTCTGCCAGTTGCAGAAACAAAAGCTTATGGTTTTGTTAAAGCTAACGCCATGGTGCTGGGTACCCATCTTTTTGTGGAAATTTAATGCTGTGTTCCCTTTCTCATGACGCAAATCTCCCAAAAGAAGCAGTCCCAGCCCTTGGGCCATGGGGCAGGGAACCTCCGGGTTTGGAGGAGAAGAGAAGAGAGCATTTTCAGTGGAGGGAGCTAGTGACCTTGGATGTAGCAGGGAAGCTTTATACCATTTTTCAGATGAAGAATCCCCTGGTACATGGATGACTGCACATGCACACACTCTGGATGCCTTGGCATAGTCTTTGAAGAGTAAAACCAAAGTCTCGTCATATTTTATTTTGGCTAGAGAGGCAGGTTCCTGAGCAGCAGCCAGCATTCAGTCCAGTCCTGCTATTCCTGCCAGATGTGGAACTAAGGGGAATATGCACACCTCTTTCTTGAAATTTCACAGAAGTAGCTTTTGGCCTCCCGGCTAGGACAATAACACCAGGAGAGGTGTGCTGAAGGAGCCCAAGACCTCTTTTGCTCTCCGGTGGAATAGAAAACCAGATGCAGCCTGTATGTGCAAAAATATGCCCTCTGCTTTTAATCAAAATCTGCAGAGTGTCCCTTGCAAAGGCTGGAACAAACATTCTCCTGTAAACTCTGAATCTGAATAGTGTTGCTGATAGCTTTTATTTTCCTTATCCCTCAACCAGAAGCTCCAGTCTGCTTAATTCGGCTTTGAAGGAGTGCAACATGCAGGGTGAGGAGCTCTCATTCCCTCTTTCGTCTGGATCCTTTCTCAGTTAAGAAAGGCTCACCAAGGTGGGAGGCAGCACAACAACATGTGTATGCATTCCCTGACCGTGCTGCCAGGTTTGATTCTTACCACCTAAGCAGCCTGTGCAGGAAAAAATAGTTCTGCATTTCATACTTTCCAGTTCCCGTGGCTCACGAGTGTCCAAGGAGGTCACCTGAATGAACTTCAGGTTTTAGTTTAAAACAAAACAAAGCAACACAAGACAACAAAATAAAATCCCACAAAAGTTTGTTTCATAAAATGCAAAAAGCTGCAGCTGCCTCTAGCCCAGCATACACTATTGAAGCATGTGGCCGGCACGCATGCCACAGGCTGCTCAGCACTGGCGTTAAATATTAGGGGCTCTCTGGGTGTGTGCTATGTATCAACCACAAACAACAGCAAAAATTCAGCAAAAATGTTTGAGTTAAAGGACATATTCAAAGTCACAGCTGTTTGTATGTGTGAGAGTAAAGTGTGTTCCTAGAACAGGCAGAATTGTCAAGAAAATCCCTCCTCATGTAGGGATTTAGGTTTTAAAGATTTTAGATTTAAAAATTTAGGATTTAGTCTTCGGTTGCATAAGCGGAGCAAGGTGAGAGGATAAGGTCTTGGTGTGGGGTGTTGATAGGGGCAGTGTGTAAAGATACCACTTAGAGGACACCTTTTTCACTCACAAGCAACCCCTTAAAGCCCTAGCACCTGCTCTGAATAGCTGATGTGAGCTGTACCTGTGAGTGCCTAGCTCACACAGCAAACAAGCTCACGTAGTCATACAACCAGGGCTGTGCACTGCCCTTGGATGCATTGAACCACAATCTGATGGACCAGCCATGCCAAAACAGGTTTGCAAGCAATAAGCCCTGGATGGAGCTCCTGTGGGTGATGACAACTGGATTTTGTGCTGGAGGATCCTGTAGTTACTGGGAGTCTTTCTGCAGCTTGTACTGCGCTAAGGGTGTACTGAGTAAGGGTGTACAGCTCAGAATGAGGAGGTGCTCTGCCTCTCTAGCAGGAACCCAAACAGGCACTGAGGCTGCTCACCCTGTGCCCGTGCCAGTGCTGATTCGATACTGGCCTCCCCCTGGAAGCACTCCTTTGTACCAGTGTCTGCATTCGCGCCTGGGGAGATTATTTGTTGGAATTAGTTACAGAATAATTCGCAAAACTTATGGTGTTCACAGTTTCGTTACAGTCAGAAGAGATGTATTGTTCTTAAGTGAGAACTATTCCACTCTCTCCTGAGAGTTTCTTAAATGTAGCAGGCCTAAATTATTCATGTACAGTTTTTCCTGGCTTGAGACCAGTATTTTTTTCCTTGAAGAACAGCAGATTTTTTTGGCCATTGCAGTTAAAACCATATTTCCTTCTATTTAAATGTTGTGTGGTCACACCTATACGTACATACCCCTCTGAAAGAAATTGTGTTTTTATTTTTTAACAACCCAAAACATCACCATTTGTTCCCTGTAGCATTTATACAACTTTCTGTGAATTTTACAGATGGTTGAAACACAAGTCTCTGCTTCTGTCTCGCTCTGTTTCCTACTCCATTTCCAAAGAGCAGATGGTGCCTGTTGCCCTCACTGGGTCTGCCGATGCACTGGATGTTTATACAGTCTTGTAACACACCTCTAGCTGAATTTTGGAGGCTGCTTTCTTCTTCCTCTTGTGGTCTTCTGCTAAGTCTGACAGATGGCTATAAGAACAAGCATTTCAGATGGTACACAAGATGGTAACATGGTAATACCAGCTGGGGTGCACAGACCAGAACTTTCCCAAAATGGTGCAGGTAATGGCTGACCAGACTCACGTGAGTGTCATCTGAGGGCCTCTGTTCTCTCGAAGACAACATGCTCCTAGAAGTGTGTAGGATAAAATACTGCCCATCTTATGGGTCATCTTCTGCTTGGGTCTCTTGTGTGAGTCTACATTGGTGGCTCTACTGAGGGTCTCGTTAAAGAAAGGCAACGACAGATTTCATTGCACTCCACGTGTTGGTTATTGAAGAAGTAATAAATTCCTCTCTTCCCAAAGTTAGAGCGTGAAACATCTTTGCTATTAACAGAATGAATCTGTGGGTCTGTGAGGTAGATGAGGCCTTTCCCATTCCCTGTCACCCAGCCTGCGGAAGAAAGAATACATCTTTTTTTGTCAAGCATCATGGCCCTTGCGCTATCCCACCCAGTACTTTCTGCTTGGCACAGCCCACACTCTTCTCATGTCAGTTCAGTGATTCCCAGTTTACACCTGTGTCAGCAAAAGCAGAATGAAACCCTAGGAGGTACTGAATGAATATTGCTTGAACATCCCAGAGATACCTGTGTGATGAAGGTTGATTCTGAAAGGTTGTACCCTTGGCTTTTAACCAAAGAGCTCAGTTCTCCATTAACTAAATAGGGAATTATTTTAGGCTTGCCAATTTTGGGAAGGAGGAAGTGTGACAAAACCCGCTGTCTTTTTTAGTGGTTCTCCTTCAGGTGTTTCCACAGGACACATCCTCGCAGCCTGGCTTTAGCCTAATTGGGTGCAGACTGCTCCTGTGGCACTCTGGGGAGCGTGCGGCTTATCTGCTCTTGCTGTGACACAGCAGAAAAAAAAAGTACTGCTCACAGCAGAAACACACCTGCACATACCTCCCTCACCTTATGTCGTTTAGAGGGGCTATGTCCTCGTACAGCATATTCTGCTACTTGAGGGGATATGCAATAAATGGAGTTCACCGCAATACAAACCTTGCAGGTCAACAACAACGTCTGTTCCATTGGAGTACTCGTAGCAGAAATGGCCATAGGCCAGACCATACTCTGTGGCTTTGTACTCGTTCTTTACCACCTTTGTGTTATTGGACAGCTTCACAAACTCCCCCAGGATGTAGGGCTCCACGCTCACACATCCTTTTATTTTTCTGTTTTCCAGTATCTGAAAAGAGAGTTTCAGTGACAGTCATCCGTGCAGAGATGTGAAAGCAAGAATGCTAAAGCTCCTCTAAGGGAATGTTTGTATTTTCCTCCTAGAACTTTCTGTCATAAGATGGATGGAAATATCCTCCATATTAACCCACTGCTGATTCAAAACACAGGCTGCTCAGAGCTCACATTTAACTAGAGCAACGATGGCACCAACACAAAGCCAGCCTGGCAGGCCAAACTGAGCAACAAATTTGACAAATATCTAGTTTGTTCAGCAAATGAGAAACTTCTTTCAGGAGATTCTATCTAAAGAACAAGCTAGAAAAATGAAAAGATTTGAATAAACTTGCACCTGGTCCTTCTTCAATGTGCAAATAACCACTGGGTGATTTTTATTGTTGTTATTGTTGTAGTTTTTTTGTCGTTGTTGCTGTGTTGTTTTTTGTTTTTTTTTTTTAGTAATTTCTGTCTTCAGAGACTAGTAAGTGCTGGTGCCAGGCTCTCATTAGGCCTTATTAGCAAGTGGCATAGAGCCAGATCTACTGCCAGAATGGCTTGCAGACACAGTAATATACATATCATGCTATCATACTAATATTGTGAATTCATATACATGCTAATAACAGTGAACTCAGCTCTGTAGCAGGCAGGGAAAGACAGTCTACTTAGCTCTCCACATCTGAAACACAAGTCAAACTGAAAGTTAAGCATAAGAACTTGGAAAAGATCTGTAAATTTCCCCTGGAGGGCTGGATGTCTGGTTTAACCTCCGTGCCAGATCACACAGATGTGGCTCCTGCCTCTAACACTCAGATTGGGTGCTGGCACAGCAGGGCCACCTGTTCCGTGGCTTTGCTGCCCTTGCAGACGTCTTGCAGAGCAAAGAGGGTAGTAAGAGCAGCAACAGCTGTCCTGGCTATACTTCTGAAACACAGAAGGCCAGTATGATCTGCGAGGTGTGCCCTAAGAGTGTGTTGAATGCAGCCTCCTCAAACTCTGTGTGTTTGAAACCAAGTGGACAAATAGCCATCTTCCCTGATCTAATGTGGCTGTTACTTCAGTTGAGTTGTGGGTATTTTAGTTGCTGTTTGTTGCTGTTTAAAGACTAACCCCAAACTGCTTTTTCTTCAAAACTTGCTTCAGGCTTCTTGTTTTTTCAACCCACTCCAGACACAATAAATTCTCATGACTTTGCTGTGCCTCCCTCCTAGGCTTGCTCAGATAACTCTCCACATCCCAGCCAGCTCTCAGCCACTTGGTTCTTGCCTCTGCCAGCAGGCAATGTCTGAGGCTGAACTGTTGGAATGTAGGGGCAGAATGGTCCTCAGTGAGAGATGCCTGATGGACCTGTGGTCTTGCTGAAGCTCAAAGCCCTGACGTTTCCACTAGTCTTTCCTCACCATCAGTGTGAGCTCACCTTCAGGGAGTACATGGGCATTTCCTTCTCCTCACAGACCACACAGAGATGTGGCGGAGCTGGTTCTTTGCTAGGGACAATTGGAAAAGGAGCAGACGGTGTCTCGGAGAGAGGGAGAGCACTTCTGCTCAGGCAGACCCCATCCCTCTCTCCTCTGAGGTGGGCTGCTTCTTTATATAGTGACCTATTCCTCTCCTAATAAGAACTAATAACTAATAAGAATTGCTATGATAAGGGGTTGTTATTGAGGAAAAGAGCTTTTCTGTGATAGCCATTTGAAGGATGTCTTCTGTCCTGAACAATCAAGTACACCTACCAGGTAAGATCACATGAATTACAGCATGTCATCTACAGGCGGCCTAACTACTAGTAATTTAAAGTCAAACTGACTTATGACCCACTTCCCATCAATTCCTTGGTATTGCTTTGAAGACAGCTCTTACCAGAAGTACTGCAGATGGGATATAAAAGATTTGGGTAGGGACCTTTTGCTCATAGAGCCTTTTGTTGAATTCTGTCACGTAGTACTGAGCAGTCATTTGTCGTTCCACATCACTGAAATGATGAAGAAGACCCTTTTCTTCTTTATATTCTTTCCCAACATACCTAAACAAGAAAAAACAAAACAAAACAAAACAAAACAAACAAAACAAAGCAAAGCAAAACTAAAACAACCTTTGGTGTAGCCAGGTTTGCAGCAGACTGTACTCAGGAAGCCCTACTTGTGGTACACAAACATCATTACCATACACAAACATCAAACCATAAGTTGTGTTTTTTTTTTTTCTCCTAAAGCTCTTACAGGAATAAAATGCTGTAAAAATCAACCAAATCCTAGGATGAAGGTTTCATAGCAATGGAATGTTTAAAGTCAACTCTTCTTGACTCTGAAGGGAGACCTGACTCAGAGGTACTTAAAATACTGTTCTTAACCCATAAGAATTCATAAGATACTTCTAATAACAATCCAAAATCTGTGATTAGCAGCCAGCAGAGCTTTCCTGATGTGAAACATACATGTGTTTTTAACTTTGCTTTCAGATCAAAAGGATCCATTGTGTAAACCCATTGTCAAAAGTGACTGAAGAACTTCTCTGCCTATAGGCATTGTTGCTCCTTCACTCTGTGTTAAGAATGAGCTTGTTGCAAAGTGATTCTAGGCTGGAATCTGGGTACTTGGAAGTGTAGCATCGTGCTAGCTAGGGTAGCCTCTCAGGCCCAGCATCACATTAACCTAGCGTTCCTTCTTTCAGACTGCAGCAGCTGTAAGCCTGCCTGTCTTGGCTTATAAACAGAACAATTGCTGGTGTCTCCACAGGAAGATGAAATCAAGCAAAAAGTTTGGTCTGCCTCTGAGGTACTAATACCACTCTGTGCTTCTACCCTCTTCAGCAACATGAAGCGCTGCTTTGCCTACCCATAAGTAGGATTAGATGGGCTTGTTTAATGAAAGGGCCTACTCTGGAATCTCTGTCAAGTTTATTACTGCTTATGTGGGGAAAAACTGTCTTAAAAAAAAAAAGTTAATTTTGAATTACAGATGTTTTGTTTGAGTGTTACGGAAGATCAGAAACAGGAATTCTCTAATGCAAAGCTAGAGGTCATATAAAAAGGAAGCGTCACTTAATCTCCCATCAGATTATCCCAGAACAGATGGAGGTGAGTTCGGGCCTAAGACCTGTCATGAGCAGATAGACACTAACATGGCTGCTGTAAGACAACAGTAAAGTAGCTTTTTCTTCCCAAAAATTCAAAATCAGAGAGCTAAATGGGTGATAAGATTTACCCTACTAAAGGTTGACAAAATGCACAAGAGATTTAGAAAAGCAATAAAACAGTCTTGCTACAGAAAACCAGCCAAAATCTAACTAAACATAAACTAGGTTGAAACAGAATAAAGGAACAATCTTCTGCCATTGTGACTGCTGTTTCTGTAGTTGCCCAAATAAAAACTTGTATTACATTCTGAAAATACCTGATAAAAGCTACTGTCCGATAAGGCACTGGACTAGCTGAATCACAGGTATAAGATTAATCGTACCAGGCAGTTTTCATTCATATTTACACAGAAGTAGAATTGATATACATTTTTTTTTCAAAAATTGGTTTGGTCAATACCTTCCAAGGCTTTCTTCTTGGTGCAGGAAGTGTATCCAAAATGCATTTCTCTGTTTGCCTTCCTTTGCCACGTTCAGGTAGTCCCCAATGAATACAGCGGTTTCCTGGCCTGTCCAGAGGCCTGATTTCTTTGAGTATTTCAAAAGAAGAGCTGCTACAAAAAGAAGACACAACAGGTAGTCTGGACAATTCCACAGGATTGCTCTAAGCCTGAGCTGAGGGGTGATATACCATCACCTAGGAGCTAAGATATCCAGGCTCCTCTGAAAGCAAAGTACTGTGCAATAAGATATGTGCTTGGCACTGAGGTGCAGAGATGGATGTTTTACATCAAGGACAAAAATATCTAAACAGGCTTGAAACAAGCAAGATGGGATGATCCCCCAGTAGATTGCACTTAATGAGCTCAATGAGGCATCCTATGGAGGTGTTGCTCCTAACTTCTGTATTTCCTAGTATATTGAACAAAGTTCTGCAAATTAAGATTCAGAAAATAAATTGAACTGTTATTTACGATTAACTTTATAATCATTGTCTCAAATACATAGTTCAAAGGGATGAAATATTGAACTTAAATGGGCTCAAGTAAAAGGGGTAAAATAGACTTGACAAACCAGCACAGGAACCACGTAGCCTGAGTTACCTATTGCATGAATGGATAAAGCAGGAGGGACTGAGTGGGCATGGAGATGGAGCCCATCTCCATGAAGCTGTGACTGATGTGCAAATGGGTAGGTAGGAATACAAGAAAATGTTTCAAGGGAGTGTTCTTCTGTTGCTTTTTTTTTTCTTTTTTTTTTTTTGTACAAAAATTCATAAAAGAACAACAAAAAAATCCTAGTAAGTGATGACTAAAACATGACGTTAAAAAGCCTGAGTCAAGGCTGTTTTCTGTGGGAGTAGCTATCACTGCATGAAAACGCTTGTTGCTGTGTGGAAACTTACAATATGCTTTATGAAGCTGTTTAGGCTTAAAAATTCCAGTAGGCCTCAGTCTCTGGACAAGCCAGTTATGCTCTACTCCTGCCAGAAGCTGCACATAGTCATCATCCCTCAGAATTCGAGCATCAAGGATTTCTTCCTTTGTTCTCCCAGGTGTAAAGGCAAGACCATTTCCCCTTGGATTCAGAAATGGACCTTCAGGGGAACACTTGGGCTTCTGAGTTGAGTTGTGCCATGGACTTAGAGATGAACTGGATGGCCTCTGGCTGCTCACCCTGTCCTGAGGCTTTTCTTCTTCTTCTTCAGTAGTAGCACAGTCAAAGTAGTTGACTTTGGACATCTTTCCCCCTGAGGGTAAAGCTGTTGGCGCACCCGGAGCTGGCTGATGCTCTGGACCAGTCGCTGTGGGATAATTGTTTACCAAGTCTCCAATACTGATGAAATCAAATTCAGTGTCATCTATCGTTTCTGCCTGGGGGTCAACATCAACCATTTTGTGAGACCTGTTCCCGGCCACGGCTGGAGATTTCCCCAACCAGTTACCCACAGGGGCCTCGCTGGCCATTTCTGGCTCAGTGCCTGTAGACTCTGCATCAACCACCCCATTTGTGGCGGGGCTGTGGTCAGACGAGGGACCCTCACTTCTGCCCCTGGTTCCTCCCGCCGGCTGCACCCAGGCCAAGTGGGATTTGGGTGCCTGCCTTGGTATGAGCCTGCTGTCCGTGGTACTGCAGCCACCCTGCCTGGGCTTTCTGGCCGGGGGAGCGTGAGGAGACCCCACTGAGCCACGCGGGAGCTCTCGAGGAGAAGGCTGATGGGCTCTTGGAGGCAGTGAGTGCAGGTGAGCTACTTGGTCGTATTCGACAGATTCTGTTGTGCAACACTGCTCCTCTGCTGAGCCCTTCTGCTGCTGCTGCTGCCCTTCCCTGGGAGGCTCCTGGCTGCTATTACAGCTCAGTTCCTCCCAGCTGGAGGAGTAACTTGACAGCAACAGCTTGCACCATGAGTTCTCTGAAGTGGTGGTTTGACTCCTGTTTTGCCATCTGCCAAAAGCACTGTTTCCATCATTTATTACTATTTCAAATGGTTCAGTCTCTTCTTCAAAGGAAATATTGATCACATCAGAAGCGATGTGTTTGTTTCTTGTTTGGCCACTGAGTCTCTCTGAGCTACTTTCTGCTTTTTGTGTATTGGCCATTTTGCCAGCACCGTTCCTCTGGTACGCTGCTTCTTCAGTGGTGCACACAGTGTCTATGTTTTGGTTTCTGTTTTTAAGGTTGTGACACAAGCTCCCGTGTGCATTTCTCCTGGTGTGGTTTTATGAATCCTGCAAGTGTTTTTAAACACTTCACACACTGACAGATGATGCTGAGAATGCTTGGCAAGGATCTTCTCAAAGTTGGCCTCCCCTTGCAGGATAGGTTTTTGCACTGCGCTTTTGTAACTGTCTGGAATGTAAGACCTGGCATCAGAATTAGGAAAGTTTTCCACTTGCAAGTGCTTCTTAACGGACGTGATCAGAGACATGATCTCCTTGGCAAGCACTCCTTTCTCTTCCTCTTCTGCAAGCGAAGTGCTGTACGCGTGCAGTTTTCCCATGGCTTCCCTACAGAGCTGACCCACCTCATGGAGCTTCTCACTGTTCCCATAGAGCCATCGATGCACAGTTGTGAGGCAGAAAGCAGCTTTAATAAAGCTATGGAGCTCCTGCTTGCTGGTGACAGGACTGTTTTCGTTCTTGGTGAGGAGGCCGATCTCGAAGGTTTCTTTGGCTTCGGACAAGTAGAACTTTCTCCTTTCGGGCGGACAGTCCTTGGAGTGACTATAGGACAGCAAACATACCCCACGGATGTTCTGGGAGAGGACAAAAGAGGAATCAAGGAATTAAAAAACAGCACCTCTGTCTCAACTAAATGAAAGGAGGAAAAAATGTGTTTCTTTCCCTTTTACAATTGGAAGAAAATGCTGGCTCTAACTGCCTGCTGCTGTGTTTCTGTTAGGAAACAATCTTGCTCTTTCTCCTTTGAAATACATCTTTATTTACAGGAAAAGCAACACTCTCAGGTGGGCTCGAAAGCCCATCCTCGCTCTGCAGACAGATACTGCTTTCTTCCCATCTGCTTAGCTTCAGACTGGAGTCCAGAGTAACATGTATCATTATATCCACAACACAGATAGGAGCATATTGTACAGTACGATGCTTGGAAGCTAGATTACAGCCAAATTTAATAGCCTGGACTCTTCTCTTATACACACAGCACTTCCAGAATGAGGACTAATACTTACCACTGCTGTGAGCACAAACAGTGGGGTATACTGGCTGTAGGCTGCTGCCAGTTTGCAGGCTTCAGCAGCTGATAGTAAGCGATGGCTGAACTCCCGGAGAAGGCTCTGATGAAACAAAAAAAAAGCACAAGGGGAAACCTCATTTTAAAGGCTCTCTTTTCAAAGAGAAGTGTCTACCTGGCAGGCAACCCTGTTAGACTGGAGGTAGGCAGCTTGGGATTTGGTCATCAGAGTCCATTGAGATTTGTAGGTTCCATGAGGTTTCTGATGCCTTTGAATCTTGACAGAGTAGGACATCAAATCTTACACAACAACAGCCGACTGTATTTCTGAAAGAGCCTTTTTGCTCAGGTTTACCATAGATGTGTCAGTTTGGGGCTCTGTAAATCATCTGTGTATTATACATACACACACGTATACCCACACTAAATAAATATTTTTACTGTTTCTTTTTTTCCTGGAGCAAAGCATTTTTCCATTTAGGTGCTAATGAACTTTATCAATGGGAGCAATGGAATATTCTACAGCCCTCTCAGCTTAGGAGAGGAACTGGAGGGCAGACAAAATGTGAGTGAATCTGGGACAATGACATACAATTTTTCTGAAGAATCTGCACACACAAGTACTAAACCAAGTCTTACCAGGTCAATCTCAGCATTGGTTTTAAAACGTATATAATCCTTCTCACTCATGGAAGAAAAGATATCAGCTATAATACCCAAGGAGGTAGCAATTCCCTGAAAAAGAAATGGAAGGTTTTTTCCCACGTGTTTTGAATTTTTTTTCTCACAGTTACTTGGTTTCTGTATATGTCAAACCAGAAAACAAACAAACAACCAAACAACACAACCCACACCGAAAATCCAACAAAATGAACCAAAAAGGATCCAAAGAGAAGTACTGCTGAGAAACTCAGGTCATCTTGGTAGGGTTTTATTAACTTGCAGAAAATGCTGCCTTGGTGGACCCTTATGAGTTTCCGTGAGTGGCAGCTATTCTGATAACCGCTAGCTCTTGCCTTCAACAGTAACTTCAATAGCACTGCATTTTCCTTAGATATTTTTCCAGGGTGCTCTTTGTAACAATGAAAGCGAAGTCTCTTTCCTGAACTTTTGATTTACACCTGATGGCTAAGGGCCTGCCCAGCTAAATAGTTGAGAATGCCAGGAAGTATCTGTACACTTTCTGCAAAATTCACTACACATCTTTGGTCTCATAGGGATGTTCTGAGATTAAAGTCAAGCTTTTAAGTATGGGAGAGGAGAGGTGATGAGGTCTGGTTTTTTGGTATGTCCTATTCTGGAATACAATTACAAAAATTATTAAAGAATCACCCCAGGACTTGCAAGACTTAGGTTCACATTCCTGTTTGGCTACGGACACATGGTATGACTGTTGCTTCATTGGCAGAGGGAAAATTAGTGCGACCATACCTCACAAAAGTATTAAAGACAGGTATATTAGCTGCTGCAAGGTGTTCAGATGCTGCAGGGCCAGGGGACATACACCACTCACAACAGATAGTGTAGGGCAGCTTGAGAACATTTCAGCAAACATAAATGGTAAAAAAACAAACAAGAAAACCAAACCAAGAAACCCAAATCTATGGTTGTGTTCTGGGATTAGTCTGTCCTTGTCAGAGACACCTGTGACATCCTAGGTGATGGCTCACTTCAGACAACTCTGCTTAATGAAAACTATCACTTTGAAATCACTTTATCACTAATGAAAACTATCACTCCGTTTCCCTGCAGGAAAAAGGTGTCTGTAAGTCTGTGCATGCATGCGGAAACAATGTGATACACAGACCAACTGGAATATTTGTTCTTAATGTTAGCCGTGTCTGAGATGCATAATTGAAACTTTATTTCTAAAAGACATGACTGAAATCAACAAAAGCTAATCTGGAATGATTATTAGATTGGCAAGGCTATCCAGAGTGAAAAGGAGATCCTACCTTTTTATCTGGTAGAGGAAGTTTGAAATATCCTACAACTGAAGCCCAAATCAACTCTGCTGCCTCATACCACATCCCTGAAATAAACCAGAGAAATAGTCACTAAGCAGATTACTGCTACAGATAGCTTTAAATAGGCTGAGTTTATTTTACATCTTCTTGAGTTGGCAGCCCTGGAAACAGTATAAAACCATATCATGGCATATTTTGCTTTGGTGACAGTGAACATTAGTTTCCTTTAGCTTTTGGCTGTGTATAAACACACATTTTATGCTCATAAAAGACCTCATCTCAACAGTTGCTGAAGATGAAAGGTTATGGCAAAAGCGTAAAACTAAGGCTGCTGGCCCCAAGTACCAAGCCTGGAATACAGCCTACTGAATGCTAGGGATCATCTTATATTGACAGAAGAAACTGCTGTGATGTACCCATGTTAAGCTACTGCATGCTTTTGGGAACAGTGAATTTGGGAAAAGTGTTAGCAGAAGAATGAAACAATATTGCAGGATGCTCCTTGGCTTCTGGTTAGATTAATAATAAGATGGTAATTCTTAAAATGTGCTTGCTTGGTACATGGCTCTAGGTCCTTGCTTCTTCAAACAGATGTGTGTATAACTCATCTTCTGTGGCTGTGTTATGGATGTCAGGCAGACGTTTCACACAAGCTAAAATTCTGACATATGACAATTGCATTATTACAAATCCTGACTATAAAGGAAAAAATTGGGAGAAACCTTGAATAGATATTTACAGAAAAAAGCCATACCAAGCTTTTGCAGAATCTGTCCTCTGATTTGTAAGCAGACCGACTGAACAAGGATCCTATCACTTTCATTAGCATATTGCCAAGTACCTGAAAAAAGAGTTGAAAATTTCAATAGAGAATGAAAAAATGCTGCCATCATTTTAGGCCTCTGAGGAGAACCTAAATCCTGTCAAATTGCCTGAAATCTCTCCATTGAGTTCAGCTGGTTTGAGTCAGGCCTTGCAGCCAGAGAGATGATAAGGTGACAGTGCAGCAAGGAATATAAGCAGACAGCTATACGAGCATGTAGCTTGAATGACAGCTATACAAAGCATAAAAACAACATAAAAAGCAAAAGGTTCTTGTCTTCTGTGAAGCAACAAAAAGTCACTGTGTATAAACATTATACAGAGTTGCACTAAAAAGCATTCAAAAGGATTAACATGGTTATCTGCATTATCACTAGTACACGCAGCAGAACAAAATACTTTGAATCATTGGCAAAATATGTTTTCAGATATCAGTGTATCATGAAGATTAAAACAAAAATTTTTCACATTAAAACAGCATGATTATACAAAGTTATACAAAGCATTTCATTATCAAATCTATATTGACTATCCCATTATAATTAAAAATGAAACCACTAAGCTTTCCTAATATGACCATTTCACTGCAACTCTTAGCACAAAGTACCTGTTCAACAACACATCTTCAACGTTAACTAAGTATTATCATTGAATATTATGAAAATAATCTGAAAATAATAGCACAATCTCATCAGAGATGAAATGCAGAGCCAGTGCTACTTTAACAGTGATATCTGGTATTTTGTTTAAAGCCCTCTTGAGTGAGGACCCTTCTTGTATAAGAATCTCAGTTTCACATAAAAACAGATCAATAAAAACCTGAACAGACTTCGTATTTTATTTTTTTTTTACTTTTTATGGTTGTAGACAAAACATGAATGAGTTGACTATATAAACTCTGAAGGCTAAGCAAATAGTTAACAGGTTTGAAAACCTAAAATATATTTGTGTCAAAACCGTAATTAAATACTAATTTTGAATGTCTGACAAAATTCGTGAATTCTTACCATTTCTACACATCCCTCCAGATCTGAAGCAAGTCACATGGCCAGCGGTATAGTCATTTGACAGGAAGGAAAAAGAAGTAATTTCTAATAGTATCATTGCCCATTAAGGAACGTTCCCATTTTACAGTTTTGCTTGTCTATCCAGTAATTGAAGAAAGTGCTTTAAGATGAAGAATTTGCTCTCTTTTTTTCTCAACTCCAAAATATAGTAAATAAGTGCACTATAATCTGCTGCAGGGCGAGGTTAAAGTTTTAATTTCGTTCACAAGATCAGTGTGAATGTGGAGGATAAGCATTACTCAACCAATTTGGTTTTCTTGGCAACTGGGGGGTTGTCTTTATCTTGTATCACCAATCAGTCAATTGCTTGAAATTGGGCTACATTTTAAAATTCTCCAGGCAGAGAAATTAGTAGAAAGGCTGTCAGTCCAGAATATTTTTCCTCCCAAGTGAACAGACAAAGATGAATTGTAGAAGTTTCAAAACAAGGTTTCAGTTTCCACATTTTAGCAGAGAATGGTGATGAAGAGAGAAGCATGATGTAAGGAGTCGTTAC
Organism: Cygnus atratus; assembly: GCF_013377495.2. Taxonomy (NCBI): domain Eukaryota; kingdom Metazoa; phylum Chordata; class Aves; order Anseriformes; family Anatidae; genus Cygnus; species Cygnus atratus. The sequence goes on from NC_066365.1 coordinate 3,108,309, forward strand.
TGATGTCAGACTGGCTGTATTTGAAATTTGTGTGACTGTTAAAATTAGTACCAAAAAAAATAGTAATTATGAAATTGGAAAATAAATATATATGTACCTGTTGCTCCATTGTCATTAATAAGGCTGCTTAGGATATATTCAGCTTTTAAGAGTTTACCTGATAAAACAAAACAAAGATAGAAAATGAATACAAAAATGTACCTTGTGGTATGAAGTGAACAAAAATATTCAACAGTGAAAGCCCTGGCAAATTTTACTCCTCTTCCCAGTGTTCTTATTGTGTTTGCAATTAGCCTAAACTTCCCAGTTAAGCATGCACTGCTAGATGCTACCTCGTGTGCAGGAATCTCTGTGATACAAGCTATTTTATAGATACAAAAAGTATTGCAAAAAATGCCAATGGGACAAATATTTCTAGCTAGACACCTGCTTCAGAAAGCCATGGTTACCTCTCCTTTAGGAGGGAGGTTAAGGCCGTGCATTGGTTTTAGAGTCAACCCAGCTGCTAACACAAGCTCAGCAGCGTTGGCACATGACTCCAGACACTCTGTTCTCACTCTGCTCATTCCCGCTTCTTAGGCTGCTGCGGGACTCAGGGCAGGAGCAGAGGCAATGTGACTGGGGCAGGCACTGAGCTGCTGGCCACTCCATAGGTTGGGAATCCCGGACTATGTTCTGTACTTAAGATATTCCTCAATTGTCTTTTTCAAAGCAAGTTTGTTTGGCTTTGTCTTCTTCTCCCCAGAACAAGTGGGAATACATCTTCCCAGTCGGAAGATGATATATTAAAAATTCTTCAGGTGTTGCCCACATTATAGGAAGGATGGACATTTAAAAAAATAAATATATCAATTTATCCTAGAGGGGTTTGTAAGCTGCATCATCTGCATAGTCAAGTGGTCCCACTGAAAAAAAAAAAAAAAAAAAAAAGCAGCTGGGACAGTGCAGAGAAAATGCCAGGACTCTCATTTACTTCTTAAAGGCCCTTGGTCAGAAGTATAGCAATTCAGATATCCCTGTTTGAAACCAGCAGGGAAGATTTGTTAAGGAACAAAAGCTCCAATTAGTATTTTCCACACTCTTTCACAATTTTCTCTACTGCTTTTGGCTCTGACACCCTTTATACCAGCCCCTTTGTGCTATTGAGAAGAGCTGGGAGGGCTCAAGGGGGCTGGGAGTGGGCTGCACGTTTGAAACGATGGCACCAGGGCCGTAAGCATGTCATCCCCAGAAAGGGACACAGTATCTTCTTCAAAGTCAAGTAGCTCCTAATAGGGCCTGAGCTGAGAAAATGGAGCAGTGGCTCCCTGGTAGCCAGCACCTGCATTGACGGCAAGGCGAGCCTGGCGGATGACCACCTGAGGACCGATAGGCGTGGCGGGCTGCAGCTTGTGCAGGCCCTTGGCGATCTTCAGGAGCTTGCTTGAGGCATCAATCCAGTACAGGAACCGGTCGATCAGGAACACAACAGCAGCCGCCGTCACACAGTCCTTGGCCATGATGGAGGCCTTCAAATAAACCTGAAAAGAACACCAGTGCCACCACTTCAAGAAATACAAGTAGTCAACAGTTTAAATAAAATACTCAGCTTTAGTAATTCCCTGCCTAACAGGGCTGCCTATATACCATTTGAAAATGAATTGAATTTCCTCAGTCATGTGCTGTAAGGCAACTGCACAGTTTCATAGCAAGTGAAGTTACTAAACATTACAAGAAGCAAATACTTGCTAGCCAAGTTCTGTCTCAAAGTTTTTACTTGTAACCTCTATCATCCTAGCCATGTATATAAAAGGCTAAGCCCTTATGGCACTGATTGGACTAGACTTATATCCTATAATTTGACTAATTTTGTTTATATTTTCATTCTAACATTGGAAGGTTCCAGCTCTTTGTTCTGTTTGATCTGCAGATATCATTCCTGTTTTTTTTTTGTTTGTTTGTTTTTTTGTCTTTCTAATTGGTGTTTAGTATTTGGAACCACATAATTTGGTGGTCTGTTAATGAATTTAAATTATACCCAGCAGATTAACAGCAGTAATAACAATTAGTTCAAAAGGTACACTAGTCTGGAAAGAGATTGGAAATGGTCACATCAGCAGTTGTCCCAGACGGAGCTCAAGCCATACATAAGAGATAGGGCTTGATCACTCTGTCTTGCGTATTAAGCAAACTGAGATGCACACAGCTCAGAAAGCACCTTTTCAAACCATTTCTGGAAAAAGTCAGGCCTCCTTGAATATGCATGAACATGCAAATGTCCACGGGGCCTGATTATTACAGTTGATTAGCTGGTACTCCTGCTACCTTCAGTATGAGTACTACATTTCAGTCCCATCTTTCCTTTTCCTCTTCTTCCTTAGAAGTCCCCCAGGAAATGGGGGATTCCCAGGGGACCTGCGTCTCTCTGTGGGACCAGGCCCCAACTACAAACAACCAGCATCAATGCAGCTTTAAGCCTGGAGGATCAAACGCTCCTTTGTACACCACAAACAAACAAACAGGGCAGGAGTCCAATGCTTTTCCCTTGCAGGTCGTCTTTAATAATTTCTAAGCCTGCATGAACTCTCTCTGTATCCCTGCAGCTGCTGAGCCGTCACACCGACACAAGGAATCACCCAGAGCTCCTCAGGCAGCATGCTGTTAGGTGGACAGGAGGCCAGTGAGACAGCCATGTGGAGGCAACTTGGCCTCACCATGGACATTGAAGTCCACTAGGACCTGGGAACATCTGCCAGGACAGCACCAAACACGCCTTTCCTTGGTGGATAGGGATTGGCACTCCTGTCAGTAAGGAGCAAGTAGGTGCTCCACACCTTGACACCTGGATGATCAATTTTCTACAGGTTTGTCATGCAGGATGGGGAGGATGTTGTTTGATCATTGTTTCACTAGAACAGCTGCCTGAGGCAAACATTTTTTTCTGGGCACAAGGAATGACTAGTAACACTGCCTCACGTCCTTTGTAACCTGTGTGAAAATCTTTCTGTAGGCCAGAAGACAGGATGAACGTGAAGAGTACAAAATGATGCCTCTTAATGAGATTCTTACAAACTCCCTGCAAACTACGAAGTAAAATGGGTGTGGAGGGAAGAAGCATACCACATCTGAAATATGGAAACCAACTGTAAGGAAGGACTCATCTCTTCAGCTGTGGAGTCTCACTTCAGGTCAGCAGCCCACAGAGCCAGGCCTTCTGGTGCCCAGCTTCACTCCAACACCTGGGAGCTGGCAATGCTCTAGGACTGCCTAGTGGTATGGTAAAATAGGCGAGATAATAAAACAGGAAACACCTTCAACCTTACGAAGCCTCCTCACAAAAGGATGCATTTCTCATCTTGTTCTTATGAGTCAGTACTTGTGCTGATGGCAGCAAAAGCAACGCAGGAGCAGGAGGTTCAGGCCCCACAGCACCATCAGAGAATGAGACTGTCAAGAAAACTCAGTTCAATTCCCCACTAAAATATCGAGTTAGGTAGCTATCTCCCATTTATGTCTGCAGCAGCGGTTTCCTTGCCTTGCCTTCCTTGTGTAAAGGCCCAGGCCCGAGAGCACTGAGCCAGAGACACCAGTGTCCGCTGACCGCCACAAACACCCTCCAGGCTTCTTGGGCACCCTCCTTGGCTTCTTCCCAGCCTAAATTCTTCACAGCAGCCTGACCAAGAAACATTCACTTGTTTCTAAAGTATGTAGCCGTCCGAGGTGTGGGGCAAAGCCCATTTCAAACCGTTTGGAGGAGAGCCTGCGACCTGCAGCACGAACGCTGGGCTGCAGCACTGGCCTGCTGCAAGCACTTGCTAGCTTGTTTGCAGTTCAGTGAGGCAGGTTTGTGCAAATTTCCTTTTTTTTTTTTTTTTTTTTTTTTTTCTTTTTTAACCAGAGTTGGATTTTCTAAGAGGATGGCACTTGAAAAGGATTCCTGGAGCTCCCTGCGAGCAGCACTGCTTTTGCTGGTCAACAATGGAGGAATCCCTCTCTCTAAGCACCTGTAAACTGACACTGCAAACTATCCATTGGAAATGCTCATGAACAGGCCATATATTTAAGCACAGAGCATCGCCGAATCTATTTTTTTTTCCTCCTCTTCTTCCTTTAATAGATTGGAGCACAAAAGCCTGAGAGAGGGTGACCTACCAAACAAAAGGGCCTTTGAGTCCCTAGGAAAAGTAGACTTGGAGGAGGATGGAAGGAATCCAAGTGGCCCTATTATTTCCACTTGCACTAATTAGACATTTTTCTGTCAGCTATTGAGCACTGCTGAGAGGCCAAACTCACTGAATTCATTTCTAAAGTGTTTACAGAAGTTTGCATCTGTTTGTGTCTCTTCAGGAGGAAAATAAGCACTTCAATAGCATTGTGGAAAATCTAAACGAAGCATCCTATTCTGAAGGGCTTGGCAGTCTTGCAGCTGCATAATTTAACTCTCCACTCAATGCCGAAACCTCTTGTGTCCCTCTCCAAAACCAAATGGACATAAAATGTAGAAAAGTCAAGCCAGGGGAAGAAACTCGGCTACTTTTTTGTTGTTGTTGTTGAAAGGCAGGGCTGCATGCTGTGTGGCACACAGGAACACGGTTCGGTGTCAAGCTTTGCAATTACATTCCCGCCTTGCCGGCAGCACACCAAGAAATTCATACCCTCACCTTCCACCCACTGCTCCGAAATTCTTCAGCGACTCCCGAATATGTCCTGCTGGCACATGGTGTGCTCCCCTCACCATGCCAGACGAGATGCCTGAGAGGCAGCAGCCTGGCAGAGCACCACCAGCAGCCCACTGGGCTCATCGCTTTTTGGAGCAAGCCAGGGTAAGGCTAGCAGGTCCGCTTGCCTTATTTCTGGCCTCATGTGCATCTGTGTGGAGAGGGAGAAAGAGAAAAGACAGAGCGAGGTACGTGCGCACTTTGTTTTCACATCTGTGTCCGCGATGCCCCATGCATATGTCTAATTGAGTTTGGGACACAAAGGGAACCTCACGCCTGGGAAGTGGAATCAGGTGGTGTCCAAATTAAATCTGCACGAGATTTCTATACACGGACCGTGGGGTAAAATGCAAAACAGCTGTCAGCGAAGGGCTTGTGCTTAATGGCGCTGAGTGGGAGGGTGTGCTGTGCGCATGGTTCCCTGCATTAGCGGGGTAGCTCCTTCTCACACCGGGGCTGAAGTTTGGGTCCCAGCACCGGGTTCAAAGCCTTGATGCCTCCTTCGCCTTGACAATGGGGCCCGCTCCCGAGAGAGGGAGCAGCTCAGAGCGGGGGCCATCTGGCACCGGAGCTGGCAGGATCGCGTCAAAGGGAAATTATTGGTGCATAGTAAATGAGGGCGGGGAGGAGGGGTAGGGAGTTGCAGAGATCTTTATGCGGCAGCTGATGTAAGAGGAATTACAAGCCCAAATAAATGAAATATTGATTTAATCCACTCTCTCTGCCCTCTTTATAAACCGAGGGTCCCACACGCAGCCTGCAGGCTCAGGAAGGTCCCCTTTGCAGAAACCTCTGCAAGCAGCAAGGTTCGAGACCATTCTCAGAGTACGGCCACAGTTTTGCCGGCACTCCTGATTCCTGTGTGTTCTTATAGCCATTCGCCTCAGCCTATTTTAGTCTTCATTTGTAATTGAGTCGGAAGTTTCAAATCTTAAAAAAATCAACAACACAAGAGCAGTCAAGAAAGAAACTCAAGCTCTGTGCACGGGGCGGGGTTTCAATGCCATGTATTTACAGGTGCTTTAGTCCTCCCTCAAGATCTACTCCTAGTTAGCACTTCACTGAACCCTAACAAATTGCCCAGCTCTTTCTCCTGCTGCATTCGTCCCCTGTCAGATTAAACACACAGTCAAAACACCAATGGATTTGGCTGAAGTCTCGCCCTTTTACCCCACGCACTGTTAGCAAAGCCTGTATTTCCAGGAGACCAAAGCTGCTGTCACTGCACGGGACTTCTCTATCAATCTCAGCCTTTCAGCTGGCAATCAGAGCACACTCTGCAAATAACAATGAATTAAGCCTCCTACCACCTCTGTGACGGGCAGGAGAAAGCATGTCCGCGATGTGCAGATAGATAAGCCCGAACACAGGACGGGCGAGCCACGCAGTAAATAGCTGCGGAGCGAGGAATGAGAGGTTCCTGGACACTTTCCTCTCTGTCCTGAGCAGCAGAGGACCCAATTTAATGGCTTGAGCGTCTGAAGCTGTTAATTAGCTCAAGTTATTCATCCTGAAGGTGATGGAGAGTTGGGTGCTTATTCAATGAGTGCAGCATTAGGTCCATTATTAGCAGCTCAAAACACCACAGAGTGGGTCAGTTTTTACAAGCAGCCACATCTTCCTTCGTAAAGTGAGAAGCTGCTAGGGCAATAATAACCCCTGCTTTTACCAACAGCCCCCCTTTTTGGCAATTTAACTGTCCAGTGATTTAATTTTACCACCAAGGGCTTGTTCCCCATGCTGTTCCCACTCTCGACTCCTGCACTGCCACTTGCTCCAGCAGAGCGGTGCCAGGAGAGCCCGCTGGCTGCCCCAACTCCCACTGTGTGTCCTAAACCCCTGGCAGGAGGGAGAGGACCCCCCATGCCTCATGGGGACGTGGAAGGGGAAGGCACCACCCCTGCCCTAGCTGCTGCTTGCAGGTTTTGCTTTGGGTGCTGCTTGTGTGTAGAGGTGGTGAAGGAGGGCACCAGCCTGTGGGGCCAGTGGGCAAGCCACCAACAGCATGATGAACTTGCATGTTCTCAGGAGGAGCATTTTGGGGGAAAACCCTTTAAAGCACCAAGGAGACTTGTCGAGGGGGGAGCTCCTGTGAGCCTCCTATATCTGACAGGGCAGCAGGGATTTGGGGGACCACAGGAGTGCCCCGTTTTTGCTAGCTGCCAAGGATGGGTGCAACAGGAGCTTTGTGGCACTGATGTATCCTGCTGTGCTCAATCTTTATTTAAATAAACTATTGTGATGATTCCTTGTGGATCATTAAAACACTGTGTTAAATGGGATATTTTAATATTTAAAAATATCTAAATGCCAGTGGCAGATCCCTCCTGACAGGGCAGCATTAAGTCCATTATAATCGGTTAGAAACCCAAGAGTCTTTCCTAAATCTGTGTCCTCAAAATGTAAGTCCATTTGAGAAGTGGCTGGAAGGGAATACAGCTGCCCCCACACCCCAGAGCTGAAGCTGTCCTGCTGAAGCTGCTGCCTTGGCTGGGCATCACGAGTGACACGCGAGATGGCAGCCACCCTCCTGTGCGTGCAGGACCTGATCTCTGATACCTCTCACTCAAAAAGCCCCGAAGTGCCAGAGATGACACTGTGTAAGGGGGGGTCAGGATGCCACCAAGCCCCTCTTGTGCTGAATTCAGCCTGCAGCCACAGCTCTGGGCTCAGCCGCTCCCTGTTCCACCAGGATCACCCAAGAAGAGCTCTTATGAGGTAGGTAGCAAAAGGTCAGCCTGAACAACCAAGATCCTCGGGGCTTTAATTCTCCTGTTACCACACCAGCAGGTACAGGGAGGAGAAAACTAAATCCTCAGCCCCCTCTTTAGTTCTTTTTCAAAGGCTCCAGCTCTCAAGTGCCACACACCCCCCTAAGGGTAGTGGGGCAATTCCCTCAGAACAGTTCCCCTAATGATAATCCAGCAACACGTAACTAGCCAGGGCCCAGGCAAGGGTGGCAGGGACTTATTTTCCATTCTTTTCCACAGTCCCAATAAGACTGTATAAGCAGGGCCAGGATCCACTCTCCCCATCCAGGGCAGGCAGCACAGGATCAGCCTGCGCAGCTCCCTGCAGGCCTTCCCAGAGGGGACCTGCTTTTGGGGAGCCTTGGGAGCACATGCAGCCAGGGGAGACCTGAGGGACACCTTCACTACAAAGGTGATTTAAGGTCATCTCTACAGTGAATTTAAACATTAACTGCAAATGAGTTTCCTTGGTGTCTTTGCACTAGCAAGGCCTTAGGTGGTGAAATCTCTGAAGCTGGGGCTTTGCTTTTTCACTCATACTGTACCTATTGTAGCAGATCCTGGTCTGTGGCTGAATGCCAGAGCCTGGATACAGGAATTACTCACATGTATAATAAAAACAAAGTGGTGCTCCATATCATTGCAAAGTATTTGAGCACGGGATGTGATCTCACAAAAAAAATAAAATAAAAAAATAATTGCCTGAGTAATCCTACAGGAGAACTACGCGTGTGCAGAGATGTCCTTCAGCGAAGCTCACAGTAGGGTTTGTGGGATCAAAGACTACGTGCACATGGGCATGTTGCCCTCTATTGGCTGGTCACTGAGCATAAGGATATTTCCATCACTACAGATACTGGCAATCTGCAGGAAGGGCAACCCCTGCAAGCCTCCCTTTTGGAACTGCAGCCCCAGTCCTAACCCTAAATGCATGTGCATTTTTTAGCTAGAAAAAGTAACCCCTGTGTGCCTGCATTTGTCAGTGAGACTCCCTTTACAATTCCGATTTTGCTTTGGTTTGTTAAAATCAGGAATCCCAGTGCTTCCCAGATTTTTTCACTGGCTACCAGTGTTGGCCATCGCCCTCCCATCTGCAGGGAGCTCTGGCAGGGCTTGCTGGCTGACGGCAGCTGGCAGTGAGGCTCTCTCAAATCCTGCTAGCAGGACGTGGCAAGCGGTACGCTGAGCTTGCTGACGTGGGGTGGCCTTTGTATTGAATGGTGAATCCCCAGCAGGGAAAGAAAAACCGACAACACACACACACACAAACCCTTCTGAGAGATGCAAAGGTTTTGTAAAAACAGCGGTGCTGGTTTGCCTAAAATATTGCGGTAAATCTGTTGTCTTCAAGTCCCTGGGGTGGTTCAGCAATTTCACACAGTGGAGAGAGAAGGAAAGTAAAAAACCAAGCTTGCTTATATTGCCAAAATCTGCAGCAAGCCTAGCTCTAGCAGCTGCACGGCTCCTGTTGCAGTGAGGCTGCAGCCAGAGCGCGCCAGGGAGACTGCGGCTTGCTCGCTTCCCCTGCCCCCCAAGCTGTTTCTGCCTTCCTAGGGCTGTGGCCAGCATGCAGAAGTAATGATCCCACAGCAAAGGCGAAGAAGAGCACTTTAAAAGGATGCAGGTGCAGGTGGCTTTGCCTTCTTGATGTGTCAAGCTAGCACGCAGCCGCCAGCATCGGGTATCCCACTTTTTAAAGTGTAGCACTAAGGCAAACCCTTGAAGCCAAAGCCCTAATCCGCTTACTCCCTGTGCTGGTTTCAGCCGACTCACCGAGTAAAACATTGTGGTCGGGAGCGCGGGCAGGCAGATCTGCCCCCTCGTAACAACGCCAGTGTGTTATGGTAATGAAGCGCCTTTCATTCATGATCTCAAAGCGCTTTTTAAATGTAATGAATTACGGTTTATGAGCTTATTCTGAGCATGGCAAATTAAAATAAACAGAGATGAAAATTTTTAAAGGTTTTCCTGAACAATAAATTGACAAAGACTTTTTTTTTTTTATCCTTTGGGGTATGACATTATCCTTCTGTCCCTCATGCCAAAAAAGAGAAGAAAAAAGTAGCTCAGACTTTTATCTTTCCTCATCGCACTGTAATCACCTCTCTTCACCCTCATTTTTCCCCCAGCTTTTTATTCAAAGAACTGAAGCAGCCTTTGCTCTGCCTTGAAATTTTATTTAAAAAAAAAGGGCTGGGGGGGGAGGTAGATGAAGGGGGAAAAAAAATCCCTTTTCCTGACTAATACTAATAATACAGGTCAAAATGTCAGTCTATCTACAATTAAATGCAAAACAAAAAAGGTTTTCCCTTTTTCCCATGGTACAATAGCACTGGAATATAAATTACCAATGAAGATGAAATAATACTTCAAAGCACACAGGGAAAGGCAGCACAATGTTTACAAAGTATTTCCAACCACACGACGAACCATTGAAGCCGAGGGTAACCAATGGACTTCAGGGGGTGTCGGTGAATAGCCTAAAACTAGCATGCGGTAGGATTTCAGGTCCCTATGGTCTATGACCCCACGATATGCTTTGTTTAACAAGGGCAGCTGCAGTTATCAACAGATGTTTCAGCAATAAATAATTGGTATCATCCCAGAAAAGATCCATCTACCTGGGGAGAGGGCATAATGCTGGAAACACTGCCCCTCTATTACAGCCGCATTAATCTCCCATCTATCCAGGTCTCTCCGGGAGCTTACTGCAGGTGTTTGTCCTGGGAGAGCGCAGACAAATACTGCGAAGCTGGAGCGCTGAGCGGGGATTATAAAGGAGGTCAACCTCTGCCATAAATTTCTGTCCGAGGCCACACACACCAAAGAGAAGAAGAAAATAAATACCCAAGGAGCAGCAACCCCCCCCTACCACCACAAATTCGGGATCCCCAAGGCGTGTGGTGCTGCTGAGGCTGACGCCCCGGCCGGCAGCAGCACAGCCCTGCGCTGGGCTTCTTGCGGCTCCTCGTCGCTGTTCAGCGCCATCGTCCTCCTCAAACAAAGCTTGCTGGCCTCATGTAGAAGTCCCATTACCCTCTTGCCTTTTCTGCTTGGGTTTTGGCCAGCTGAGGCCCCCCAAGGGATCCAGTCAAGGGATTTTTGGAAAACTGGCAGGTGACAAGTTGGGCAAGCCCTACCGCAGCGAGCAGTCCTCCCTGCCTCCCAGCAGTGCACATAATGCTTCCCAAACTCATGTTTTGTAGGACTTCAGGCTAACATTTGGCATTTTAGCATTATTACAACTCCAGATCTTCAGGGAAAAGGCAAACATCCATCTTGCTGGAAACAGAAGTGCACTGTGAACCAGATGAGCGGGCAAAGCGAGTGTGCACACTAAGGTGGGCTTAGCACCAAGCAGCTCTTCACCTGCTGCAGCTACAGGGCAGGGAGAAAACCCTCTGAAACCACAAGTAAGACGGCCTCAAGCACCACAGCAGCACATTGCCCACAACAAGAGTGTTGAACTTCATACCAGCAGATCGGGGAGCCTGGCGCTGATCATATCCTGCAGGTTTGTTTTGTCCTCTGGGCCCACGTCTCGTTTATACTGCCACTTCTCCGGCACAAAGGGCCACTTCATTTCCTTCGCCTCCTCCAGAAGGGTCCTCAAGTCATCGGGAAGCAATGCTGAAAAGGTCAAAGCGCAGGTAAGGATACGGCAGGCACAACTGCCACGATGGAGCAGCCGCCCCATGGACAGCATCCTGCACCCTCACACCTCGCCGGGACCTCCACAAGCACCATCCCAGGCAGAGAGAGCTCACCAGCCAACCCTCACCGTCGTCTGCTCTGCCCTCCAGGTAAATGGGAACCATTGGCCATTAGAGTTTTTAGCAGGAAGCAACATGGCTGGGTGGCTGGCTGAGCGTGAGGTGCTGCTTACGGGCAGGCTGGAGGAAACCTGAACCTCTCTGCGAGGCAAGGACTCAGGTGAGCACAGCCAGCCCGGCCTGTGCCCCTTGTCACAGCACAGGTTTTGCTCGTGGCAGTAACAAAAACCAGCCTGAAAAGCCACAGCCAGCCTGGGAGACGAGTCTGGGCCATAGATAGCAATCACACAAAGATCTAAGGGGATGCAGTGAAAAACAAGTTGTATGTTCTTGAGAATAATTATTTAATAGACCATTTGGGAAAAATAGTTGGTCTGGTGCAGCTAAGTCATTCAGGAGGGCTGAGGACCTGGCCTTTTAGGCTTGCAGGGGTGGAGGATGCCAGCTCCCTTCCTTTCAGCTGCAGCCCACGTTTAATTTTCCCTGAAAGAGCGGCAAATCTGCAGCCCCCATGTGCTGTGCTAACCCTAGGCCAGGCAGGCTCTCTGGCCAATAAAAGTGGATTAACAAGGATTATTGACCAGATGGGGTTAATGGTGATCATCAGCTGCAGATCTAGCCCCTTCTAGCCATTAATCCCCAGAAAAAATGCTGCTTAGAGACCATCATTGCTCTAACGAGGTAATGCAATAAATGTATTACTACATATTTTTTAATCAACCTTCTATGGATGATTTTAGAAAACACACAATATAAGAATTCTGTTTTGTGCCCATATTGCAGTGCATTCACCAGGATGTTTTTCCAGAAAGAGTGGTGAGTCTGATACTCAGGGCCAGCTTTCTACAAAGTCACCTTTACAAACACACCACTTTTTCCAACCTAAGTTTTCTCACTTGTTGCTGCAGCTCTGGATGTGTTTCCTGTCACACCATACAGCACAACCATGCTGTCCCGCTGGTCTCAAGTCGCACCCGGAGAGGCTCAGCCTTCCCTGGCATGGAAAGGTGGCCGAGGGGCAAGGCCAGAGGGAGAGGAGGCCGTGCCTCCAGCTCCCATCCTCACAGGTCTCATAGCTCCCTGTATCCCTGTCATGACAGCACCACAAAACCAGTACAGGAGCAACAACACCAAAATGGGAGAAGGCGACAGAGTCAGCAAGTACAAAAACAACCAGTGGGATGATGTGGATGTTGGTATTCTCTCTGAAGCATATAGATGTTGCTGCTACCCTGTTCTCCACGCCATCCTCAGTTAAACCTTAATCCGACTCCTACTAGATGCACCAAAGAACATTGTTAATATTGAACTTTTACTCTTAGAGGCCTCCTAAGCAGCCACTACTGCTGAGCTGGTTAGAGGAGGAAGCCAGAGCGAGGTTTTTGGCAGGATTTGGTGATCTAGGCCCCTTCAGCCATCTTTGGGGCTGGGCATCCGTATAAGCCTAGCTTTGAGCCTCACTCTGACATCTGGTTGTCACCACATGGAAATGAATGCAATTAGTGTGCTAATGATAATTACGTGGTGCTGTAAGGCAGAAACACTGTGAGTAAACAGTATAGTCGGTGAGCTGGCATGAACAATCTTTTAGCTATCAGCTGAAATCCAGCTCCCAGAGCAAGAGTTTACTCCTGCAGCGGATAGCTGTTGTCACTGCAACTCATTAATTACGGGAGGTGGAAAAGGAGATGAACCTGTGCAGGAGTCGATTTTTAATCTGAAATCAAACAGAAATGCTTCACATGTCCCATCACATGAAGTGAGATCAGGATCTGCTCCCCACCTCACCCCAGTTTATCCACGCTTGTCTTTCAGCCCTTCCTGGCTCTGACCAAGCCCCGGCTAACTAACAGAGGCAGCACCTCGGGAGGGAGCAGAAGCAGCGCCTGTGCCAGGAGCATCCTCAGGCTGCTGAGAGCCGTGGTGAGCTCCGGCTGGTGCAAGCAGGTCCCCAGAGGACAGAGCCTCCCTGCAGGCTCTGATCGCCCGTTTCCTCCAGCAGCTCACCTGAAAGGCTGTGGCTAATCGAGCGGTTATGGGGGCGCTGATTTACCTTATCTGGAACTAAACTGATTATTTCTCATATGCTGCGGTATTTAATGGGAGAAAAGAGCTGAGGAGGGTGAAGGGGAAAAGCGCTACTTGATTAGGAGTTCAAGAGCCTATTCTGAAGAGAGATAATAAAGCCTAAAAGAATTTGTGATGAGAAAACAAAGTACCCTTTGTCAAGAACAACCAAAAAAAAAAAAAAAAAGAGAAAAATCTTCCAGCATCCTTTGCAGAAACCTATACACCACCCCCCAGCGCAGACAGGCTTAGGTGCTTCAGAAGAAGGTGGCTGACCTCCCAGCGAGAACAAGGGCATGTGTAAAAACATATTTGAAGCAGCCCTGCACTCCCAAGCAAACAATGGGTTTTAAAGATCAAATTGACATTATGGTCAAGCCACTCATGCAAAGCAGCACCAAACATTATTGACACCACACTGGAAAATGGATGGTACTGAAAAAGTGTAATGCAAAGTAGAACCTGCACTTAAATTGAAATTTTGCAGATTTTTGCTGATGCCTTTATTTTTTTCCCCCAGGAATGTCACTTGTATCCTTTACTTTAATTTTCTGTACTTACTGAAGTTATTTTTCTGTGTGGCAGAAAGTAGTACATAACCTCCCTACCCTGTACAAAAAGGTATAATTCACACAAGCTCAGCAATTCAAACATGGCTTTTATTTGGTGAATAAAAAAAGCTGTGGCAATTAAGTTGTGTAGCCCTCTGAAAGTCTGACTCTGGACAAAACTGAACCAAGTATATTACATCCTTTCATGATCAGTGTGAGCTGGATTTCCACTGGAATTAATAATATTTTTTTTTTTAAAACCACTCTCAAGGTATCAGGACAATGCCGAAATAAATGCTGGTTTCTAGTAAGATTGCTAGTGTTGAAACAAATGAAGAGCTCTTCCATTACAGCCCTCACTAAATCCTGCTTCCTTTCCTGGTTATTTATTCCAGCCATTAGCCAGCATGGATTTTCCTTTCAAGAGGGATACTGCACGTTTTTTTTCTTTGGACACCACTTATAGAGGTCACACACATTTTACAAGATAAAGATTCAGGCAATGAGCTCTTTAATATATTAGGAGAAGCTGACAAACAGAAAGGGCCCTCCTCCAGCCCCTATGAAAGGAGAGGAAATATGTGCCCTTATTCAGAAGTTGCATCCTTTTTCTTTTTCTTTTCTTTTCTCTTTTTTTTTTTTTTTTAATAACTGAAATTTATGTGCATCAGCAAACTTTCGGGCATTGTTCTTCCCCAACTAAACTGTTCCTTACAGCCTCATGTTTACTGAAGCCTAAAATTAGAACTGACAGCAATTCACCGCAACAAAGTGGGCTGCTTTCCCCTGCCTGCCCGCAGCCCACGTCCCATTCATGGCCCCGAAATCCAGTCATCTCTTGACTCTCATCTGCCAGGAGAATTAAAATAGGGTTGGGCTGAGGAGCAACCGCCTGCCCTGGCCCTGCTGCTGCCCTCAGGGACCTCACCTTGGCACTGTTGGTATTGCTGCTCCTCTTCCTTGTGGGCATCAGCCTTGGCCGACAGCAGGGTGTCCAGGGCACGCTTGCAGTCCTGCAGCAGTGCGGCTACCACGCCGTGGTTGTTCATGGTGCCTGGTCCTGCTCTGCTGCCAAATTGGTGTCCCCGGGTGTGTGGTGAGTGGTTGCTGAAGAGAAGATCCCTTCTAGGTTGGGGTACCTAGTGAGAAAAAAAGAGGGGGGAAAATGATTAACAAAAGCATTGTCAATTATCTGAACGACTCAAGCAGGGGGAAATAAGAAGGGGAGTACATGAAAATACACAATGAACTCCAAGCACTGTATTTGGGGAGGGTGCGACAAGCTCTGTGAGGCAAACACCTCTGAGGCGATGGAGAGGAGGACGGGATTTTCAAGGGCACTGCCAAATTGTGGGCAGGCAGGCAACCAGCCCTCTGTGTGCAGCTCATGCCACAGTGCTTCCGCAAACACCTTCCACTACGGGGTGAAGCCCCTAGGAGCAGGGGTCTGCTTCTGTCCGAGGTTGGCTTTCCAAACATTCATCCAGATACCTGGCTCACCATGAATTTTTCACTGCAAGCCCTTCGTTTATTACATTGCCAATGGTGGTGCAGGAAAAAAATAAAAAGCTTTCCACCCCAGGCATCTGGCTCACTGTCTGCCAGAGCCATTTGGAACAGCTCTCAGAAACGAAATGTGGAGGAAATGCTTTTTTTTTTTTTTTTTTTTTTCATAGCAAAACAAATTTGGTGATGGTTTTCCTTCATGAACTACTCCCATGGTTTGAAGCAATGTGGTCAGAAACAGCCACTGAAAACATTCCTAAAATCAGTGAAGCTGTAAGCTTCTGAAGTGGGAAGGGGAGGGCAAATTTACACACACTGACACGGTTGGCTCTGCTGATGGAAAAAAAACCACTTGCGTTTCAGCAGCTGAATTTCTGGACAGTGTTTTCCCTTCTGCTGCAGCTCCGGGGCAGCTGGGTCGTGGGGCTGGTGGCAGACAGCCCGTGCCGTCAGCGACACTGGGAAGAGCGAGCCGACAGCCTGAAAAGCAGAGGGCAGAGGAGATGCACTCATGCAAAAGCAGAGCGAAAGCAGGTGGAGCAGGGCGAGGGATAGCATTCATCAGCACGGAGCCCGGAGGCAGGAGCCGGTCAGCAGGGCTGCGGCTGGCACTGCAGATGGAGGTCAGAGAAAGAAGAAATGAGGCGAAGATGGTACAGGGGAGATGGAGGGCAGGAACACAGGCACGCAGGAGTAACAAGGTCAGGCAGGTGCAGAGCCCTGTGCACAAACCCAGCTCTCATGTCTGCTGTTGGGGTGCTGTCGAGGCACATCGGCTGCACCCCACTTCTCTACGTGGACAGCTAGAAACCTCGGGTGTGGGGAAGGCAGATTTGTTGGTGTTTGTGGGATGCCCGCCCTGTGAGCACATCCACAGCCCAGAGAAAAAGCACTCAGAGGAAGAACGCTGGTTTCATTGCTGTGTTTGTGGCCCTCAGCTGGCCAGCTCTCTGCTCAGAAAGCTGTTAAAAAGCAACCCACCAGGAAAAATAATCAAATAAAACTTACAGCTCAGGTTAGAGCACTTAGGTTGGAGTCTGCACTCAGGTGCAGTTCCAGCAAAACACTTGGGTGGGATTTTGGCTGTTTGCCCTCACCTTCAGTGCTCTCCACAAGTTTACATTTCCACCTTGCTTTCCTCCGATCACTTCTGTATTACACATGCCCTCTTGAGAGGGGTTTTCAGAAAATGGGTGCACCTGCAGGCACTGAGGCAGCGCACGAACACGACTCCTAAGCATGGAGTCCCTCCTAGAAGTCCTAGGCCCCCAGAAGTCCTAGGCACAGAAACCCAGCTGGCACTGAGCAATGAAGCAGCCACAGGCAGGGCTGGAGACACAGCTGCAGCGTGGGTCCTCCAGGAGACTGGCAGCCCTGCAACGTGCAGACATCTGCGCATGGCTACAATGCCCCCAGATCATACTTTTGGGACAAGCCAAGCCCTCTCCTCCCAAGCTGCTAGGTCTGGAAAAGCTGGACCGGCTGCTGGTTATCCATCAGGGAAAAGCAAAGCGTCCCCCTCTGCCACAGCCGCAGTCACACACCTATGGTAGCGTTGCTTGCTCTGCTAACCACAGTGACATCTGCTAATTGATTTATCTGATTACACAGCCCTGCGCGGAGCAGCGTGTGGCCGTCCCACGAGTACCTCCCAGGTTGGGACGGAGCATCCCCGCCATCTGGCCCTGACTCCGCTCCTTTGTGTAATTGATTTCTCAAAAGTCCCCTTTCCTTGGGAGCCCTCTCCAGTAGCTGCCATGCAGGCGTACCTCAGACCCACTGCTTTCTTGCAGTCCTCACAGATACACACTCATAATCAAATTTTCTACAACCATGCGCTAAAGCAAACAAGTGCTGGGCCATTTGCCTTTACCAAAACCCACCACAGCACTAAGAGCATCCAAGGCAGCTCGCAGACATGCTTCAGCTTATCCACGTTGCAGCCCAAGCCCTAAAGTAGCCTTAAAGCTGGCTCGTGGAAGGCTGCGGGGCTGCAGCCTGGGAGATCACATTGGGGCTCTACTGCAAGCCAGAGCCCTGTGGCTTTGTGAGCCGCACGGCGCGCGAGTCGCACAAAGGGCGGACGGGGCTTAGCAGGGAAGCTTAAATTAGTGTAGAAGTACAGCACGTGGCTTGCCAGGATTGCAGGGATTTAACTCACCGGGAAACCGCCGGATCCGTAACAGGGATATATACAAGTCAGTGAGTGAGACGTTGTTCTTCGAGTACATTTTTTTCCAAAGAACTAAATAAACAGCATGCATGCTCAGCGCAATAAATAATGATTTACAGCAGCAGGGACAACAATGTGGTGGAACCACATAGGGCAGCGCAATAAACTGCACGCTAGTGCTCGGAAAGGAGACAGCCTTTTGAGTCCTCTTCACTAGGGACAATGACTTGCATCATAAAATCAGCTTAAAACGCACTGGAGAACCTTAAATGATAGCAGCAGCCTTTACACAGATGCCACTTTGTAAGCTGTGCTTTGTAACAGCTGTAGCGCTGAGTCGCAGCTGGGGGACAAAAACAAGCGGGCAGCTTGCGGGCCAGTGGCAAATCAGGGCCTGAGACCGCAGCCAGCAGCAGAACCAGCACAGACTTCTGGGGGCCCTTGGGACCCTGCAATGGTCACTGGTTAGCTTTGTGACAGCACCGATAAATCCCAACATGCAGCACTTTAAGGGGATGTAGTTCTGAGATGATAAAAATTAAAAGCAGGTCCAAAAATTACTTAATATGCTAGAAAGCTGTCTAGACAAAAATGATTTCTAAGGACATGCCAACAAATGCTTTAGCTGGCACTTTCAAAACACATAATAAAAACAATTTTACATCAGACTGAGGACTTGAGCATGTTCTGGTGACAGAAAAGCTCCTTTACACCAGCTTTGTGCACAGATTTTTTTTTTTATTTTTAATTTTTTTTAATGGTTGATGCAGCTGTTATACACTTTAAAACAGAAATGATGAAAAAACACCTGTGCTATTTCTGGTGGAGCCTGGATTAAAGTAACTTCTTGCATCGAATACGATGAATAAAAGCACAAAAGTCTCAGGGAAAGGGAAAGTGTGTTTCTGCAGTGCCTTCTAATCGGAGCTGGGATTCAGAACAAGAGGGAGGGAGAGAGGGAGGAGGGAGGGAGGAATTGGGTGGGCTACAGAGAAATGATCTCTTTAATAAGAAATGGGCCATACTGTGACATTTCAGAGCCCTTGGGCTAGAAGACCAAAAGATCTGTCAAGAGAAAGGAATTTTAAGTTACACTGTGGATAGGAGGGAGCCTGGGAGTCAATCGGGCCAGTTTAAGACTACAATTAGCTTCAGAGGCTTGAGGAAAAAGATGTAATTGATGCATTAAATACAGCAAGCATAACAAGCATTTGTTTCTTAGACAACATCATTTGGGAAATTTTCCACGGCATTATGGTCCTGAAACACAAATTAGAGATCGCCAGACCTTTTCTTGCTGAAAATATATTATCCTAATTTTCATCTTATTCAGGCTACCCTCCAATTCCAGGGAGACTAATGAAGAGGAAGCAAAGACCTGATGAGTTCCATGTGGAGGCTACGTTTATGGATTAATCCCAACAGGGAGCAAATAAACCTTATTCCCAGAGCTCTCAGCTGGGACTCGACACAATCAATTGAGGAATGGGTAGTTATTTATGACTGAGGCTGTTTTGACTTTCAAATAAACATTTTAATTATTTTAAGTGCTATGCTGGAACTTAGAGTTTGAGCGCTGTTTTAATTTTGATGCCAGCTATGCCCTGCTCTCCTCCCTCCTAATCCCAAACCACTCTGGTCATTATACCATGTATGTGATCTCGATTTTCATGCCAGTAACACTTGAAAGCATTGACCAAAGCAAAATACACCAGCCAGACTGGTGAAGAAGGAAGGCTATGTTCTGCATGTCTGCAGTGAGGAGGTCTGCCTGAGCTTCTTCGTGCTTGTGCTTGCTTTATCAGGGGCACCCCTCAGCGTGGAGCTAGTATATACGAAAAGAGCATCCTCACAGAGATGCCAGCTCTGAAACTCATTTGCACTCCCTGATCCACCTTTGGTGCAATATTTTTCTGTGCTTGCCTTCCCAAGCAACTTTCAATGGCTGTCACTAAAAGAGCAAGAGAACATTTATTTTTCCTTCAGCAGGTAGCAGGGAACACACACATCCAGGGCACCCTTAACTGTTCCCCATCCTGTGGATTTGTGTGGGAGCTCTCTGCAACCCTCCACATTACCTGTGTCCAAAATAATAGGCTCAGCTTCATTGTCAGATTAGGCAACTTGAGGGAAAGGAAAAAAAAAAAGAACGAAAACTTGCTTGAGATGATTTAGTATCACAAGCAAAGGTTTCAGCAATTGAGTTAATATCATCTTCCAGAGAAAGGAAATTCAGTTTCCTATTTCAGTACAACATGCTTGTGCTTTCCTAGAGCATTTACCTTGCTTGCCAGTACATGGAGGCTTTGCAACATGAGAGAGACAAGACTGTTAAAAAACAACAAAAAATCCATTTGCTAGGGGATCTATCTATTTATTTATTTATTTAACTCCTCCAGCTTAAAGATTAGATGTTTTATTTCGGTAAAGCTGGATATACCAACTGGCATTGGCTGTATTAAAATAAGGAAGAACCTCAATCAAAAAGCCTCTCCTAAGGCAAGCTTTCTTGTTAATATGCACCAACATGAAAGGCTTTCTTTTCATCCTATACAACTACAGTGTGTGTAAATTGCAGGGGGCTCATTGGCATAAATCTTGGCTGTGACCTCTGAGGTAAACTGGATTTACATTACTTTCTGACAAGAATTAAATGAAGGCCTTGTGGATATATGAACAGCCTTCTAGACTGCAACAGATGGGCACGAATGTGCTCCCTAGGCAAACTATCAGTGACATCTGTGTCCTCCAAATTCTGGTGGTCTCAGCCAATTAGCAGGCAAAAGGGGGGAAAAAAAAGGCAGCCTCTTCACAGCTACCCCAGCCAGAGCTGAGCAGAAGTGCTTCTGTTTAGAAATGGGATCAAGAACAGCCTCCAGCAGCACGGGGATGGTTATCTGCCTGGGCACAACACGACAGAAAGCGCTGAGGTAATTAGAACAGATATTAATATGGATACAGAACAAATCCCAGCTTCGGCTAAGCCTGCGTAAGACTAGGGTAATGGGCTACCGTGATGGATTTACCCTGATATAATGACAGGCAGAGCTTTATCCACGCTAAACGCAGAGACGGGTCCAAAGCCCGCCCAGTGCTTACTGCAGCCAAGCTGAGCATTGCAGGAGCCCAGCTTCAGCCTCACAGACCTCCAGCCCCACAGACCTCAATCCCCATAGGCCTCCAGCCCCACAGACCTCCAGCCCCGTCCCCCTGCAGCACTGATGGCTGACCCCAGCCATGAAGCTGGTGCCTGGTGCCCACCAAAAGCACCTGTTGTTTTGCCCCAGCAATGGCTTCCCAGAGAGGCCAGAACGTTTGGGCTCCTTCCCGTCATTGCTGCTATCTCATGCACTGTTAGGGGATGCCAAAAAAAGGGAATAACTGAGGGGAAGACCAATAAATTAAAAAGTTCTAAAAAAAAAAAAAGACATAATGAATTTGGTACAGCACATATTTTTAGATCAAAGATGCCTTTGAAGTGACAAACCCCTAATCCATAAACCACTGAAGCACTTCCTTTCTCTCCCAAACTACTTGTTGTCAAATAAAATGGAAGTTAAGGAAATTATCTTTATCCGAAAATGGCCAAAAGAAGCCATCACCTAATGACAGCCTTGTCAAAATGACAATTGGGGAAATTGTTAGGCAGGCGAGGCCTAACGACTGGAGGACTAAGCTTGCTGTTTGCTCTAATCTGGTCAGGCAGGCCCCACACAATTCCAGCCAGCTTGCTGTGTGAAACAGCCAAGTCTTTGTCAGCGTGAACAGGGGCTGGGAAGACTTCTCTTTCATGAATATGTATCACCACCCCTCCACGTCTACAGAGAAAAAAGCCTTCAAAATTAAAATATATATTTATATATATTTATGTATATAAAAAATAAAATTGACAACAAGACACTACCACCAAAAAAATCTCCAAACAAAAGAATCCTAAGCTATGGCACCGTGCAGGGTGAAAAACTACTTACTAATAAAAGCTGACTTTATGAAAGCGGACCCAGAAAGATCTTCTTCCCAAAGGCTTTCCTCAGACTCTGATTCCCCAGCACGAGGGGAGGAGGCACTTCAAGACACCACAAAAGCAAAATGTCCCATTGGGGTTTATGAGGCCTACTACTGCGCTCTGCATGGAGAGCATGCCCGAATATGCTGTGTGGGTGTCAAAGCCCAGGCCACGAGCCTGCTGATGCTGCAGGGCCCCATGTGCACTCTGCTGGCTTGTGCCAGGGGACATTGCGCCTAGCAGTCCAAGATCTTCCACTGGCAAAGGCTGCAAGGCTGGGCACTGAGGCAGCGTCATATTGGGGTACCATACGGCCTACATGACATTAAATTACACGGCATACACAACATTAAAAATAAAGATGACTCCTGGTGTAATAAGCACCATAATAAATCACTATGGTGAATTAATGCTATGAGAGTGGTCTCCTCTACGTGCAACAACACAGCCGAGGCTTTTACAGGTGGTCAAGTGCTCACAGGAGGGCAGTTTTCTGAGGGATGTTCATGACACTCTGCAAACACAATCCTTTACAACATCTCAAGCCATGTAGTTTGTCATCTCAAGACATCTCCCCTTGAAGTTTGGGGCTTTTTAAACATATGTACCATATTAATCTTCAAAAATTCAAAAGACTGACATAAAACTGAAGGAGGAGAGCCACATTGAGCCTACTGGACTGCCAGTTGAAACTAACAGACAGAAAAAAAAAAAAAAAAAGACAAAATGGCTCAGAAACACAAGTCAGAAATATTGTATCTCTGCAGGATTCATGCTGAAACTCATATAAGCCCAAACATGCTATTTAGAGCAACAGAATGGCAGGCAGGGTGAGAATGCAGGATTGAACCAAGATCACACTTGTTACAGAAAACCCCAATTAAGATATTTTAAGATGTGGTGAGTTCTGTCTCTGCTGGAGAGATATAACATTATTAAAGTATTCACCAGCATTGGAAAAGTTACTTTTAAGTGTTGTTATCTTCTAAACTTTTCATGTAAGACTTCAAACCAGACCTTAATTTATTATAGCTTGTGGTGATACTACAAACTTCACTTTTTCTTCAAGTAACAAACAGAATATAAAAGTTTGACTTCCAGCAGAGATATCAAGACACAATGCTCAATTTTGAGGGTTTACAATATTATGCGATGTTTGCTGTAGACATTACCATTTCATTAGCATATTCTACTTTACATGAAATCCAGCAATGAATGCTGTCCCTGATCTAAGGCTAATCCTCTTTAAAGAGCTACAGGCTATATTACATGTGGCCACAGCCACAGTTGTGCCATGGCTGAATCACTTTGAAGCCTATTGAACAGTGTTCCCTTGTGAGACTATACACAAACCCGTAAACCAATGCTGCCTGTGCTATGAAATCCTACTGTTTTTCATCACCGAGATTTTTTTTGTAAGGGGCAAAACTACCCTAGTCCCAAGTGAGGGAAGAGATTCAAGGCTGCCTTCGCCACCTCTAAATGACAAGTTACATCTGAAGCATATATGCCTGAGGTAATGCAAATACCTCGCTCCTAAACACCAATAAATGGCTCACAGGGATGCTCTGTCTCACAGACAGGCTTCTGAAATACGGCAGGTTACCATGGCTCACTCTTTGAGGCTGACAGCCAATATAACGTGGAGTGGAAAGGAGATTGAAGGTGTTGAAGTGAGAATATTTACTGAAACGTGGCTCCCTCCTGTCTTCTCTTTCTGCATTTATTCCACCTCAGACCCCTTTCTGTGGAAAGGCTCAGGTTTATTTCAGCAGGCTTTGTTCAGGCCTATTTTTTGGTCACTTAGTTTTAGGATGCCAGCTAGAAAGTAAGAGTGATATCACAATGACTGACCAGAAACTACAATTAAAGCCTACGTCTGAGGAAAACTATATGCCATATATAAATAAAAGTTTATTTTAGGGCTTATTTTAACTCTTCAAAATAACTTTCATTTCACTGGAGTCTAGAACAATTGTCACAGTGTTTATATGCCAATGGATCTGCTTCAGAACACAAGAAAAGAGATTTTTCAATACAGAAAATATACCTTATCATTGTTAGAATCTTATCAATTCCCAATACAGTATTTAAAATACTCACCACTAGACAAACTATGTGTTGTGATGCCTTTGATTAGAGCTGATATGTGGCCACCTTGAGAAACCACAGCTTTGGACAGTTTCCACAGTTCAGGTCTTTACAACAGGAAACAGCAAAGAGCAGAGAACATCAAGCTGAAGTGCAAGGGTTATCATCAAGGGAGAACATACTTTCCTCAGCTGTAATCACTGCAGGAAACATGAACTATTGTTTTAGTTCTTGCAAGGAGCACTCTCAGGTCTCTTAACGGCCAGAGCTGGTCAGCAGGATTATAAAGGTTAATAATTCCATCATGTAATAGTTGTAACTCACCAAGTCTTCTATTGTTTAGATCGTCAGTGTGAGATTTGATATAAAAGATGGGCTTCCACATGCATTCCACAGAGCTAAGCCGGGGTGTCACACTGCATGCTGTGCGAACTACAGCAACACAGACTTCTCTTCAGCAAGCCTGTTTAAGGTCCAACCACATGTAGCTTATGAATCTGATAAGGTCAACAACTGAGATATCAGGGAGACTCTCCAGGTGAGGTTCAGAGGTTATCTGCAGGCAGAAAAATGTCAGAACAATACATGGATTGCATACTTCTTGTAAGCAATTACAGAAGGAAAAGCTTTATCCGTATGCCAAGTATTTTCTCTTTCTTGTTTGAGTGAAGTTCCAGAAAATAACAAACGCGAGATGTCTATGCCAGCTGTAAGTGTAGTGGCGTACAACCAGGGGATCAGAACTTCAACCAGTAAATCACCTCTAGGTAACAAAAGAAGGGAGATGACCACCAAATAACTGAAAGCTGCACTCCCAATTATTGGTAAACAAAGAGAACTCCAGTCGGCTCACTAACAAAAACCCCACAGCTTTCTAACTATTTTTAGAAAACACAGGGGACTCTTTTATTCAACAGCTAGGAGGAATGAGCACAGCTACAATCAGCAGCTGTGCACAGAACACTCATCCTCAACATGTTCCTAAGTTACACAAAAGATTTTTCATTTCCAGCTCTACTGAAATTCATTAAGACACTCCTCTCTGGGAAACGTGATGCTCCATCATGCCTAAGTCTGCAGTCTTTGTTCTAACTTAAAAAATAACAATAACAACAAAACAACAACAAAAAAACAAACAAACAAACAAAAACCAACAGAGAAGGGCTGACAGTTTTTCTTTTGTATTAGGGCTAAAAGATGATTTGCTTTTAATTTTGAGCAAGAAGCAAGCACCTGCTCTGTGGCATCAAACCTCCCTTACTTTCCTTTTTCCACTCTTTATCCCATGAAAGCTGGAGTTACAGGAGCTCTTTCCCACAGAGCTGCATGAACCTTCCTCCAAAGCCACAGCTGTCAATAAGAAGGGACTCCAAGGCACACGGAACATCTCCACCTCTTTTCACAGCATCCCCACTATATTTTATCTCTCTACCCCTCAGTTATTTCTGCCAGTTATTTGTAAAGAGGGCAGCCATCCCTTAGCCAGAGTAAGGAGGGAAATGCTGAGGCCCTACTACTGGGTCAGTTCTCAAGGATCTTGCAGTGTGACGCCAACAGAGAGAAGTCTGTTCCACTTCCCAGCTTCTTCCTGGTATCTACCATACTTCCTTGCTGCCCTGTGACTGCGTGATTCCATCTCACAGGTGTCTGGGCTTGAGCAGCAAGGGCAGACTGGAGAAGAAGTAGAAATAAAGACAGCAGGGAACAGGAAAGCACCCAGACAGAGGGAGAAAAGCCCCACTGACAAAACAAAGGGTGGAGGGAACAACAGAGTAGTAAGAAAAAATATCAGGAGGATGGTGAGACAGAAGGACCACAGACAGCAAGAGAGGAAGGAGATGGAGAAGAAATTGGGGTAGCAGAGAGGCACAATAGAAATGAAGGGGAGAAGCTAGAGGGGGGAAAACCAGGACATGCTTGGAAGAAGGACAAAGGGCAGACGATGTGGAAAGAAAGAACACAAGAACTGGGACAGTGGTGTAAGTAAAGTCCACCTTGTAAGAAAGACTGCTCTTTGCTAGTCAGAATGAACTCCCTCAAACTGACTTTGTTCAGGTTGGATGAGAGGGAAATGGAAAAGTTCTTTTGTCCTGAGTAAAGAAGGCACAAAGAAGTAAATAAAACAAGGGGGGAACTGCACTCCTTTTTCCTCTGGAATTTCTCTTCACTGCTTTGTGGTTCCTGCAAGTGCAACGTGAAATTTCAGTGAAAGCAACGCCTTCTTGTGCTTATCTCCTCCTCTCACACTGAGATCCAGCTGAATATCCTGTTTTATACTCGGACTGCGTGTCTTTGAGGAGGGACTGTTTCTTTTCCCATTGAACAGGAGGCACTTGGCTGCTCTAAGGTCACAACAACTAATTGCAGAACCTAGCTATAGGTTGCTGCTTGCTCTGTTACGCTTTTCCCAAATGAACTCTTGGAAGTTACCACTGAAATGACTACCATTAACTTGAAGTGTCAGAAGAGCTCTTGCAATACAAAATGCCATTTCCCGCTGCCTGATCAAACATTGCCACCTACCGGCCCCCCCATGCAAGTCTGTGCTGGACACTACGGGGATATTATTATTTCCCAGCACCGCGGATGTGCAAGCAAACGCATCCACCCGACAGCATTTCGTAGCCCAGGGCTGTGACTGTTCCTCCTGCTGCCTGGCCCTGCACATCCCCAAAGGGCTAAGGATGACCCAGGTCACCCCTGTGCTGCACAGGGGGACCAGTGCAGTGCAGTGGCTGTGTGCACCCCAACACAGAGCTTGTCAGGGCCCATGAGGCACATGTCCAACACCTCAAGGTGAGGTGCTCAGTGCTGGGGAGCAAGCAGACCGTGAGGGTGTTCAGAGACGTGCTGGGGGATGAGCAAATGGGGAGACCTGGGGAGACATGGGGTGGTAACTCAGCTATTGCACTCTTCATGGGCTGCCTGCTAAGCTTGCCATGCAAGGATGCACTTCGGATATGGTGTTTGAACCAGGAGCACGCTGCTCATGTCACCTCTTGGCGAGAGTTCAACCCTACAGAACGATGGCATCTCTGCCTATTTGCCTTAAAAGCAAAAAGTCATGTGTTCACATCCACTGCAAGCGTTTTCTAAGGCAAAGTTTGACATAGAAGGTCTCACTTCAGCATTCACACAACACCACTAAGAAAGTTACAGTACCAGGGAGTGAGAAATCCAGCTGCCAAAAGAGGGTCATCAGCAAAGCACAGAAATTGTACTCAGCATTTACAAGCTAGTTACCCGTCACACCTAAATCTCTCCTGTTGCATGGTGGCAAACCCAGTCTGAAGCTGTGACACCCACACCTTTAAGTCCAGCTATGGCAGGGCTGGGCAGAGCTGCAGTAAAATCTCAGCACCACTGAAATCAGGCCAGACCTGCTGTTGATCCAACAAGATAAGGACGCTTCCATGACGTCAAGGTAAATAGCAGAGAAAAATAGCAGGTGTCAGACTGGTCCAGGCTGTTTCTAGTCTCAGGTCTTGCCCTGTACATGGGTCCACAGAACAGCTTGTAGGCAGCAAAAGAAACACAACTATGAAGAGTGGGATTTCTAAATATCCACACACCATTATCAATGAGTTCCCAGCTTTTGAATAGGCTAGGCAGATCACTAACCACTGTGCCACTTGCTCAATGGGCCAGAGCAACCAAAAAAAACCAACAACCAACCCCGAAAGACCAAAACCTCACATTGGGATGCTTTACTGAATGTTCCTAAAACTTGTTAAAGCACTGGGAGGAAGTTTGGAGAACGGGTTTTCATGTTTAGTCACTTAGAAAGAATTAGCTGGAACACAGATATCCGAAGGGAGTGCTTTCACTCACCAACCCGGAATACACTTTCTATGATTCTTATGACCTAACATGAACTGCCCCAAAATAGGAAGAAACCGACTTCCCTTCAGTGACTCTCAGCTTCTCAAAAACTGATCCTGACTGAAAGCAACTTAAGAGTTCCTCGTATTTTTCCATTTTCCAGATTTGCCTGTTTGGGATCTAGACTTACCTGAAACCTTAGGAATCAGACCAAAGCTGTTAGAAAAACAGCACAACAACCAACCCTAACCACCTCAGTCTTTCAGCCTACCAGAGTTACTCATTACAAATACATAATTAGCCCAAGCAGATAGCCTTGCTAATATGCCACTGATAAACACGCAGACACACTGGATGCAGGAAACCATTAATTTAAAGTTACAAGCAGGCCTTTTTCAGGAACTTCCTTCTCCCTTATTACTGGCAAGGCAATGAACATGGGTGTCTGACACACAGCCAGACAGAAGGCACCCCGAGAGGAAAGCACAGCTCCAACCCACTTCTATTTCAATGTCCAGCACTGTTGTTGCAATCCAGTCCCAGTGCCTCGCCCACTACACCACGCTGGCCAGCTCCGCAGGCTTTGCACATATATTTGCAGTTTCACTTCTAAAGGAAATTCAATAATTAAAAAAAAAAAAGAAGTTAATGAAACATAGGAATGGACTCTAGTACACCAAGTAACTATTTTTGTAGGAAGTGATTGCGGCTACACCCAAAAAAGCCCCAGAAGGACAGAGTGCTGGGGATTTTCTGTTTCGGGGGAAGGCTGGGGTCATTTTGCTGAAGCTGGCAGCATTTCAGCCAGTGTGAGACTTAGGGATGGGAGGAGCAATAAATCCAGTCCCAGACATCTCCTGTATGAAGTCATACAGCGCTGTATCAAATTAAGAAACTAATAGTAAAGACGTAGTTGGTGCGAGGCTAGCTAATGCCGGAAAAAGTGAAATAAACAGGAAGAGCACTGACATACCTCGGCAGCTACAATTGAAATAACCTCACCGGGAAAGCTCTCTCCCAGCACCGAGGCCTTGTAAATCGGCTGTATCCGGAAACAAAGGTCTGACAGGAATTACAACAGGCAGCACATGCTGCGCATTGCACAACACTGTGCTTTCCAGAAGGCGGCTGAGCCCTGGTGCACCAGCACACGCGCCCAGCCCGCCTGCTGCAGCCCCGGCGTGCTGGTAAGTGAGCGAGCGGCTTCAGGGAATCGCTTCTCCTGCTCTGCTTCTCAGCAGGCTCCCTGCAAAACCAGGTCTGAGCCCTTCTGGTGGGCGCAGAGGGAGCCAGGCATATGTAGCAGATCTATCGGGACTGATAAAAGCTATTACAGGAGTACGGTAACGAAAGAACTTAGCAAACTATAGGTGATTTACCTGTTTATTGAACAAATAAAAGGAGCCTGTAAATGAAATACAGCTCATATGAACTAGCACAGGTATTTAACTGCGTAGGCTCCATCTTACAGTATTTATCGAGGCACACCACCTTTCAGTCACAGCACTACACGTACACAGAGTAGTGAAGGACTGAGACCAAGACAAATCCTTTTTCTCTGTGCTCTGCCTCTCGTTCCGTGTATGGGAGTAATCTTGCATAATAAGTAAAATGGAGCAGCTGAAGGGGAGGGAATGGCTCATTTTTCCTACTGGGTGGCAGGGTTGCATCAGGATTTCTAGTGCAATGAATTTTCAGCTCAGCTTGGTTTAGCAGCAAGGGGAGGAGGCAGTGCAATGAACCACCGCTGCTTAGAGCACAGGAAAATAACTGAACACTTCTTAATATCTTTAAAACATTATCAGTGAACTATTACTTTGAAAGCATGCCTTGTAATTACTACATCTTGTTTGTGTTCAAAGTGTTAATTTGGGAGGTGGGGAGTGAAATTGAAACTACTTGAATTCTTCTGAAAGCTTAACCTGCCACCTCTGTGGCATATATTTCTTGCCAGCAGTGTTACTACTGGTTTGAGAAAAGTCCTTGATGAATGTGAGATTTTCAGATGTCCACACAAGACCCCAGATGAAGCTGTGCAGAGCAGAGCCTGGCTGTTCTCAAGGCGTGAACCACCTGCGGCCACCGCCACCCCTGGGACCGGAGCTCCCCACCACATCCCGGCCCTCGGGTCCCCAGCTCCTGCCAGCTGCTCCCTCACGGCCCTGTGCCACCATTTCAGTCCTACAGGGCCCACAGCCGAAGGTGAGGAGGGGTCCGGGCCCCTGTGGCGGCCTCGGGTGGTGGGGGAAAGTGAAAGGGCCTCTGTGGGCTGACAAAGGCTGGCATGGTTCCTGCTGCCACACAGCTTTGTGGATTGTTTGAACACAGGTGAGCAGTTCGGCTTGAGTGGCAGCTGGTTGGGTTGTCTTCTTCAGTATCTTCTGGCTTAGGTGGCTGTGCTGGCATCTGAACTTTCCCTGCAATAGCTGCGGTCAGTGTCGTGAGCAGATGGTTGCGTTTCGTGGGTGAAAGGCTGCAGGGTGGCACGGGTCCCCGCTCAGACACCCCGCTTTGTGCCTGTGGAACCGCAAGCAAGCTGCAGTTTGAGCACACTCTCTTGTAACTACAGCACAGGTTGTTTTAACATGACTAAGGCTGCAGGCACCGAGCACTCCAAAGTTAGGAGCTGTCAGGACATTTGCCTAGGGAATGTTTGCTTTCTGTGTACACTTGTGTGGTGTACATTGGTGAGGTGGTGCAGGAGGATTGTCTGCATTAGACACCCAACACACAGAACAAAACTGGCTGTGGACAAACAGGTTGTAAAGTAAGCTGCTGGCTGTCAGCCTCCCATGCTCTCCCTTGCCAGTGGTGGAAGATAGGCTGGCAGCCTGGTGTTTCTGGAGTATGGGAAGGAGAGCTGTGCGTAGGCAGCCTTCTTGAAAACCTCATTCTGTACCACCCCTGCCCTAGGGTTCGTGGTCACTTAAAATAAAAGGTAAATAACAAAATGGATGTTACTCTTTTTCTTGGTATGCATCCTGAAGCCTTATGTTCTACTCTGCAGAAGCAGATTGGTCTGAACTCTGACCTGAAGGTAGAGAGCTAGAGCTCTTGCCTGTGTTGCTAAACACCCACCTCGGAGCCCCGTAGTTCTCAAGTTAGGTAACCATGTTTGCAATTCTCAGTGTCACTCCTCTGCGTCTAAAAATAGGGATACTTATGCATGCTGAAAGAAATGATGTTGAGAGAAGGGAAAATGGTAAAATCATGACTGTTTGACCCAAGTGAAAGTACAGACAAGCACACCACAGTGGGCTACCTTACAGTTGCAGGAGAAATCTTGATTTTCAGTATGGAAAGTTTCCTTCTCCAGAGAGTATTCTCCAAAACCTTTTTGCTGCTCCATACAATCTAGCAATGAAAAACTCTTTCAGTATTAATTTGGCATCAAACTCAGCCCAAGACTTGAGACAGAAAACTGTTTCTACAGACTGATTTGTGAACTAAATGAAATGATGTGGTTTTTCCCGTTAGCCAAAGCTAACCTCATGTAGCATCTTGCAACCTCTTACTGGAGCGAAACAGTCAAGAGCAGAAGGAAGCGCAGGAGAAGACAGCCCATCCTCCTGCTCACATAGCTCACCCAGCTACCTGGGGCTGAGCCATACGCCTGGAATGAGGGATGGACACTGATGCCACTGAAGCATGCCTTTTACATATGACAAAGGAGTAACCTGCCACCGGGGTGTCTGTTTATATCTCTGTCAAATGTATGGATTATATGTTCTACTTGGTTTTAAAGTGAACTCTGAGATCTACTTGAAATTTTATATTCCTCTAATTATCTGAGCTTGGTAGAAGCACTGTGGTAGTCCCCTTCAGTAAGCAAGCTGTGGTAGCTACACTTCTGTATGAGACCTGCTGCTGTTATTGCGCCAAAGGTCTACGAAGAGGTTTCTGGGTTTCCCATAGAGAGCAGCACACTGATACACAATGCATTGTGCTTGGGGCTTATTTACAGTGGTATAATTAAGCCTTGAAAAGAAGAAGTCAGAATTCTTTGCTGCACTGATGTCTCAGATACCCATAAAACAACAGGTTAAATTGTAGGCTTTATTCAGCATGATTCAATGAATAGACCTGGTAAAGATAGCTCAGAACTGGTGTGACATGTTGGGAACTTAGTGAGGTAAGAGAAACATTGCAAATATATTCGCTATTTGATTCCAATAGCTGCTCACAAATAATGCATTTTAATAATGCACTTCTCTGACCAGCAACTGAGAACTCATTCTCAGGTTACATAGCCTTTTCTTTCTTCAGACTACGTTTATGTGCAGGAAAATACAAGCCTTCCATGTACAGAGGACTAGATTACAATGTTTCCTGAGGTGTGTCGTAGATTTATATTTGGATGCACTGTGGTAACTCAGACGTCGGAACAGAATTTAGTTCCTAAGCAAGTAGCTCTGTGCTGCATTTCAAAAGGTACCCCCCCCCCCCCACAAAACAAACAAACAAACAAACAAAAACTTATTTGTTAGCTCTAATGCCTAATTAGGTACTTTTGCACTAGAGAGCTGGGATTTTCCAGTAGGCAACAGGGAAATTCCCAGAACTGGAGACAATTCTTCTTTTGTGTCTCTGATCTTCTAGCTTTTGCAAGAATTTTACATACTGCCACATCAGTCATTTCTACATATTCCATTTAGTTTCATACATGAAGTAAACCGACTAAAGAGCCAAAATGCCACTTTTTACCCATTTGAAATATTACTGACTATACTCATTTTGCATTTGTTAAAGTTATTTGTCCCCTACTGAGTCTTTGGCAGAGGGGTAGGAAATGATGGTTTTCATGGACTGGGTGTGCTCAACTCCCACTTCTTTGTTCCAGCGTTTACTGCTAGACAATTTGCTATGATGTACATAGGATCACTATGCAATAGCATATTAAGTACTTTAGTACCAAAAAAATAGTCTTGTATGGCATTGCAGTGACTTCATGCTGTGATTTTACTTTTTTCTCATAGCTTTGAGAATTCATTTCATCATGACCTCTTATGAAGAAGCTGAAACTGAGGAAACAGCAGCATGCCTCCACATGACTTTTTATCATCCTTGCCAAGACGACAAGATGATGTTTCGCTGCCTGAATTTCTGTAAGCGAGAACAGGTCAGGGCAGATGAAATGGCCAAGTTTGGCCGCGACTCTAACATCTGCCATTATAACTTGGTGGATACTCGTGTTTCTCGGATTCAGTTTTCACTGCAGTTCTACAGAAAGCCTAACAGCTCAGAATTGTGTTTTGAGATAAAGAACATGAGCAAGAAAACAAAGCTGTTCGTGGACCACACAGAACTGGGTTACTTAAACAAAATCGACCTGCCATGGAAGTGCATCGTTTGTTTTGGGGACTACCAGATTTTAATGGAGATTCAAGAAGGGGAGTCCTTGGATTATTTTGAGACTCACTTACACTTGGCAAAAGCACCAATTTTACAAGAAAAATGCATTCCATTGCTACAACCCATACCCGAGAACAGCTTTATCCCATCATTGTTTCCTTCCCAAGGCAAAAGCCCTATAGAGATTGATGAAAATGAGTCATGCTAGCAGAGAGAAGGAGGCTGGATGAGATTTTGAACCTGTGAAACCTGCATGATTTAGGAGCAAAAGGCCATTATCTCAGCCTACCTCTTCATGGTTCTCACTTCTGTACATCAGTCCTCTTAGTGTTTTCAATACCACGACATACTTTGTTGAACAGAAACAAATTCCTGCCACTGTCTTTACCAGGGCATACGTTCTCTCTGATCTCCACTGTTTTCCACATAAACATATGAGAGACACTTAGAGCCGCTCCAGTCCATGGTAGCAGATTCAGTTCAAGAACTGTGACCACATGCCTCAAAGATGTATTTAACAGCTTTTAATGTAGAGTATTCAGAACAATATTTTAACCACCACGTTGGTTAGCTAAGGAGGGATGTAATGTCTTGCTGCATTTCTTACACTTTTTTTTTTTTTTTTTTTGCTTTTGACATTAAGCTCTGAACAGTATTTTCAAGCCTAGGTTGTAACTTCCCAGATTTTGCAGCTTAGAAGTACTTTGTCAGCATAGCATTTTTAAGTTAATGTTTATACTAACTTTGCACAGAAATCTTCTTTCTATTTGGGATTAAAATATATGTTTTTTGCCAGTAAAGTGTTTTTGCTTGTGAATGTAAATAAACATGCAATATTTGTGATCGTGTTATGTAAAGACCCAGCTAAATTTTGTAGTAAAGCATTTGGTTGTCCAGTAAGGATTTGTCTTTTTGTACAAGTATGGTCTAAAAACACTTGTGTGATTAAAGTCACTTCTGGGACAGTCCAGAGAAGGAACTTTCACTGCCAGTATTCTGGGCTTGCCGAAAGTAGTGCTGCTCCAAGACAAGAGTCGACTAAAAGCTTTCAGCAAGCCTTCTCCCTATTCTGCCCCCTCACTTCCCACCCACCTTGCACTCTTACAGTTTTATTTTCAGGTAGGTTTTTCTCACTTTTTTTTTTAAATTTATTTTTTATTTTTTTAAGGGGCTCAGCATTTCATTAGCACTTCCTTTTTGTCAGGTGATTTGGATTGTTTGAAAGACACTGGAAAGGCATAGAATAGGCACACATTTTAGCCTCTAGCATTAGCATCTGCTCCATAACCTATCCTAAACATTCAGTAGATCAATCTCCTGCCCTATACACATCCATCCTTACCACTGTACAGCACTGAAGAACTTTGTGTACCTTTGCAACATACTGCTATTGACCCATCTGTCTGAGGAATTCTGGGATAAGGTTTACATTTAAGGTGTTTCCTTTTAACTTTCTAAACATTGAGAATGCCTTTCAACTTTATTTATTACAATACAAGAAAACCAGGATTATAATGGAGGGTAGAATCGTTGAATTACACAACATACTCTAAGATTAAGAGAAACGAGCGAGAGAAAGGAGAGAGTCTCATCCTTGCCAAAAATACCTTGTTCCCATGTTTTCTACCCTTTGAAGTAGCCTCTGATACCTGCTGCAGTCTTTGGGACAGACGTGCAATGCAAGACTCAGCTGCCACCTCAGCACCAATGCCTCTACCACACGCCCAGCACCTCAGCCGAACCAAAGCAGCCAAACAAGAATCACCACGCTACCAGCCACGGCGCTACCGGCTGCAGGCTTCTAAAGCGATTGGCTGGTTGGCTTTTTATGTTTTTGATCTGAGTCTTCCTACTCTACAGTTAGACAGTGGCAAATAGCCTGCAAGTGCAAGATGTCTGGAAAAAGAGCATGATGAAAACACAGTCTGAAAGAAGCGCTTACATATAAAAGCTTTTATGTGAAGTCAACCTCTCATCTAAAATGCATGGGATTTCTTAAGTTCACAAATTTGGCTCATGTCTGAGGGAAGAAGGAGTGTTTTACATTTCCAGTAAACAGCACTCTTCCTATTACTGCTCTTAAATGATTTCAGATGACATGCAAGTTCTTGTTTCATATCGCTTGGACTTCAAAAACCAGCACTGTTACCACCACTAGGCAGTATTGTTACACAACTTCTATTCACTGGCCATGTCACACAGGACATTTGCATGTGTCTCCGATCATATCCATTGCTTACATTTTCTGTGCTGTTATCTACAGGGAAAAAATAACCTCAGTCACAACTTTTCAAGCGCAGTATATAAACAGAAGCATCTACAACCTACTTACCATCTTCTGGCTGTTCTGCAGAGGTCACAGTACTGCATCTCAGTACGTTTTGTACACAGTGTACGGAGAGAGGGGCTCCATGGCTAGCCATAGATCCAGAGCAGTGCATTCTGTAGGCACGTCTCCAGGAGCCAGGAGAAAATACTGACCCGAGGAATGGGAAACAAAGGTTTCCAAACCTCACGTCATTTCTACAACTATGTTTACCTGGGGTAAGAATCAACCCCAAAATATGCATTCAAAATGAATTTTTCTTGAGCTATGCTATCAAAAACTAGCACAGCCTCTCACGGCACTGGAGATCACAGAAAAAATAACAAAAAGGCTTAGTTCTGATTCCCTTCCAAAGCTGGAATATTGTCACCTTCCTTAAAAACATATACACAACCCCCAAACAGTACTGTAGAAAGAAATTAAAAATAATCAATTCTATAATAGATGTCAACCAACAAGATATTGAAAGGGATGTATTGTGTTCCAGACATGCACACATCTGATGAATGTCTCTACTGTACACTAGTTATTAACATGTGTCTGGTAACAGAAGAAAGTATCAGTGGCATGTCCTCAATAAATCTGCACAGATTGCAAGAATTTTCAAGACCTTAGGAGCACTGTTCCATAAAGCCATTATTAAATGTAATTTCACATCTAAAATAAAAATGACTTGCATCAAAAAACAAAACAAAAAGAAAGCCAGGCAGGCATAATGAGAATGGATTTTGACAGAATGATTTTTTTTCATCTTAGATACATGTTTCTATCACAATTTCCACTCTCAATATTATACAGCAAAATAGTTTTGTGCTGTTTCAATGAACTTTCAAGCCTCAACATCATTAAACATAGTCAAACTCTTTCAGATAAAATACTCAGTGAAGGAGAATCAGCTGCACAGATTACAAAATATCTGGATTACTTTCAATGATTGTATATGATGTAGAAGTAAATTTAATTGTCATTTTAAAATCAAGGATTATTGCACATGCTTTAGTAACATGCCAAAGTCAACATCTTCAAGTCTATTAAAGTGATTGCAAAAAACCATAGAGCATTTTGCATGAATCATACTCTTGGAACAGAGAATAGCAACACACATGATGAAAAAACGTTAACTAGGAAACAATCAGCCACTCTTTGATAAATTAGCAGTAGTTTCCATAGAGGTCCCAGTATTAAAAAAAATAATCTAGAAATGTTATAGGAAAACAACTCATTAGCAAACCAAAAAGCACTGTATAAAAAATAAACATTTTGAAAATGAGCAGGTTCGGAAAATGATACATAGCCAGACGACTCTTATTGAGAAGCTAGTTGACCATGATTTTTTGAATTAATGGATGAAAATAAAAAATATTTAAGATCCATTTTCATAATATGCAGGCTCTATAGCATCATCTATAAGATCATCTATAACAGCTTTCATTGTAATGTAGCCAAGGGTCTATTTCATTTTAGAAGTTGGTGTAAAGTAAAACAACAATAATGTAAAAACCCATTTTCATTTAGGAAAGGCAGCTAAAAAACTTGTTCTTTAGTAAATACTCTCTCCAGAGTCTGATCCTTCAATTCACGATGATTCTTCCAACATTCTTTACAAATAATTTATTTGGGCATCACTTAATCCCCACGTTTTGGGCAAAAAGACCTGACCTAGCCTTCCATTAAATTGACTGCACAAGTGTCAGTTTTATCCTATTGACTTGAATCAAAGTTATAGTTGACATGCCGTCAATTAATAAGACGACCTCTAGATAAAACATCTCAGACATACCTAGATTACGAATAAGATTTACTTACAGTTCAGATTAAGTGGATTCCAAGTAGAAGACCTCATATTCTGAATATTAATAGAGTTACTCAGCTGTTTACAAAAATATGAAGGGGGTGGGGAATATATCTGGCAAGGGTTTTTTAATTAAAAAACACAGTATGATGTTTAGTTTTACTACTACTACTTTTAGGTTATATGCTCAAGCCTCTTGTTCCAGTTTGGTCAAGAAGGAAAAAGAAGTTATGCACCTACAATAGGATGCCAACATCAAAGTGTCTAGGAGGCTACATAAAGCTGCCAACTGAAGTCACACAGCAACAATATAACTTCCCCTTTACAGAATTTAGCTGATACCCCGAAGACACTTATTTTATCTTCCAGATGATCAGTGTGAATTCTCCTGTCTACCTCCTTGATTGCCACACACACCCCCCCCGCCTAGAAGTTGCCATTGGTCATATATTGTTAACTTAACTGGAAGAATTACATGCACTTAGGCAGCTAGCATTTTTTTGTAGTTTTCTGTAGTTTTTCACTTGGATCAGCTATCCCAGCATTCACAATTGTAGAATACTAGAAGACCGCTCTGAAACACTAACTTTATGCTTAATCAAGCAACTCTGAACAGACTGCCCAGATAATCATGTCAAATGATTTCACATTTGGTAATGGCACATTAGCATAGAAACATGCATAAGCAGGTGAACAACTTAATAAAAAAACCTCTTCCATGGCAGTAAATATTATAATTAAAACCAAACATAAAACCAAACCAACAACACTATTACCCATATACAGACAACCAGCAAAGACAATTAAAATGGTGTACTAAATAAGACAGAAACGAGAACAGGGAAGCTGCTTGCATTACTACACAAGCACGTTTATCTTTCCTTCCTTTGAAGCATCATGGCGCAGCTACTTCTTTCTCATAGCAGGGTTCCACACTCCAGGTTTCTCAAGTCCTCTATTACTGCAACTTGTCAGAGTTTCCTTTCCAAAGCAGCAGGTCTCAATGAAGGGCCGTTAAGGAATTCAGTGGTTAAAGACACAGCTAATTATTTGTTAAACCTTCCGTTGTTACCTGACACATAGATAATTTTAAAAGTGAAACAGGATCCTTCCTGGTGCAGAAATAATTTTGGGTAACACTTAGCAATTCACATTCACATACTGCTCTTACTGTGTATGACACAGTGGTCACAAAAACAGCAGAGGAAACATTGCAAAATATAAGACTGACTGAAAATTTTAATTAGTTTTAAGTTTGTACAGAGATATGTATTTTACAGTACTGTTGTGTTGTTTCACGTAAGCTGTTTACATCATTTTCAATTTCTTAAATTTCCACAAATACTGACCATAATTTCTTAAATCACTCAGTGGAATTCACTTAACTCTGAAAAGCAGAATGCTATTAACCATGGCTACAGAACATGCACAGAACAGACCTTCGGTTGGAATTACAGCTTTTTCCCCTCCCCCCCAAATGCTTGCTCATTCTACAAGCAAGACAGTCAGCTATAGTGTACTTCCTTGAAGCATGGTCAGGACAGGTCAATCTCATGTTCATTGATCAGGAAAATCAGTGATCACTGCAGGATAAGGTACAGTTTCAGTAGGATAAAAAAATGTGTTATTTACACATCAAGAGAGTTGCCTTCATTTCAGTAGGAATATAATATATGAGTAAACATCAGAAGTTACACAGTAGTAGCATATGCCAAACCAAAAATATACGTTTGATGTGTACAAATTTTTAAAACATATTACAGGCATTGCAAATGTAGATAATTACATTAAAATATTTTCAATGACATAGCTACAGTTTAAATTAAGAAACGGAATGTTATCAACAAAAGATTTATCTGTTCGTTAGTGTTGATATATACATATTTAACCCAAGTGTGTAATATTTTAAGTTTAATATTTTAAGTTGTCAAGAAGAGGACCACGTTGTAGCAATTCTAACATTATATATGATCTCATCAGATAATCTAAAACCATTACACAACTCCTACCAACAAATCCAGTTCTTCTAACAATGCAGCTGTTACTACTTAACACAGTATTCTGCTTTTATTCCACAACAGTGAAATAACACCCCCATCCCTGTTTTTTCAGGGAAAAAAACAAGATAGCTAGACAAAATAACACTAGTAGAATATGGCTATACTGAAACCTTGGGGAAAGCTTGAGATTTACAACTGTTTTGCACATTCTCTTCAGTGAGCTTTTTTTTTTTTAAAGTATAACTTACATAAAAACAAGGGGGAGACCACACAATACATTACACCAGATCTGCAGTAACTGAACACCTGCTTAAATTTCAGCCTCGCGTTATCAGTATTAACCATCCAGTTTTGAGGCACAGGAGAGCTAGAGCACTTAAATATACTACTTTGTAACTTGAAGGAAGATGTATATTTTTTTAAATGCAGTATAGAAGTTCAGACTCCCAGTTTGGTCTGAGAACGTTACTTTTCAACAGTTGTTCTTATCAAGTTGAATTACAAGTTGTCTGCAACGTAAAGAATTTTTAAAAACATGTAGTAACATTCTAATCTGCTGGGGAGAGGGGTGGGTGGGAAGTCAAAGCTTTGGTCCTCACAGTTCTCCACTAGATAATGGTTAAAGTTTCTGATTTAAAACACAGGATTTTGATTTTTTTTTCCTCTAGGCGCACACTGACTATGCCTGGCATATTATACAAGACAATAGCTTACCTAACCTAAGGATTTATACTATGTTTGTTGAGGTTCATTGTGCTTAGCATGAAATAATAATAAAAATATAAAAGAAATGGAAAGAAGACAACACAAGGCTAGAGAGAATAAGACAGAAAACTGCAATCCACCATGTGAGAAATTTGTTTTTACATCTGGCTAATTACACCCTCTAAATAGCTGAAGAACAAGTCAAAGAGCACATATTGGAAAAAAGGTATTTTAAAAATTATCTCTATATTCAAGTATTAGATAAATTATATAAGACTATTTCACAGATAAATGTTAGGCCAATGATGAATTTTAAAAACAAATCAGTAGAAACATCATCCAGGAAAAAAAGGCTAGTTAAAATATAGATATGTCAAGCTATGAAGCTTAAATTAGTGCAGACAATTTTATATTAAATCCAGATATCCTGAAATATGCACAATGGAATCATCCCAGTTTTCACAAAAGTTTAGAAGGTAGATGATAAAATTGCACTTAATTCTGAATTAATTCAGATAGCAAGTCATTCCCATTCCTTGCTGATCCATTTATAAGAAAGAGAAGGGAACAGTTTTATAAAAGAGCAATATGTTTTTGTACATTCTATTTCACTTTTAAACATTTGGTCATAAATGAGAGCCACAGTTTCACTATCTGTCCTGCTGATCGGAATCAGATATCCTTATATCTGATGCAGACAAATCTAATACAGGATTTACAAATCCAGCATATTCTGAATTGCCATTATCATCCATTGCAGCACTAACAAAGTCATTCTCCCACTCCAATCCATTCGAATCATCAGAGGCTGAAGCTGGATTACTTCCTGTCTTCTTGCTATTAAATTTTAGTGCTGCCCGGAGTATATCTTCTTCTGTTTTTGAGCGTTCTCTCACTGGAATCATTCTGTTCATGCCTGCAATTTAAGACATGTTTATGAGAAGGTCATAATTGAGGAGCATATCTTAAAGTTTGTGTTAACACATCATAGGAAACATTTAGAGACCCAGACTCAGTTAATTTCATTCCTGAGTATCACTTTTTTTCTTCATTCTTAAGTATCATATTCTTTTTTCTCCCCTGCTGTTGTTATTCACATTAAGTCAATAGTTTGCAATCAGCTTTGGCCCAAATAAATACAACAGCTAGTGACGCTGCTTTACAGAGTTGTGAGGAAGCCAGAAAACACTGTGAAACTACTTGATAGCAGTATTTACTTCTCCTATATATGAAGCAGCCTGCTGCCCTCCATTATGTGCACATGAATACTACTATGAATATTACTACTATTTATACTAGTATTTATATATTTATATATAAATACTATTTATATATTTACTATTTATACTACTATTTATACTAGTATTACTACTATTAAATATTACTACTGTGCTCAAACAACTTCAATCCACAATCCTATTACAGTACTACCATTAGAAGTGTAAAATGATTATACACTACCACTAGCAGTATGTAATCATGCCTAGTTCAGGATCCAGGCATTTCCTGTTAAGAACCCTCCTATTTGGGCAATAAG
The DNA here is from genome assembly GCF_013377495.2 of Cygnus atratus. Lineage (NCBI taxonomy): Eukaryota > Metazoa > Chordata > Aves > Anseriformes > Anatidae > Cygnus > Cygnus atratus. Next base: position 3,149,457 of record NC_066365.1, read on the forward strand.
AGCTAATAGCTCTTGCCCACACTAGATGAAAAAAGCCAGGTATTCCTAGGAAAATTTGTGAAAGTTAAATCATTCTAGTTCAGAAGCCTGTTTTGACATTTTAGTGCTCTTGACAGTGCCAAATATTTGAATCATACACAAACTGTCAGAAAAACACAGCATATTAAAGCCAAAAAAAAGTTACGTGTTGGTTAAAAGAAAGCCTAGCTTATTTTTGGTGAGCTTTTCTAAGTCAGTGCCCCAGAATTTGGATAACTTTGTTTCAAAGACAGGGGCTTTTGCAGATTTACTAAAAAGAACAGGAAAGATCTACAACAATCAGCTGCAAGGATATTTGGGATGCTCACCTAGAGTGCAGACTTAAGAAAGTTTCCAGTAGAAGTTACAATAAAAGTAAGTTCTCTTAAACAAGCAAACGAAAAACCCAACCAACCAAAAAACACCCCAGGAAACATCTATAATGTTTTCTGAAATACTTCAAAGATGAGTGACCAAGTTCTGTACTTTGAAACAATGAAGAATGAACTGTTCCTGTTGCTACTAGCTCACAAGAGGGCAGCATTTCTTTACAGTTTTGTTGTGGGCTTACTCTACAAGCCAGTTGAATTTAATGGAAGAGAAAAAAGTTCACTGAAGGACCCAAAGAAAATTATTAGACAGATAACCACACTTATCAAAATAAGCAGTTTTCTAGCTAAAAATCATTTAAATTTTAAACCACCTTCCCTTTGTAAAATGGCAAATTTACAATCAAAATAGTGGCAACTGTCAGCATTTCTGACTTGTAAATTGAGAACGACAGAACATATACCTTCTTCATCTTCCCACTCTAAATCTAATGAAGTGCTGTTGTCATTTCCACTCATCGATTTTGTTTTGGTCATTAAGTCACAACTGCTCTCTGTGTTTGGCGTCAGCACGGTAGCATCAGATGAAAGTCCTATATGGAGGAAAAAGAGTTCATAAACATATTTGAATTTGAGATTTAACATGCAACACTAAACTTCCAAAGGAAGTTTTCATTGTACTTTATCTCCTTTAAACTTCATTTGAAAAAAGACTTCATTCATCACTTCAAGGAGCACACAGCAGCTTTTTAATAGTCATGAAGATATTACATGAGGACATTTAGTCACATTGCCTAATTAGAACCACAGAGGAATTCCATATGCAGTATGCCTGACTTGCGTAAAGACTTACAGACCATCAAACTTACAAATACAACAGTTAACAAAATTATTTTCCTATTAACTGCTAGTGGAACTTTCAAATTTAGGCAGCTAAACCTTCTGTCACACTTCATTAGAAAAAAGTTAACCATTAGTTTGATTCTAATTATTTTGCTAAGAAACAGTTAAAGAAAGCCACACACATACATTTGCATCTTTCAAAAACACTTGGGCTTTTACAAGAAAAGTTCACTGCATGGATGTTGCCTCCACAGAGAGAGTTGGAAAGCCTTAGTAACACAAAATCCATGCATGGAACTTGTTTGCTTGCAGAATTTGCCTTTGAGAAGTGGAATGGTTGTAGTCGTATTTGCTGTGTGTTTTGAGCCCTTGACACACGTGGGATTAAAGAGGAAAATAAGTTGCTGATTTTTTTTTTAATGTGTGTGCGTGTATGTGTGTATATATATATATATATATATATATATATAAAATACATATAAAAACAATGTTTATTTGGGGGGGGGGAATGATGGTGTTCCTCCTAGTCACTTAATATTTAAAGACATACACAAGAAAGGGAAGACTTACTGCTACTTCGAAAAGCTTCATACTGGAATTTTGAATTTCTTAAGAAAGAATCAAAATCTTCCTCTGCCACAGAGCTGTAAGAACAGTGCAAGTTTTGTTTTTAGATTTATAAATCTCTAAAAACACCATAAAAGAGATATTAATCCACATGTCCTGTTTGCACACCTTTAAAGAAACTTTTCATAGCCCAGTCCCTTCTATGCTACAAAGTGCACACGCCTTTTTTTTTTTTTTTAAACAAAATGATCCACAGGATGGCTTTCCATTTTTACCAATCACGTGCACCTGAGTTTGAACTTCTCCTCAATTTTCGGTAGTAATTTCAGCTAAAAATGAATTATCTTGATATCTGTCGTAAAACAACTCTTCCCTTCTCATTCTGTCATTAGGAATAATGCCTCATTAACTTTCCTATATTTTTTTAAAAATCTCTGTATTCATTTCTAAAATCCAGCTAGTTCCCACCCATTCATAAACCATTTTGACAGCTCCTTTCCTTACTGTACTTCCCTCCTCTAACTAAAAATCCCTTTTATTCCCCTTTCTCTTCCATTAAAAAGCAACTGTTTGACTACAGCTTCTTCTAAACTCAAACACCGTATCACAGTAAACATTTTTGTACTTTGTAAAGAGAACTAAAAGAATAATATTCATGAAGAAACAGGCAGAATACATAAGTCATTCCATTCCTGATTTGGTTAGTGTATACATATACTGAGCATTTCAAACAGGGTTCTGAACAATAAAAATATTTTGAAATTAACTGAGATCTTACATTTAAATATATTTTTAATATAAATACATTTAAATATATTTTTAATATAAATACTAGATTTTACGTATGCACATATATATCCACATGTGTATATACACACATATCCCTGTGATTCTGAGAGATATGATGTATAAATAGATGTGTGTTACTAGCTGGGAATAGGTTTGATTTTGTATGAATCAGCTGAATAACTACAGCGAAAGCCAGGGTGAATGCAATCAAACGTAAATATTTGCAGATTAATGGTAACCAACTTGCATTCAGTAATTACTTGGTGTGAACAAAACTGAAACAAATCAAAACAATTCTGACTTAGAAATGTTGTGTATGTAAGTTCTGAAAAACTTTTTTGTGAATGGGAGGTGAGAAACAGGAATAAAAACAGTCACAGGTCACAGCTATTATTAACATTCTATATCTTACCTTTGATAGTCTCCATTATTAACAGCATGTGCTCTCTGTGTTATCCTTTGCTGTCTACGTTGCTATTGAAAAAAGTAAATTGTTGAAAATGCTGAATGCAGTCACTCATGTGAATACACTCAGTAGCCATTCTCTTAACTGCAGCATTAGAAAGAGCATTGTCCTGGTCTTTGGAGAAGTCCAAGTATAACTAAAGACTGACTTTTATTCAAATAAAGATCATATTTTAAGATACTGAAGAGACTGTTATATGCAAGCAGTATTGCTTTTAATCTCTGAAATCTCTGCATTTAAAAGAGGGTAGTTTTGTGAATAAAACTATTTTGTTTTGTGCACAAATGATCAATAAGCATCAATTTGTCTAGAAACACATGAATACTGCTTCATTCACAATTGAATCTGTCCTCTTCTGTACCTTCTTCTCAAGCCACGTGTATTTTCAACACCCAACTAACACCTGGGTTATGTTTGATTTGTTTTGCTCTGTGTAGAAGAACGACAGCCTACCATTTTAAAAAGATCTTCCTAGAGGTCCTTTTACCCCTACATGAAGCAATACTGCCATCTCCTCTGGGTGTCTGTACCAGCTTCATTTATATTACTTAAAACTTTATTGCCTTGCTGGGCCAAAAGTATTAATTCCTCTACACTCTTAGTGCTTTCATGGTATCACTAGGGAGAAACAGTTAGAAAAATGCAAGATGCAAGCCAAAAAATGCATTCATTTTGTAGTCATAAGAGGAAGAATAGATGTCATGGAAGTAGGGTTCTACTGCTTCTCAAGTCTTTGGGTTTTAACAACTTAAGTTTCTTTTCCCTGCCTTGAAACAAAATAAGAGTGTAGAAACCGGGTACATCAACTATGAGGAAAGGTAAATCAGTTATGAAGTGGTACTTGCTCACCCTGACTACTGCAAAGACTAGGATAAAAATCAACAAGCTAGTTTTATAGAAAAACCTGACGTAACTAGCTACCATGTTTTATGAAAAATCTGTTCTCAGCCTTAATGGATCTGTCCCTGCAAAAGAAAGACGGGGTGTAAGTAAACCAGATTTTTTAGTGTCAGCTTTAAACTTCAACCAACAGTTGCTCTTAGCTGGGTAAACAGTCTTTTGAGATATTTGATCAGCTACTATTCTAAATTCCAGGACAACGATGGCTTTTTTTTATTGGCACTTTCCCTCGCAGGTATTAAAAAAAAAAAGTATCAGAATAAGCAGATTGAAACCAGTAAGGAAACGGGAAGCATAGAAGGATCAGAAATATCATGTAGCATTGGTGGTTACAGGTAGGAATACTTAAGACAAGCAGGGAGAAAGGGCCAGGAATTTGGCACCAACATAATTAGCAAGTCTGGAAATAAATCAATTACTGATATATGCCTTCTAAAATTCGTACACCCATATATCTTCCCACAAATTATCTACCCATTTTGCTGGATCACATACAAATACCTAGTGCTGTAATTTCCAGGATACATACATACATACATATATATATATATATAAAAAATTGCTGCTGTTACATTACTTGACAGTTAGTATGGCAACATCAGCAAGCCAAAATAGTTTTTACAGGGATGCCATATTTCCAATGAAAAACCCATTTTTTCATTTAATAGATTTTTGCCCACAAATAGAGAAGACACCAGTTATATATTCAAAATGGATTCTTGCTGATCTAGAAAGGGGTTAAGTGTTTATATATACACATATCTATATATCTATATAAAAGCTTCCTTAGAAATCCTTATAACCCTCATGGGGTTTTGCAGGGGATTATCTGTGAAGGGGGTAAGTGGTATTAATTTTACAAGAGATGAAAATTAAAGTCTCCATAAACACTTTCTGTTGTAGGTTCTGCCTAAAAGAGGTGCATATTAAAAAATACCAAGACAAGGAAAATAACATTTCTCACGCAGAATTTCTGCAGAGAAATTAAAGCCACAAGCATAAATCAAGCTACTTCTCCTGACTTTATATATACCAAAAGTGTTAGAAAAAGATAGAAACACGGGAAAGAGTCAGAAAGAATTAACCTCCCCACCCCAAATGGCAAGAGGATAGAAAGAGAAATCTAAAGTGAGACCTGAGCCATACTTAGTAATATCAATATTAGATGAAAACTGAGTCATCACTACCAGTCTGCAAATAGCAACCTTCAATTCATTCACTTCTGAATAGAGACAAAACACTCGAGTGAAAGATCTTGCCTGTATCTACTATAGATTTCAGTTTTTTTCCATAAGTTTAATTCTGAAAATTTAAAAGATTACTTTTAATTGAACAAAAATCCCATGTCTAGCAGACAGTTACCTTGAACATGCTACATTTTCAACCATACATGTTAAAACATGAACAGATAGTGAAGCTTTGAAAATGTTCTTTTTAACGTACACAGATTTCAGGTTGCCAGAAATGTGTGAGAACACATTTAATAGCTTATTAAGATACTGAAATATTAAATGCACTGTTATGTAATTCTTTGAACTGCAACATGAAAACACTGTAATAAGTGCTGTAAGGAAACAGAACAATAACTGTTTTCAGAAAATAGAATGTCAAAATATGGCTTTTGTTTTGCTTGACTAAGCTCCAAAAGCATAGATACCAGACATCTAAAGGTAGGCACAGTTATATACTCAATAAAGACTACTTATGACTGGACTTTGGCTACTACACATACAATCACAAACTGATAGAACAATTTAAGGGTGGAAGGGACCTCAGGAGGTCATCTAAGTCCAACCTCCTACTGAAAGCAGGGCTAACAGTGAATTCAGATGACTCAAACGCTTATATTCACGTTAGCACAAACCACAGAGACAGGGAACAATTAAGTGTAAATAAATATGTGCGTTCATTTTATAAACCTAAATGATGTCATGATGTGTGCTTAATTTCAGGATTTTTCGTTAGGAATCACCACAGATCTCTTTACATTAAAGATCAGTAATTTTTATATAATGTTAAGGAATCTGTTAAGCTAATTCTAGATTAAAAATCACAGATTTCATTCAAAAATTTATATTCGTTGTCATAAGCTGTTTCAAACAATTCTAATGATTTTCAGCTATCCCAATCAGATGTACTTTCAAATAACGTATTTCTTTCCTTACTGGAACTTACAAGCCACAGCAATTTCCTCATTACATTTCCTGAGATGTAAAGGATATTAGGAAAGTCTGCATACATAAAAACAGAAGAGAAGCTCTGATATATATTGGGGTCTTTTTCCCCTCACCTCCAAGAGCTTTTTCTGCTTTGCTGCCCTGGCTGCTTCACGTTGTGCAGCATATAAAGCCTCTTCTTCTATTCTTAACTTCTCCTCTTGTAAGGCTAACTGTATATAAACAAAATAGTAATGGTTAACAAAAGCAGAACCTATCTATCTTCCTATGAACAAAATTGTAAGTTTGATAAATCAAAAGAAGAACTACTAGAAAAGAAAAATAAAATAAAATTGATTCTAGTTAAAACATTTTTCTTTATTAACTGAATCTAACAGCTTCCCCCCACCAAACAACCCAAGAAATTTAGATAAAACATTATCCTATTGAATAATCATTACTAGTGAATTGCTGTAAATGCATGATTGCCTCTTATTATGAACTGCCCGGTGAAAGACTTCAAACTTCAGCTGCATATTTCAGTGCTATTTTATTCAAAATATTCTCATTTTCTGTTGCATTCCCCATCATATTCCATTAATTACAAGAAATTGTGTCTTTTCCTTAAGAAAAGCTCTGAAAAAATCTGAGCGCAAGAAAAGCTGAATGAAATATACTTCGCATTTTGCCTTTCATACAAAGAAAAGATGGTTCAAATTTAACAGATCTCAACAAGAGAGCCAGACTATTCATTTCATTCTTTAGCTGTGAAGTTATTAAAAAGAAGCAAAACTGTGATGCAAACTTGGTTGCACAGCAATCTCTCTGGGTATCTTGTTGACTAAAAAATGCCAAATGATAAACAAAAACCACATTATTCATGTGAATGAAATCTTGTGCTCATGGTTGATCTTAATTACTTAAAAAAGAAAAACTACCCACACCATACTAGCTACCATAGCTGCTTACCTCTGACTGAAGTTTCATATCAACAGCTCTTTGTTTTTCAGCAATGGAGTCATAATGCCTCTCTTTCAAGTCAGCAATTTCTTCATCAGTCAACGGTCTAAAAAGCATGACAGAAAAACAAAAAGACTAACCATTATTTACACATGACAACCATAAGTTGCAAAAGTAATTTAGACGTATTGAGTCTTTCTTGACTTGCCCTTTAAAGCAAAGTCAACAAGCTGTGCATTTGGCCCGCTACTCCTGAGCACAGAGTTCCAAAGTTCCAGTTTATTTGAGATAATGCTGTCCTGCCTTCCCCTTATAAGGCTTTTTTTTTTTTTTTTGCATTTTATAAACAAAATACCCTCAAAACATCTTTTGCTAACAGAACTACCAGAATAGAATAGTTAAACTGTCATGGCTGTGTAAATCTCACTTTTTCCTTATTTGTTCAGGTCCCCTAATTGTAATTTGTTCCCCTTTAACTTGTTGCCTAATTTTATGTATGTAACAAACAACATTAGAAGAGCATTATAGTAATATTATAATGTTTGCTATATTATTTTTCTGTGACAGCTGACAGGGAACAACATTTTGAGAATCAAAATTAAGTAATACAAAACATCTGGAATTAGGCAACCAAAGTATATAATTCAGTGATTTCATACATTTCCTATACAGCAGGCCTCTAAGTTTCTACTGCTTACATAAATATTACCATGATCACAAAAAAATAAATAAAAAAATCACTGAAGTTGCAGCCCAAATGCCTGTGTAATTTTAAAGGCAGCCCCAGGGAACAAGAATAAAGACTCTTTACAATGCACTCAAGAATGGATTTTGACAGGAAGTCTCAACAAATTTAATAGGAGAGCAGAGGGAAAGAGAGACCCTGAATCTCAATGTCTTACCTGTGACTGCTTCCTGGACTTTCCCCCTGTATATTTAAAAAAAGAAAAAACAAAACACTGAACTTTTGAGAATCTCATTAGTCAATCAATTTTAAGAGAGGAAAAAGTGCACAATATGAAATGAGTTTCTCCCACATACTGGTTTTTAAAACTGGGGAGAAAAAATCCCTCCCTTACACACTGTTTTAATTTGGAATTTCGAAAGATCTTTATCATGCAATCAACCAAAGTGGCTGACTAAGTAAAACAAGTAAGTGCTTCCAACTGAAAATAAATATTCCAGGTGTGTATTTCAGGAATCACACTACTAGCCTTCATGTTCTTAAATACAGAGCAGGGTATTGAAAATATGTTTCCCCCTACCATTATCAATCTATATTCAATTCATAGTGAAGTTTTAAGGCCAACTGGTATTATTCTGAAGCAATCTTCAGCCAGTTTACCCATAACTGTCAAGACAGTACTACTAAAACATTCCTTAGCAAAGCAACTCATGCCCATTTACATACTCAGAAAGCAATTGCTGAGTCATTTACAAGAGCTATACCAGAAGAAAATTCTCCTTCAAGGTTTTTTTTTGCTTATCTTTCTCTCTTGCTAATACCTTTAGTGCTCTCTTCCAAGAAGTGTTACCTCCTATTCTCCCCCCAGACAGATTTCTCTCAGCTTTTCATCTCTCCCAAAGCATTGAATATTCATTCCTAGAGCAAGCAAAACCCAAAGTAAAAAACTCCAGCAACTTAAATCTAAACAAGTGTACACAGCATGAAGTAGGAGGAAGATACGGATCTTGCAACCACAAGCCGACTGTACCGTACTAGCAGGTTTCACCTTACGATCCAAGTACCTACCTCATCACTTTCCACAAGGTTCTCAAACTGCAGAAAAGAAAGTAAACAATCTTTACAATCCAATATAATTAGTCACGAAACACCAGAGGTAAATATCATCCTTAACGTGATTGCAAAAATACTACTCCAAGGGTAATACAGGGACTGTAATGCTATTTGAAACCTCCTCCTTTCTGAGGAACTACTACTACATTTAGAGTAGGCCTTATCTTCTTATGAATATTTCTTTTTTCAAACTTTACATTCTCCTAAAACGAAGAGTCAAAAATTCACTACAATTTATGTGAGGGCCCTGATCAGAATGAAATTTGTTTGGCTTATACGATTGTTAATAATTCCACCTATCTGAAGCATTATAATACCAGCAGTGAAAGGAATGGTATGAGTATTAAATATACCACAATACACATTCAATTTAAAAAGTACACTATGTGAGAGGTATGATGCAAGTAACTTCCCCCTTGCATGGCAGCCGTGATGATCAGAAAGTATTTGAAGAAGTTTTTAATTTACAGAAAACATAAGGTTACTTTCTACACAGAATTCTAAAAACAAACAAAACACACACCCCAGCTTTGCACATAAGATACTAAAGGTCAATAAAACAATGTAATGTTTTATGGTAGGAAGACAAAAAAAACCAAACAGGTCTAGAACACCTTGCAGCATTCAAGCTGCATGAACTCATACAGCAGAAGTTGAACTATCACGTAACACAAAACAAAGCAAGTGAAAGTTCTCCATACTGTTTTTATGATAGTAATCATAAACGCAGTCAATATATCAAACATGGACAGTACCTACAGCAAGACTCCTTACTGACCTCTGTATTGACTAACTGCTGTAAGCAGAGTATGAGGAAGAACTTGAGGGGAAGACACAACCTTCTTTTCCCTATCATATCACTGCTGCAGGAACACTCTCACAACTGGAAACTGTGTGCTAAAAGCAGATTTCCCCCACTCTGTATTTGTCCCCTTTCTTGAAAACCAAAGCAGCAATTACTGTTATTCTCAGTAACAGGGACATCTGAAAGGTCTGGGACTTTCAGACCATAAGAAACACTAATGAAAGTAAACCAGGTTATTCTGAGAATCTCACATTATACAAATTAACCTTACATTACCCTTGGCAAAAAGGGGTGATATTCAGTAGCCAAGAAAGGAGCTATGTAGCGAACAAGATGGACTAGGGTGCATCTAATTATACAGCAACCTCAGCAGATTCTAGCTTTTTGTAGAATCAGAATCATGATCTCACAGTCAAGAACTAAATACCCTGCAGTTACCAGCAGAAAAGGAAAATTACTCCTAGCACAGCAGGGATGAAGGACACAATTGACAGACTTTGGAATGCTCTGGCCGTGAGTATCACGTGGGTACAGATTCTTTATGTCAGATCACAACAGATGGCTTTTCTTTACAAATGATAGATTTAAGCGAGATGATGTATTAACGTTCTGAGGTACCACAAGAACTACAAACTTGCCACCTAGTACAGCATCAATTCAATCTGGAATAACCTAGAATGTTTCAGTGTACCTAAACTGCAAATAAGCATTAAAGGCATTGCTAGAATTCAATTTCCACTTTTTCTTCCCCTAAAACAAACAAAAAACCCACCCAATCTCCTCTCCCCCCCCCCCCCCCCCAAAAAAAAAAGAGGGATGGAAGTGTAAGTACTCACCTCTATAGTGAAGTGTTCTCCTGTTGCACATGTTCTGAAATACTTTGATCTGTAAAAAAGAAGCCTAGAGTTACTCTACAAAATAGTCATCATTTCAATTCACAGCAGAAGAAAAACAAATTTGATACTTAATTTTAAATAGCTTGTGCAATACTTTAAATATAAAAAGAATATAGAATCTTCACTTACTAAACATGTTTACTTGTCAACCTGTGCTCTGCATTGCTATGAGAGCACAGGGGCAAAACATTTAAACTTCTTGTACAGAACTGGAGAAAACACAGACTCAAATGAGAGAAATCACTTATCAGCATGATGGACTTGACATTGACAGGCACTGAGCATGTCTGCAATACCTTTAATAACACTTGTCTTGAAAAAAATTATTACGGACAAATTTTGAAAGCCCTTCTGTCCATCATGGCACTTAAAAGTCTTCACGAGCATAGCATCTTGTACAATGTCAATGTTAAACAACGCATCCTATTTTGACAGCCTGATGCAGCTGGAAGGTTGACCTTCTACTTCCCCCATATCCATAGAAGCATGATCAACCATCTAAAGAACAACCAACAATCTGAGAAACGTGTCTACAAGGAGGTAAAGACAATACTTCCCAGCTAGAAAACCAGTTATTGAGAGTCTGGAATTTTATACAGGGAATCAGTCTCCTTCTTAGTCCTTAATCTATCTCAATGTTATCCTTTGTAAAAATAAATAAATGCCAATCCAGTATTGAGTTACCCGAATCTATTTTACCCAGTGAAAGAGGTTTGGCTGTCATCCAACAGTAAATTCAAAGTGGTGCTTCAGTAAAACATCCATTTCATCTAACTTTTGTAAAACCAGAGTTACCTGGTGCAATTCCTCACCGATACAAGGAATAAATCCAGGGCCTCAGGCATTTCTATACTTGTAGAATAGATTGTTCTGCACTTGCAATCAACACCTACTGCCACTTTACTGAAAGCAACACACTGGCCAAAGCCTGAACTACTTTAATCACATCATATTTCATCCCCATCCCATTTTCCTTTGGAGGTCAGTCAGAACATGCCTCTCCTAGCAAACTGCAACCTGCTTCAGCATGGACTCCCAGTCAACCTTTCCTTATATATAGGCCTGTACCTTGCAATGCAGACTTGGCCCTAAAGAACCACTTCCAGTTGATGCATTGCTATGAAACCTGCACTGAATGGCCACTTTAATTCATGCACTACATCTTCATTGTAACTGGGACATGTGGCATGAACACTTGAAATAATTTCACTCTTATTTCTATGTGTAACATTTTGGTGTGCAGGAGCCAGTACCATTAGGAATCTAATTTAGTAAGACTGTTACACAAAATTGTTTCAGGACCATGTATCTTCCAACAAAACTACACCTCCAGTTTACAGCATCAGGGCTAATGAAAACATGCTCGCTTATTTCAGACAGATGAGCTGCAGTCAGATTAGTTGCAAGAATTGCACAGTAAACTGATGGAAAACTAAGACAATGCAGCGTGAGCTTACTAAACACAGCTACAAATATACCAACAGTGGTGACACTTCAGGGAAGACCTAGGGTTCCTGCTACCTGCTGAACAGGGACTCAGTAACAGACATAATTCTACACAAGAGTTGGAGCCCTGAAATCCCAGAGTGACTGAGGACAGAAGTGGAGACATCAACTTTATCCCTACACACTCCAACTTCAACTGGAATAAAATATTAAAATGCTTACAGCTTTTGTTAGTCTCATTTAAGCTCCACTGTCTCTTTATTTTCTAGAACAGACTTTAGAAACACACAGGTTTTAAAAGGCACTAGGGAAAGCAATTCAGCTGGTAGGCCATGGGACCTACAGAGACTATCAGGTCAACCTTCAAGTTTTAAAGCAACTAGACTCTAAACCACTCCGTTTATATGCGCCTTATTCTCCTTTTATGCATAAAAACGTCACCAAAAAATAGCATTTCATGTATTAAAATCATGACATAAGCTAAAATTGTTTTTTTTTCCACACTAGTGGTGAAAGGGGTTGTTTTGATTTTGCTACACTTTGCTTTGTGATAACCACCCCCCCCCAATCTAAGCAAACAAATATACATGGTGTCTATGTTATTTATTCTTTTATTTACTTATTTTAGCTGTCTATTTGTAAGAATCCTTACGGTCGAACATTGGGACAAAGCGGCAATGACCTACTTTCTAATTATGGCTGCAGCTTGTAGTATTTTAAGCAAAACTATTTCAGCAGAAGCATAAGGACAGTCCCTAAAAATAATAAAAAGCTACCAACAGAAAGTTTGTTTTTACAGAAAGGTGAACTTGAAAGTTGTCTTCGGTATAGTTTATGTTTTATTTCTCTCTACATGTGCTCAACATGAACTCTAAAATCACTGCAACAACTAATACACAAATCCCCAAGTATTTGAACACAATTTAGAATCTTGCAGGTCTTGGAAACACTTGTTAAAACTATATTGTTAATTACTTAACTCAGAATTTACTTCTTACAGTTAAATCTTTGAGCATCGAAGAACAATGAATTTCCAGTTTCAGAGAAAAAATAAATCCGAGTGACTAAAATAATCACAATTAACTTGATAAGCTACATTATGCTGTTCAAGACGTAGCCAGATCTGCAGAATTTGGTAGCAGTCTAGCTTTTAAACTTAGGAAACTTACTATAACAAACATGTCACAGTTTTGTTTTTAATGCAATTCCCCGTCTCTCCCTCCACGCCCTTAAGGAGAACACCTGAATTGCTCAACACTCCAACACCATTCCATAAACTACCAGCCCAGGCAGAAAACAATGGTCTATTGAGACATACTCTGCTTGACTGCAAGAGATAGCACTGATGATCTTTTTCTCATAAGCTGATTACAAGCGTATGATATTCCAGTTTCAGAGTTTAAAAGAAAATCAAAACAGGAGGCCCTCCATTAGAAAAGTCTGTTTTCTGCACTACCGTTTCATTTTGCTGACACTTCTTAAAACCCTTCATTACAGGCAACACCTGAAGGAACATACGTAGTAGTTTAACATTATAGCAGCAGACAATAGTTTATTTCACTGCTAAGGAGAGTCTGATGTTGAACTAACAGAAGGAATATTTGCAGACCTGAGTAGCTAAGCCATCATGGCAAACCACCTTTTCTCTTGAGGGAATGCTCTTATGAATCCCCTGTGAATCCTTATGAATCCTTCATGAATCCTCCACAGCTTAAGACAATGTCATTTCTCTTAATTCTGTGCATGCGCATTCATATTTGTCACTGAGAAAGCCAAGCGGGCAGTAACCTGGTAGCCACGTGAAAGGCACCAAAACACACAGTCTGGTGAGAAAGTTGGCAACCTCAGTAAGAGTTTGTTGAAAACCAGCTGGAGAATACAAGGAAGTTGAGCGTGGCAGGAAGCTAACCAGTGATACTTCATGAATCAGATATGCACCCAAGCCAAACACTAGAGATGCTGCTGCAAGAAATGATGAACATACAAGAACAGCAAGCCAACAAGAAAATATCCCACCCCAAACTAATAGTATCATAAACATACAGAAAAAAATAAGGAAAAAAAGTATAGGCAATAATCACTTTAGAGCAGAGTGTAAGATACAAGATTGCAGCATATCTAGAAATTGCTGTTAAGCAAAGCCAATCCTGTGCCTTTGTGGACTCTGTCTCCTACCCAGTGCCTGGAAGTCAGCTGAAGGTAGCAGGGCAGGAAAACCAAACAGAACAAACAGAAAACAAATACAAACCCACCAAACGTCACAAACAAACCCATCAATTCCAAGGGTAAGCATGCTTTGCAATCACTACCCGTGAACGCTAGAAAAAGACTATTAGCCTATAACCATAGGATCACCAAAAAACCACGTGCAAAGCAAGAACCTATCAAGCACTATCTTTTCCTCAGGTTACAGGGCAAGAAACGGGTGGCTAAGCGACAATGCACAGGCACTTGAAACACCCTCGGTTATACCCAAGCAGGCATCCCCTCCACACACGCACCCGTCCAGGAACAGCCCTGGCTTTGCCCCCTTCCCCTGAGGGGCGACCCCAGGGGTTCCTGCAACAAAATGGGCGCCGGACTCGCGGGAGCTGCTCGGCAATAGCCGGCCTCCCGCTCGCCCCTCACCTCTCCCGGCACCCCCGGCTGTGCCCCAGGCCAGCGCCCGGCTGCGGGAACCGCAGCTGCCGGGGGAGGAAGAGGAGGAGGAGGAGGAAGAGGAGGAGGAGGAGCAGGGCGGAGCCGGGGCATCCCCGCCCCGGGGAGGGGAGAGGGGGAGCGGCGCTGCCCGCTTACCCTCCGCCTCGCTGGAGCCGGCCCGCTTCCCTCCGCAGGAGCGGCCCGCAGCACCACCGCGCCCAGCAGTTCCCCATCGCATCCTGGGATCTTCCTCTTTCTCCTCCTCCTCCTCCTCCTTTTCCTCCTCCTCCTCCTCCTCCTCCTCCCTGCGGGCCACCGGCGCCCCGCACCGATTCAAACGGCCCCAGCGGCCGCGCTGGCAGGGCGGCGGGGAAGGAACAAAGGGGCGGGCTGGGGGCGGTGAGGAGGAGGAGGTGGAGGAAGAGGAGGAGGAGGAGGAGGAAGGGGAGGAAGAAGAGGAGGAGGAGGAGGCGGGCGGAAGCGCCGCGCGGGCTGCGCAGAGGCCTACACCGCCCGCCCCACGTTGGCACCGCCCTCGGCGGCACCGTCCCGCCCCTCGGCGGGCCCCGAAAAGTGCTCGTTTTGCACCAAAAAGGGGAGGGGGTGAGGCGCTGTTACCTGTGGAAGCAGGCGGCTCGTCCCCAAAAGGTGTTCCCCTGCCTCGGAGGGGAGGAGGTAACGCCTCACGACCAGCTGCACCGTCACACACCACAAGTGCGACCCTTCTTTTTTCCTTTCCTCCTATTTTCATTTTGTCGTGAAGAGAAATATAACAAGCTGTGAAATCCTGCACCTTGGCACATGGTCACTACAGTGTGTACATAGTATGTCAATAAAAACTCCTGCATTAAAAACAAAAATGCAACCAAACAACAGCAAAAACTAACCCCCCCCCCAAAAAAAAAAAAAAAAAAAAAAAAAACCACCCACCCACTTCTGTAATTTCAATCTTGGAAAGATCACCAACCTGCCTCATCCCTAACTTCTCCCAGTTGGGTATGTCATTACGAAAAAAATGTTAATTGACCATGTAAAAGCCAGTATCTAACACAGGCTACCTTTATTTGTCTCACTGAGGTTTAGCTACAAGAACTGTGATGGATGGCTCTGGCAGAGACCACGGTGCCTGAACATTTCTGGCAAATGTAGAAAAAATCAGAACTGACACTGCATCGACATGCTCTAGGTGAACGTTTCTGAGAACTACAGTGAGACAAACAACATGTGGAGGGCACACTGCACATCCACGTGTTACTTGGTATAACAAGGTAAACGATATGTAAAAGAAATGCTATTGCTCCACACTGAAAGGGTCCAAAATCAACACTGACAGAAATCATATCAGTTGCACTCTGCTGCAAATACCATAAATGTCTACCTTACACAGTAGATATTTGAAAAATGAAACCTATCCAGTTATTTATTGGTTTAAATACAGGACTGTGCTCACTGTAAGATTGCCAGTTTAATTTCCAGGAAAAGCTCTTCTAGCCAGTGACTTTAAAACTCTTCTACACTTTTCTTATTAACCCAGTGGATGTCGTTTCCTGTGGTCATGGAAGACCAGAAGAGCTGATGGCAGTATGGATTTAAAAGAAAAATATTACAGGTCTCCAAAGGTTGGTATGAAAATGCATTGCCAGCAATCACACTTCTGAGGAGAGGAATTCATCTCAAGGCTCCTGTTGGCTATGAGCATCACAATACAAAAGAGAAAAAGGTTTCCCTCGAATTACTAAGAGTGAACTCAGTAAATGTCATTCAGATACCAACTGAGTGGCTGTCAAACATATCTGAAGCACTGGTACCATTCGATTTAGCAAGATACCTCACTTTCTCTTCACCACCTTCAGTTTGTCTGGCTCCACATTGTAGCACCACAGCAAAACACATCATGATAAGTGAACACTGAAGTTATATATACAAAAATTATGATCACCCAAAACAAACAAACAAAACCCAACAAAAAAAGTGACCTGTAACCACAAGAAATTGTTGCCCTCTTTTAAGTTAGTTGCTGATGAGAAAAGGCTAACTACTGCGTACGCTCCCACAGCAGTGAGGCGGTTGGAATCGCTGATTACTAAAGATCCCATTGACACTGGACATTGTCCATAAGTGAGAAGAGCTGGATTCCCGTATCGTCTGGTCCACCAGCCCAGCCCACCGGCATCTGTCCCAGCTCAGACCAGATGGGCTCTTGCTCGGTCAGCTGGGTAAGACAAACGTGCCAACGTACCAGGGACACATAGTGCCAAACCCTGCATCATCTCATTGATCTTCCATAAACTTATTAAACCCAAGGGGTGCCAGACTGATACCCAGAGCACTGCATTCTTGAAAAGCCTTTGGTTTCTTCTTCTCAATTTAAACCTCAAGACAGCAAATACAGCCAGGGACCTCTCTTCTGCTTCTTCCTTGGTCTATAAGGTAGGCTGTTCAAGTGCCATTCAGTTACCTTTCTCATAAGTTCCTGTACTCCTCTTACTACTGATGAAGATACAACCAAAAAGAGAGTTTCTGCTTGCAATATTGCCCTGCAACACCTACCTTCCCTGTAACAGGCAAAGGGATATTTAATGTATAGTCAATACAAGCTAACCTTGCCTATGTGATCACTGCAGCTCTTCATGAGGGAAGGCGTACACTGTAAAAAGGTACCATATGGATACTACCAAAGGAGGCAAATCCTTTTAGAGTAAACACTTTCTGTACAGAAGCTGTCCGGGTGAACTTACAGCTAAGGATGAAGGTAGATGGGTCCAGCAGAGAAATAGCACTCTGCTATTGTTTGCTGTGATTTGAAAAACATAATTAAGGGGCCATCTGTGCTGACAAAGGGAGTTTTTGAGGTCTGTCTTGTGCCTCCGGTTGTGGTTTGTACCTTTAATTTAATGAAGCCACAAGTGGTATATTAGCAGTGAAAGAGTTAATTAGTTGCCAAGTTAGCTATCTATCAGCAATGCTGAACAGATGCTGGGACCAAGAGGAGGCAATTGCTACAACAGCAATGAGCAGTGGAAGGTGGGAGGAATATAATAAATTAATGCCAACCGAGCTCTGATTTTTTTTTCCTGGAAATGTGAGGTCAGCCTTGAAAGGTGCATTACAGTGATTGCATAGAGGATGTGAGAATGAGTGTGAAGGAGAAATAAAGCCAATCAGAAATGAATTACAGAAGGTGACGCATATCAAAGTGACTCAAGAGAAATATGATACAGGTTTCAGAAAGGATTATTGGAATATATGATGCTTCATGATGCTGTTTTCCACAGAATTAGTGTTTTGGTGAGGCCTATGCTGCTCCTATCCCAAAGAAACATGTTGCAGTAGTCAAACCTGACAGGCGATCATAAATTTCTTCATAGCAATTGGAGACCTTTTCTAATAGAGTCCCCTGGACTGTGAAATATGAGCCACCAAACTGGGAAGAGAAATGTCTAGGAATTGGTTGGAAAAAATAGAAAAGGAAAAATGGCCAAGCCAAGGTGTGGTGTCAGTGGGTATGATGTTTTCCTAGTGACCTGGTGGGGTAGGAGTTATGCAGCTTTGTAGTCTTTGGAACAGACCAGTGTCTCTGACTATACCTTCCTGTTGCTTTTATCTCTCTCTCTGTTTTTTTCTCCCACAACTCATTTTAAGCACAGCACCTTTGTTTCTGGAATATCCACATACAATTTCTTTGTTTCTGTGCTTATAATTCTGCACTTTATTGGCTTGTTTTCTCCTGCATTAATTCTGCTGTGACACTGATGTCCAGAGCAAGACGAGTCAATGTTAGCAGTGGACAAGCCAAAATAAAAAGAGAGTTGCTTACCTTCGTGGGCTGCTACATCAGTTGCCATCTCCTTCACTGGAGTAGAGTGGAAGGAGCAAGAGTGCACTGGATTAAGTCTCATTTGGTAAACACACACACGCTATAGGAAGCACTTCTTGAAGTAAACAGGTTCCTTCCATGCCTAACATTAAGTTGCACGTGGTATGTTAAGAAGCTGCCATGCTTTTAAAATACAATGCACAGTAAGGACGCTAGTACGGACATCCATTTTACAGCAAATTATATGGCGCCTTTATCATGGCCATATTCTTAGCAACATAAGCTGCCTTGCCACAGTGCACAGCCGCTCAGATACAGAATATTCATTAAATGAATTCATACTGATTTTTTTTTTTTATCTTGGCACTCTGCCCACTGCACATTTTCATGCCAAGATAAGATTCCTTAGTCATTTGTTCTTTCTATGTCTTAATGGCTTTAAGAAAAACCACGGTTTTAAAGAATCTCAAGGGAGAATGCTTTATAAGGCCCTTTTACTCACAACAGCCAAGTAGATTTCCAGTACATCTCGGGCACTCTTTTAGGCTGGCTTTGTTGAGAAGGAGTCAGGCATCACTTAAGCCATCAACTCACAATTTGTTTTGTGGCTATTCCTGTCTTCCCGATACCTTGGCAACTGTTCTGGAAGGCAAATGAAAAACAGAGGAAGTTTTAGGGACCAGGAAGAAAGAAAAAAGAGGTCACATTCAATCAGCATTTCAGGTACCAAAGTGAAGTAAGCCTGTTCATTTTTAGGAAGGAATTTTAGCAGGATTTGACCCTATTTTTAGAAATACCCATTTCAAATCAAATTCCTCTTGCACTTCTGCATCAGGCTTTATTTATTGTTGCAATTGTATCCCTTATTACAAATAGTTCTTTACCACTGTATCTTTTATGTTTAATTTTTGTAAAGGGTATAAAAGGCCAACCCACCAGTGTTAAGGTCTTTGGAATTTCCTCAGGACATTCAAATACAGCCACAATTTTGCGAGCCGATCAGAAATATGAGAGCACAGCCAGTCAAACCATTCTAGCTGTCATAAATCTGTGTTACATTGTTGTCATCTCCAGCTGCTCATTAATCCGAAACCTTTCAGAGAACCAGCACAAAACCCAGCCATGTGTGCTTTAGCAAGAAGGGGCAGTAACTGAGCAGACCAGGGAGAGAGAGGAGCAAGCACTGTCCCCACTTACCTGCAATCTGCTTCTGTCAAACCAGCTTGCTTTCCTGTGCTCTAAATATGAACTCTAATTTTATTCTGTTCTTCACTTTGGTTTTATCTGCGGGAAGGTGTATTGAAACTCTTTTGGTTACAGGGTGAACTTGAAAGACCTCGACACAGTGTCCTTCATTAAAATAGGAACACTTCTCCAGCTCTTACTTGGATGCAGTTAGGAACCGGCATTAAAGGTTTTAAAGAAAATAAGTTTCAAGGGTGGAGAGCATCCTCAGTGGAATGGGATTGCCCCGTATTTAAACTGTTCTGAGAATAACAAAGGCGATAGTTTATTATATTTGGGAGTTCAAAAACAAAGAGCAGAGCCAGAACTTACAAAACGCATGACGATCGGCTCAGTGTACTGGGGACACTAGCATCTTAAATTTACCCTGGCATGTAAAATGAGATCTCCAGAGGAAGTGACTGGTTTGACACTGGAATGATGCTTTTATAATAGATGGTCTGGGAAGAAATGAATGTAGAAGAATGCTAAATATTACATCTTTGACAATACGAGTTTTCAGGCTTCACATATTAGACCCCAGAATAGTTATTCATTCTGCTAATTCCCCAAGGTAAAAATGGGAAGTGTAGTGTCACTTACAATTCATCACCTCCCTAATTAAGAGCAAGAAAACATCCTTTGAGTATAACTGATGCCTTTCTGAACCTGCCATTTCCTTTTAAGCGTGAGGCAATGATCCCAGGGTACTTTTCCTACTAACGCTATTGATGACAACTCCTTTGCAGAACTTCAGGTCACACAACACACTGGCAACTATTCCAGTTCCACCTCGGTGCTTACAGCTGAAGTGTTATAGCACTCAAGCTTTCGAAATTACATCCACACTAAGCACATCACATCTTTAAAGAGCAAGCAAGCAGTGCAAAGGTCTCTGTTCTTTCAGGGGCTGCGCTAGCTCATAAAACAGCCTCTTTGGAGGTGCACAGAGGAGAAGCCAAAGCAGCCTCTGTTGGACTGGGGCACAGCAGTTTAATGCAGTGGCAATTTTGTAGTCTCCTACATGACATTTTAAAGCATTGTTAGGGGGCAAACAAAGCAAAACAGCTACATCTGAGGTCAGGCCTGCCTTTTGGTTATGTCTGGATAGTGCAGTAGGATCCTGGTCCAGTAGAGGGGCTCCTACACACTTGAATAGTGAAAGAGAAAGAACAGTATGACAGGTGAGACAGGTTGTCTGCTCTTTGCTACGTTTTCTTAAAAACACCATTGTGGTGGTAATAGAACATATATGCATTTGGATATAGTGTGTTTTAAATTGTATGCCTCCATCCACAGTCCTTATTTCAAATTGCAGCTCTGTTAACTCTGCACAGTTAGCTTCAGTCTCCTGTTATGAGGTACCTAGGGACAGACATGGCACTCTTCCTAAAAGATGTGATGAAGTGGCATAAATATATATATATATATATTTTGAAGTTTTCTCCTCTGGCTTATAGTGGTTACTTCAGGGTTTCTGGTGGGCTTGGTGTCAGCCCAGAACTTCTGCCGCAGCCACTGGCACAAACTGGTTTGGTTTCCTTCTCAGTCTAGAGCATGTTGCTTAAGGCAGATCCTATGAGAGGAGGCAACACGAGGCTTTTGCTGACGTCTTGCACTGTGCACCCTTCTAGCCCTTCTACAGAAATCGAGCAACACCCAGGATCCAGAATGGAAAAAGGATTGTTCTTCAAATATTTTTATATAAGTAGACTGCAGACTTGCAGCACTGAGGTTAGATTAGCTGGAGAACTTACTGAAAGCTGGTCATGCAGGGACACCCATGCACCTCTGGGAATCCTTTTTGAGTTTTAGGAGGTGTGGAGGGGAATCCTTGTGTGTATCTGTGTCAGACTGAAGCGGTCGTGGGGCTCTTTGCTTTTTGTCTTCCTCCTTCACCTGCAGAATTATAAAGATGGGCAGTTAGGCACTAATGGCAGTGGGTGACTGACACAAGTGCTCCATCACCGAAATGCTGTGGCTTTAAACAATACAGTGCCTCCCTCCCAGCAGCACTATCTCGGGGCAGATCACCTAGCAACAAAGTCTCTGTGGAAAAGGGTCTGGTGTATTTCAGGGAAAACACACCCTTGTAGAAGTGGGGCTAGGGCAAACATAGTGTTAGTTATGCCTAGGATTTTTATGAGTAGCTTTTCAGGAGCTAAAGGTTTTCCAATGGAGCAAGAATTACTTTTTATAACACCTTTTCCAGTTAGTAAATAGGTAACACTAAGAAAATAAGTAATCTGTTAGAAAGGTGACATTTTTCAGAGTGAAAAAGTGTTATTGGTACATATGTACCAACCTACACAGTCAAAGCAAGATTGTGTATCTCATTTCAAAACAGCCATAAAAATGCAAATTAGGGAATGTGTTTGATTTTTTCATATCTGATTCATTTTGAAGACAAAAAGAAATCCTTCCAGCCATACTCAGTAGGCTGCCTCGCTCATACCATTCATGTGGAGGCAGTGGTGACAGCAGGTATGTTAGATTCACAAAGAGGATGTCGACCAGTTTCGTGTTTACATGATCAGATGGTGAAGCGAGGTGAGGACCCCCAGCTCCTGGGACACTATCTGGGCCATTTCCATCACAGCCCCTGCACTACCCTGAGAAGATGACACAGAACAGCTCACAGTGCTGCTGCCACCGTTGTGATGACTTTTTAACGAAGCACCAAGCTGTGGCCAATGAACCCCTGCTGTATTTCATCAGGTAGAAAAGATGACTAGGTTTGTCAGTCAACTGGCAGGTTTCTTCTTACTTTCTACCACATCACCCTCAGGTGCCATTTCTTCAGTTATTTCAGTCAAATCTCACTTCCTGATACTTTGAGTGTTTATAACTTTGCCCAATAACAGATCTTGAAATCCCAGCCTGTTTCCTGAGCAAGAGCTGTATCTCTGAATTAGGCTCTCATGCACAGGATAACCAATTTTCATTAGTGCACTAAAAGTCTTCAATATCATTTCATGCCAGTAGGAATGTTTATTCTTCTTACTGGAACTAGGACCTATAATTTGTTACTGGGCTGAGTTCAGGCTGGTTAACTACATTTTCACAGATTCTGAAATGAGTTCCTAAGTGTGGCCTTCCAGCAAAAATGCAAGAGTGGGAAACTAGCATGCTGAGGGTTCACAGACCATTGAGCTGAAAGAGTAAATTTGGACTCGGAGAACCATGCTCCATTCCTAGCTCTCCTGTAGACTTCTCTGAGATCTCAGACAAGTCTCAGCTCCCACCAATTGCCCTTCTACATCTCCACAAGAAAAATATTTTTTTCAACCCTTTGTCTGTTTTCATTTCCTTAGCCGTCAGCCTTTAGACACAGATATGACTTCTTACAACTGGCTTTTACAGCACCAAATGCATAGAGGTTTGTAGGTACTAAGGGAAAGTAAATAATATATGCTGCCTTCATGATCAGGGCTCAGGGACGGTGGACTCAGTGCCATGTAGAAGATAACTAAGGACCTTGCAGTAACATTGCCCATGTTGACACAGTATCATGTCTAACAAGTTATTTGGAAGAGAGTTTCTTAAATTACATCTTTTCTGTGTGTTCTCTTCAGCCACAAACAAGGTACATATGTGTTTTTAAAGTAAGCACACATAAATGTTTTAACCTTGCCTACCAACAAGCTTGAAGTACCATCCTGCACTGTGATTGCCTGTTTTCTGGAGGACCCTGTGCTCTGAAAGGCATGTCAGAGATGGAAAGCTTTTACATGCAGGTTGAAGCAGTATAAACTCACTGGTCTCAGAATGCCATCCCATTTAACTTTGAGATTTCCTTAAATGATCCATCTTACTTCTGCCCCTCTTCCTTCCACCTTTACAAAAGGGGAGGTAGAGTCAAGCCTTCCTCTTTCAGCAAAGGTAAGGAGGAATTAATTAAGTGTTATTTGATGCACTACCCAAAAGTAAAAAAGGCTTAATCTCTAGTCTTTGGGCTATCCTTCCTTTTAAAGCTGAATTCAGACTCCATGTTTTCCTAATCCTGCATTTCTTTGCTCACTAGGCGATGAAGTACATCAGCTAACGCCACCTGCAACAGTTGCTTTGCAGATTACACTTTTACTGACGAGGAACTGCATTTGAGTTACTTGGTCCAACTGCGGAAGCCCCAAGGCGGTAACAGTTGTGGTTTTCCTGGTGAGTGGGATTAGATTGGAATTGTTAACAAGCGCTGGAAAGGTTTCCCTCGTACCATGGCTCTTGTGAAAGGCTGCTTCTGCCCAGATGTCTGTGGGCTGCGGGTGAAAGGGGAGGAAGGTGCTGTAATTGTTGAGCAATTTTGGTTAACTGAAGTGGGAAGTGTTGCTTGCATCATTGACCAGGAGATTACCAGCTTTTATGGCCACAAGTAATTGAATGTCCAAGCTAGGATGCTGGGGGCACGTTGCTACGATTTACAGTTTATTGAGCAAAGCAGAAGCAAGCAAGCAGAATTTAGCAATAACTTGACTTAAGAGCCTAATTGTTTAACTCCTTTCTTTCTTCCAATCTAACGATGCAAACACAGATCATATCAGTTTGGTTGTTTTATAGGAAATAATATCACCCTTTCTTTCCCTGCCTCCAAGCTAGTAGGTAAATATCTTTGTACTAAGAAAACAGAGGAACAGAAAGGAAACAGAGATCGGTATTAAGCAAATTATAAACTGTGTTACCTTGAAAATGTATTGTTTAGTAAAACAAGCCAGTCAGAGCAAAGATGAGGTTAGATAAGCTCTTTGTGTGACACACAGCGCTGCAAAGTGTTGACAACCAGAACAGAGGAAACAGTGAAAACAGGATCTTTGAAGACCACTTAATGTGCCCACCATGTGCTGACGTCTCTGGAAGGGCAGGTGCTAAACACAGCTCAGCTTTTCATTGTGGCTGTGCCAGGGAGCCGGGTGAGACCTGCTCCCCGTCTTGCAGGTAACCATCCCATAGCATCTCTTCTGGAAACAATCAAGCTTTATCCTAAAGCTATTTACAGTGCTTGTTGTCATTGATTCTACTGCATCAGAATCTTACTCAAATCAGTGTCTAAAAACTGTTACTAATATCCAGGTTAATGCTACTATCAGACAGTTTTAACCTATTTACCCTTGTGCTTTACCCTATGACTTCATTCTACCTTGATAAGCCAGCTTCCATAAAAGCTTCATTTCCATGAAGTCTCTTCTGTACCAGATTGAGTTTGTTATTAATTTGATATTAAAAAAAAATCAGTGTGATGTTATGAGTTGTTACATGACTCTAGTAAAAATATACTGACCAAAATATCCAGGAATACATTTTCTGACAGCTGTATCTTATTCTTGGCTCTTCCTCATCCCGTGTTCAGGCAAAACTCCTGCTATCCCTCCTTTGTCACTTTCAACAGAGGAGCTTTTAGAGTGCCTTCTTAACCATATGCTCTTTCACATCACACTATGAAATTACCCACCTCCCCTTTTTAAAAAACTTCAGACCTTAGCCAGGGTGTTCTTGTGTAACCTTCTGATACTATTGCTTCTGTAAATTTATTATATGCCTAATTCTCGTGCTACCATCACTACTGCAAATATAAACAAGATAGGTGCACCAACCTCACTATGAGGAATTCGCCTATGAAACTTCCACTCTGACAGCTTTTCTTTGTTTCCCTTGTCTCAGTCTGAGTTATTACCTTGTTTTCCCAACTGTGTCCATACTTCACTGATTTACAGGTAGGTCAGATCTGCCACATTTCTCCTGGCTGTAAAATCAGTTATCAAAAATATATGCCTGTAAGAAATAAATTCTCATGATTAAGAGAAAGTTTTCTGTTTTGGAAATAAAGCATAGAGCACATGCATGGGAAGTCTCAAGTAAGCAATTTTAGAAAAGCACAGCAACTTCCTGCTAACTCCAAGGAGTCTGGGCTTCAGGCAATCATTTCAACAATTTCACTGTTAAAAAGGCAAAATAGGAAATGCAAGCAATAGATACAAATGTGCTAAGCTTCCTGGAAAAGCCAAATACAGGAAAATGTTTAAAGCTATTTCTATCTTGTTAAAGGAGAAGACACGTATGAAAGTATCAAAGCCCCATTATGATAGCATCGGGCTCAAATAAGCTGAGCTTGCTGAAGATAAACTCAAAGGCCAGCCAGGAGGCACATACATAATTTAAATGCCTTTTATGGCACTCAGCATCCAGCACAAGCTAATGCTACTGCAGAGCTTGTTTCCTGCTCTGCACTTACCACAAACAAGCAGGGAGCCCCTCTGAGACAAACAGAGATGGCTTTTCTGAGGCCAAGCTGGAACATGCTTTAGTATCTTAAGAGTCCTAAAGTATCTGAAAATGCTCTGAAGTTCTTCATTCTGCAGAGAAAATAGTGGCTGGCCTGATGCTGGGAGGCACTATAGAAGACTTCTCAAGGTAACAGGACAAATTCACAGGTTTGCTCACGCATATCCAAGCTGTACACTGCTGAGAAGAGCTGGAGATCATTTGAGGGACTGTACACAGCACAGCTTGTATACACAAACTAAATAAAAGTCAAATTGAGTTATGCATTGGCTGGCTCTTCAGGCCATCCAGAATTCAGTCACCATTCCCAGTCCTATTTTACATCATCTACAGCTGGTTTTGTTCTGAGCTGACAAACAGCACGCTCGTATGAGTTGCTGTTGGCTTTCTGATATCACTGCCTTTCATTGCTGAGCATCTTATTCTGTGGTCCTTACAGACATTCAACAATTAATTTCCATCTTCACCTGAGCTTTTGTTTTATATTTGCAAGATGCTTCCCAAGAACAGTTCCATGTGCCGGTGGTAAGGAAAGAAGTGCACAGCACCGTGCTTACAGCTGGGCAGGTCAGGGAAGGAGGAGTTTCTTTCCAGGTACCTAAGATGAAGGAGCTGTGTTTCAAGAAATTAGATCCTACAAAAACTAAGGTAGTGCATGCAGTATCTTTTAAAAAAAGCCTTTATAAAAAGTCATTTCAAACTGGGTTTTACACTGCCATTCTTCTAAACCATACAGTAGTTGCCGTTCATCTGTATATTATTACTAGCAGCATAGGAAGAGGATTATCCTAAAAGCAACAAATCCAAGGTCCAGTAATTTTTTTTTTCACTTGTGACAGCTCATTGTCCAGACAGGAAGGTAACAGATATTACACATCTGTGAACTGCAATGCTAGAATGGTTTTGCAAATTCTTGCTGTTAATAAAATCATTGGAGCAGGAAGTCATGAACAAAGATAATAATCACAACGTATGGCACTATTAACTGCTGAGTTTTTTATTGGAGCGCTTCAGCACTTTTTACAGTAATAATGCCATAGGATCTGTGCCTGCCTACACCTCTGATACAGTAAGCTCCATTTCTCCTCCTCAAGAGAAGATGCTTTTCAGCATTGAAACTCCTTTGATTCAGACACCCACGCACATTCAGCTGGCATCATGTGCTAGCTGCTGAGACACAGCCACCACTGTGAAGCAGGCAGTAGCACGGCTCTTCAGGCAACTGTAAGACATATGGAAACCCCAGGAGGTCACGGGAGGTGGAACAAGAAGTGTTATTTAAGGGCTCATTGTGTTTTCCTTTTATACAATAATAGTAAAATGCTATTTCTTCATGTGAGAAACTGTTCTACATATTCCTTATAAAAAGCCTGAAAGGAGGAAGGCAGAAGCCTACCTGCAATTTATTTAGGTTCAAGGTCTGTTCTGTTGCACTGCATGTAACTATTCACTTGGCAAAGGATTCCTCCTAAACCACCAGTCAGAAATCTAGGCAAAGGCTTGACACTCCTGTACAGAGCCAAAATTATCCTTGCCCCAGCACTGGCACTGAGACAGAAGAGAGGCAGCGTGTGACACCTCCTTAAGGTCACTGGAGACACGGGTGACCTCTGTCACAAAACACGCCGGGCTTCAAAGCAGCTCTCACGAAGCAGGCCTGCTATTCCCGGCCCCCCCCCCCCCCCCCAGAGGACAGAAAAGCCAGGGTGCAGTTTTGCCTCAAACCCATCACTGCATAAGCACATCTTGAAATGCATCTTGGATCCCAGGCTGACACGGAGGCAACACAAAGACCTGGGCAGGACTGCTGCCCTCCATCCCCTGCCAGCAGCAGCACCTGAAGAGCTTTCACCAGGAGTGGCAATGGGATTAGAATGAACGCTGATTTGAATAAAAACATACCACAA
This sequence comes from Cygnus atratus, assembly GCF_013377495.2. Lineage (NCBI taxonomy): Eukaryota > Metazoa > Chordata > Aves > Anseriformes > Anatidae > Cygnus > Cygnus atratus. The sequence continues at coordinate 3,177,291 of NC_066365.1, forward strand.
AAATGTTGAGATAGAAGATGTCATACTCAACATTATTCAGGAAATAAAAATTAATTCTAATGTTCATTGAATACATATATGAAAAAATGCATACACCAAATAAATCATTAACAGTGCTGGAAGTAGAAGAAATGAAAGATTTCCCTACCAAATGATCGATGTTTTACAGACACTTCAAAAAACCTTTGCTACGTATCAGATCCCATGACAGAGTTATTTTTTTTCCTAATACCCAGCCTATACCTCCCTGGGTGCAACTCGAGGCCATTTCCTCTTGTCCTCTCGCTTGTTGCTTGGGAGAAGAGGCCAAGCAGAGATGATCCCGAGTTAAATGGGTTTTGAGTTTCCCCAGGAGACATCGGAAGCACTAAGAAAGGAGAAAGTCTGTGCTGCCACTGTAGGGGTAGTGACTGCCTTCTCTCTGGGATATCTGGAAATTGTTATACTTTTTTTCCCCTCTACAATCTGTATTGCACTGGGATTTGAAGGGGAAAAAATAGGGAAGCTTTCAGAAAAGATGGGAGATGGGTAGCATCAGAAAAGATCTGTGTTACCAATCTTGAAATTTAAGTGGAGGATTAAAAAAAAGCATTGAATTATATATATTTTTTAAAGTGTAACAAATGAAAAAAACCCCAAGCTAGTAAAGCCCAGCTGGAGAGACAGGCAGGTGTCAGCAATGACACAACCCATGCCAGGTGCAGGGTCAAAACTAAATTGTCTAGAAGTCCTGTCTCCACTGAGGCATCCACACAGCAAGGAGCAGACTCCCCAAAACATTTTACAACAGAAAGCTAGGTCCCAAGATTGCATCCCAATGCATTAGAACAACAACAGCAAAACAAAAATAAAGAGAGATTCTGAAGGAAATCTAAAAAATGAAGTTGTTACCTGCAATTTACCTGCTGAAGACCTTGGGATAAGAACTTGTCAACTGAGAAAAGCCAAGTTAGCTCCCTTGCTTACAGATCTTAGCCAAATAGTTTCTTATCTCTCTTATCACAGATGGAATGAAGAAACTATGAAACAAAATGTAAAAAAAATAAAAAATTCAAATATTTGCATGCATTGGGTTCTCTTATCTGACTAAGCATCACAAATGGGCAGTAGACTCAAGACCATTTTTATCTTTTTTCCTCTGCAACAGCAAGATTCACAGAGAGACTTAAGGAAATAAGCTTAAAGGCCTAGAAATATTTGGTCTCTCAGGAAAACTGCATCCTCATGCTTTTCCTAATCTTGTTAGGGTGAGGACATGAACGCTGACTGCTGGAATACATTTCCACTCTAACGAGAAGCAAAGGACAGTTATCCAGTGCTTAGCTGTCTGGAGAGAGGCTGAGCATCTTTAGCAGCAGAAAGTCTGAGCTCAGAGAGCTGCAGTGCCTGAGGAAATTCTGTATCAGCTGGAGTCAGCTCTTGCGGAGCACCTAACGAGGTGCATCAGTGCAGAAAGTGACAGCAAGGGGAACACTGCAGACCTGCTGCTAGGCTTTGTGACACTGGCCAGGTTGCATTAAAGCCCTGCCAGCCTCTGCCTGTGACTGCCATCCTGCACGCACCGGCAAGTGTCACCCCACTGGTAACAGCTACCGAGGGAGGAGCAGCTTTCAAAACAGCTTTGAGAAAGAACAGGAATGAAAAAATGATTTAAAGGATAACCAGCTAAAATTTTTGAAATAAGCAATTTACAAGGCAAAGTGCTGAAAAACTCAAGTCTCATTCAAGTCAAGGAGACTTCTTAACCTCTGTCACTTTACAGAATGGGATCTTGGTTGCCAAAAGATTTTCTTTACCTAATAATTCATCTCCTTGCTACAGACTTATTGTACCTGGGATGTACTGCTAGCTTGAGAATATCACTACATTAGAAAATAGATAATTTGTTTGTGAATTAAGACACAGAAATGGTTGCTTTCCACCATCTGTTCTGGACAGCATGCAAACCCACTTCTCTTGTACCTTCATCATCCACACTTCAGTGGCAGCATTTTCCTCTGTGAGGAAGCCCTCAACAGTTTGCCAGTGACTAATTTGGCTCCTTCCTCACATATATTAAACCCTCATCCAAATGAGGACAAGAAGATGAGCCCTTTCCTCCTGCAAGGCTTTAAAATACAATCAGCAGTGAATGGTGCATCTAAATAGGCCTGGGGAGACCCAGGCAGGTTCCAGAAGCAGAAACATTTGCTACAAGCAATGTTCACTCCAGGCGTAAGTTGATGGCAGGACAAGCCAAGAAACAATTTGGCTTAATTAATTTACATCTAATGGCCATAAAACCAAGACACCATACTCCATAACAGCTCTGTCTCAAGTATCATCTTTTCAAATCCTTTGGACTGTGGTGCAGCAGTCTTTCTCCTTCTTTGCCACTTAACTCCTGCTGTTTCAGTGATGCTTGGGGCCTGCTAAGATGTTTTCTCCTGGCACTGTGGTAAACTTCCCTACCCTGGGAAGAAGCCGATTCCTCTGAGGCTGCATCAAGAGCAGCTCCTGTCATCAGATGGGCATTATCCAGTCACACTCCCATCCCATGTGAGGGTGGAAGGGGAGTTTTCTTTGGGGAAAAAGGACATACGATCTCAGCTGCTTCACTTCCATAATTCTGGGAAAAAATATATAGGCTAGGGAAAATCATCAAACTACATGTAACATAAGAACATTACCTGGATGGTACAAGACTGAAATTTTGAACCACTGCAAGCTTACACACAAGTGAGAACACTGTTCTAAGTCCAATTCCCCTTTTGGTTCTCTGTGTAAAGCAGAGCTGATGAAAGCTCAGTTTCTTCACAGCAAGTGCAGACAGAATATTGATAATTGTGTATGCAATGGGAGCAGTATCTGAAGAAAGAAGAAACTGAGCTGCTGGCAGGTGTTAAGGGAAGTTTGCATTCTCCCTGCCTGTGCCAGCTTGAAACATCCCTACATGCTGCTTGACCCGTCTGTTCTCAAATTCCACGAGTCGACGTGCCAACAGCTCTTTGCCCTGTGAACTTGCAACACTCCTTTGAACCTTTGGCAACAGCAAGCCAGAGTTTGGAAACCATTGTCTAAAATGACAGATAAGCACAGCTCAGAAAAAGAAAAAAAGAAAAAAAAGATTACCTGAGGCATGCATATTTTTAAAATCCTTTCTTCAATTTCCTGTTAAGCAGGTGCCTGGTAAAACAAACAAAATATCCAACTGAAAATAAAATTACTGTCTAGGTAACTTTGAAGGAGACTGAGTGATGGAAAAAAGCCCAAAACCTTGGCACACAGAGGGGCGGTTCTTGTGAATAACCCTACTACAGAGTGAAATAAGAAAAGTAGAAAGGGGATGAAAGTGTCAGTTCTGGCAGGGTGGAGAGGCTCAGAAATAAGCTCCCAAGGCCCAGCCTAAAGCTCAGGATGAAAAGAATCAAACAGAATACTGAAATCCCCTCTCTGCCACTTCTACAGAACGTAGACAGACAGCACATCGGCAGCCAGTCAAAGCCAGGTTGGTGAAGTTGCGTACGCCCAATAATAGGGCTGGCCAAGATAATTCTTTGGAAATAAAAAAGCTGAAGGCCTGAATTTATTCCAGCAATGAGTCTAACTTATTTTATGCATGACCGCTAATATGAGTTTGAAGGACTAAAATTAAACTTTGCTACTTTTAGAAAACTTCTAGTACTTAACTCGCTGTGCATCTTGAGCAACACAAACACACTTAAGTGCCTGTTGGACTTGGCAGAACAAGCATCCTTCTGAGCTGCAGAAAAAGGAAGAAAAGAATGAAGTTAAAAGTGGATTTCTTTTGGACCATATGTTGTTCTTTAAGTATTTAAAAAATAATTGAAAACTCCCAAACTTTCTTGTGGCACAGCAATTGTCACTACTTTTTACACCGCTGACCACATTTGGTTCCTCCAAGGGATGCACTGGGTGCAAAATTGAGAGATATGCCAAGAAATAAGAACTACTTTGCACCACAACGTTGCCATTATTTGTTAAGATCTAGTTCTATTTTTGCTTTCCAGCATAACTTGCTGTACACTCATCCATACAGACATGATAGTTTATTCAGCTCTTGTCCTGCAGCTCTTTCTCCAGCAGCTGCAAGTGAACTATTTCAGCATGTATTTGAATGCTGCCCTGCTTCATCTGGGCCTACCATGAGATTTGAAAGGAGTCAGCCTTGAACAAAGAACCACAAAGAATTCGGTTCTCGTTGACAAGACTTTTTATTACAAAGAATAACAAAGTGCTTTCCATAGGATTCATTTAGTACAGAGCTTTTAAGAAACGTGAGTTTTGCTTTTTAGACGACAGTTTCAATGGGATGAGTTTTCAGTGCAAACAGGGTCCTCCAAGATTCTCCTTCGTGCAGTTTCTTCTCTGTACACAGTAGTTCAGACATTTATGCATTTGGCAGGTGTGAAACAGTACCAAAGAGTCCATCCTTTAAAAAACAGAGGTTATATAAAAAGCTTTTCATACGTTACATTGACCAACAGAAATCATATCGTTTGTTGTTTAATGCAGATTTAGGGGACAAAATTCCTTCATACAGTCCCTACACCCAGGTGCATCCAGGTACTTTCAGTTCCGATAATCATATATACCAATATAAACATACAAAAGTGACTTTTTTAAAATGAACCTTCTGCTTTTTAGCTAGGGACATTCTTGGAATGCCTGGTGCTCCCACTGCCTTCAACTACATTTGGATGGAAGGAAGAACACAATTCACCCATTTCCTCCTCACTTTTGGCACAGGTTTACAATCAGATTTCTTATAATCCATATAAGCATCACTTCACTGCATTCCATTTTCCACTCTTTGCGTCTGACTGTATCTCAGTCCCCTTTATTCCTTATGTCTCTTTCCCTGCAACTGGCAGGGAGATAGTATAGCAATAGCTTTAAAAATAATAATAGTAAAAAAGACTATGCAAGTTCTTATATACAATGGAATGTATGAAACCAAAAAGGCAGACAATGGAAGGTGAAGGATATCTTCCATGCAAGGCTTGTTTTCTTCATTTTCAGTCAATCTAACTCCATTAAGAGAACTATTCTTTTGGGTTTTAAAAAGTTTAAAAACTTCTATGAAAGACAACATTATTACCCACAAGAGAAACAATGTCAAGTATTCACTGTACACAACTTTAGTCCAAAAGCTACCTTTCCGTACATCACAGGTATAGAGACACAAACATGAAAAGAATAACTGAAATGACTCCATGAGCAAAACAGCCACAGTGATGAATGTAATAGAAGGTTACATGCATATAAACAATCTCCTCAGCTCAACACTCACACCCTTGGTTCATTGCTCCCCATTCCTTACGTACAGAGCAAAGTCACCACTTCAAGAAAATACTACATGCCGTGTCACAATACAGTGTCTTCACACAAGTGCTACTGCAACGAGGGTATCACATCGACACTTTCCCACAGGACAAAAGGAATTGGATGAGCTTCTCTGAACAGTAATTTGATTATGGGAAGAAAGGAAGGATTTTATTTTAAATGACAAGATGCTTTTGTAGAATAGCCCTTATACAGGAGAAGAATAAACAAAAAACCACCGTTGTAGCTATACAAATATGCAAAGGTATAAACACATGTCCTGCTTTCTAAAGGATTTGAAACAAAAACCAGAGTTTACCCATAGGCACTTGAGTACAGAGCTTCCTGCCGTTGAGTTCAGTGTGTACTTGCTGACTTGCTGTTTGCTTTTGGACTTGCAGCTGCGAATAACAACCCCCTGCATCTAGGAGCACCTCGTGCTGCCAAACACTTCCCTGCCATCAGCGTGACTGTTTAACCAGGTGCCATCCAAGCATGCCCCAGGCCTCTTCCCACAGCCATGCAGTCACACCAGTTCACCAGAGCCTCCCGATCCACAGTCAAGGTCATCAGAGCCGGACAGGAGACACGACTCCTCACAACACAGCTACTCATTAGACCAGCTGAGACATTTCTACAGGTGGCATTCAGGCACGTAAAGACTTCAAAGGAGCCAAGTGCCGTAAAGTTCAGAGCACTAAACAGCAGTTAGTACACCAACAGGAAAGTCTGTGAGGACTGGGGCCAAAGGCCCTGGAACTTGAGCCCAGCAACCAACGCGATCCATACTGGCATAAAATCTGCCTTGTGAATCCAGTTGCAGGGCTGGGACCATAAGGGAGCTACCCTTAACTTCAAAAGTCTTTGGAAAAGACTTAGCATTTTGAACTAAAAACTATCTGTTGTTGATCACTGCTAATATAAAAATGTTTAGGGGAAAAAAAAATCAAAACAAAACACTGCAAAAGCTTAAGTAGTTTTCTGTAAATTTCACAGCTGATATTATATCACTAAATAATGTATAATTTCATTCTGCCATAGATGAAGTCAACTTTGTAATTAAGTTAAAAAGCAATGTACAACAACTAAAAGCAACGTACAACAAATGTTAAACTTGTAGCCTATTTAGTAACGATTCTGTCTCATTTTACTATTTTCCTTTAAATGAGCACATTCAACTCACTCTGAAATACTCAATACATCCTTGGTGTGGCTCCTAGGGAGCCAGGGAGAATTTTGCACCTACTTTTGAATATATACATATATCTATATCTCCTATTCTCATATTTGTGTTGCCCATGACACCCACCTATAGATACACATTTTACAGATACGCATTTTATTGCCTATTTTGGAAATAAATCAATTAACACTGCTAAATAAAATGACCACTTGATTTCAACTACATTCTTGTCCTGCATGAGGAAACAAGCCTGATTTACTTATGCACACAAATCTTCTCGCCCATGTTGGGAGCACAGTGCAGCAGATGAGGGAAGTGTTAACAGCGCCTGTCGATTCCCTGGCTAGTTGTTCAGACACGTCACGCAGGACCCCAGAGGAAGCAGACAATATTCTAATTGCTGTCTGGAATGGCAAATTCCCAACACTGCAGTTATAACTACCTGCAAAGTCCATGTATTAGCCAAATATTTGTCTTCAGAAGGAGGTGTGAGGGGAAGAGCAAGATTAAAAAAAAAAAAAAAAAAGCAGCAGGAGCTGAGTACATTTCCAAAACCAAGGCAGAGCTGCATTAGACCATTTGGCTAAATGGGATTATGATTCCTCCCTAGCCCTAAACAACAGCTGAAGTCTCGTGTGAAGTCACCAGCATTAGTATAAAAGCATTTTTCTGGCATAGCTTGCTTCCTGGAGGAAAACTTGGTATAAACTGTACTGAAGCAGAGGTGCTTTCATGTCAGGAAGCTGTGTCCATCTTCTGACCGTTTGTCATTGGAGGTTTCTCAGCAAGCCTCCCTCCTGTGTATCTACTTTTTCAGCAACAAACTAGCAAATTATGCAGATTCAGAGAACAAACAGCACACAGCCCTCCCGGCAATGAAGCAGACACTCACATCCAGTGCCCTCTTCAAACCAGACAGGAAGTTTTCCCTATGCAAAACAAGAGTATTGCAGGGTGGGGGATAAAAAGCCAGTACTCGGACTAAGGCCCCAAGGGTGTAGAAAAGGGTAGATTACTCTGGACACCATTATATGAAGAACGGCTCATTTTTTGCCCTTCAAAGCTGTAGTAGAACTACTGACTTTGCTTTGAATTGATAATTTTAGTTCCCCTCATCCCAAACCTCAGAAGTTCAGCAAAATACAATTCAAAGCTTTGCAACTTTTGATGTGCCACCCATTTACTTAAACATACAAATCCACCGAGATAGTGACAGTGTTTAAATACATAATCCAACAGGCATCTGCAAAACCTTATTGTTGTACATAAATAATGACAAGGCACAGAACAGCAACTAGTCCAAGAGCCTGTAAGCCAACAAACCAGAGCATGACCCAGAAGAACATTATAATTACGGGTTCTACTATCCGTTCTCCAAAATACATCCTTGTGAAGCCTATTCTGATAAGGCTTTTGTTTAGTTCGCCGAAGAGAGTCCCCATCTTTTTATAATCATCTATTACGGGTTCTGCGGTGTGGTTTCTTTGTTCTTGTTGGACCTGCGGATAGAATACAAAATTAAGGAATATATTGTACAATCAGTTCATATTACGATGATTCATGTGAGCGAGGCTCAGCAGTTTATATTTTAATGCATAAACATAGGATATACACACTATAATTTACTTCTTAGATCAAGAAGCTGAAAAGGCTTTGCAGCTTGTGACTTGGGTACACTGTGAAGGATGAGACTGCCTGGTCTGAACTCAGGACACATAAAATAGTGCAGAGAAAATAGTGCAAGGTGGGCGTGGGAAGACAGACCGAAGTGGTGGTACCAGGAAACACAGCAGAGAGAGAGAAAGCTCTGCAGCATTCCCAAAATGAAAAATGATGGGGCAAATTCACAGCACGGCAGAACATCTTTAGATGAAGATAGCACGGTTCACGGCAAAAACCATGCGTCAAAGGCACTGTTTCAACATGTGTATTGTAACTAGATTAGAGAGCTTGAAATCCCCTCTGTAATTCCCCAACGTCCAGAGATGCTTTGCACAAAACCTTACCGCCTTGTGTTTGGGTATGACGGGGTGAGCACACTTTCAAGATGATGAACATGAGTTTGTTAATCCTTCCATTAGGCAGCAATGAAAACACAAACAGCAGCTACTCATCAATATTTCAGTCAGCTGATCAATAAGTCCAACAAATTGCCTGTAAACCCTACGTGCAATTAGTCCACTCCTGGATTCAAAGCACATGTGCATCTTCAATTACATCTCCAAGGATGAAAGCCACTCTGCGTCCCTGGTTACACGGCACAGTCTTGGTAAGAAACAGAAACCCTACTCCACAGCAGCACCGGGCTCTCTGTTAGACAGCAAGACATAAAGTGAATTCCCATTCCCGCAGCAAACAAACCAGTGCCTTTTTTTTCTAAGCCAAACTTCAGGCCATAATGCGTAACCCTCTGACCAATTGAAGGTTGGGCCACCACAAATGCTACTGGGAAAAAAAACACAAACAAAATAAAAGCCTGCAGTCCCTCAGCTGTGGGTGCTTGGGTAGTTTCTTATTTGCATATTCATAAAGATTTTGGTTTAAGCTTTGGCACTGAATCCCAGAAAGGGAGGGGTGCAGGAAGCCTGAACAGTAAGGAGTGTTGTATTCAATTTCTGTGTGTTTCTACAGAAGAGTCTAACCTTGGAGAATCGCAGCACTTGACGTTACACACCAACAGCCACCCTCCTTTCCTCTTTTCAGCCTGCTTCTCAAGCACAGGTCATTTTTTCCCCACCTCAGTGGATATGAAACCTCCATTCTTCAGCATTTTGCCTTTAATAGTGCTAATAATTCAAGCAGCTATTAATTTCTCTTTAATTCCAGCGTTTCAACATCAGTCTCTCCAGGAAAGGTAGAGCCTCTTTGGTAAGTAAGCCCAGGCTTGCAGGAGCAGGCTCCGAGTGGCAGGGTGCTTGCTGCCCTAGGAATGAGGCATTTTCATAGCAGCTCTCATTCCTCTCCTCAAAGAGCGCAGGGAGACAGAGCAGAAACGCCGTACTATTAGCCTAAGTGGTGAATTGATCGCAACAAGTAGGGAAAAGAGAAGGTATGTGTTGGGAAGGAAACATCCATCCTCTGGGACGGCAAAGGAGAGCAGAGAACAGCTCTCGTCAAGTGGTACAGAGACCACGCCTGAGAGAAACATCTCATGCACGCAGAGAAACCACTACATGTGCCTGAGAAGTAGCTTAAGCGTCAAGCTAGCAGCCACTGCAACCAGGAGAGGAAAACCAAATTAATAAGCAAATCCCTTCTGTGGCTCTGGATTACTGACAGCACTCCTCACCGTGCTGGAAGCCTCGCCCAGAGCGACTCGGGGGAGCTCCAGCTCCACTTCACCTGGACAACCTTTCCTTCTCAAACCAGGGTGGATTCGTGAATCCCTAGAGCAATTACATGAAGCATGCTTCTAGGCAAGGAGACTGAAAAGGACGTGCTGAGGTACAAAACAAGTGTCAAGCCATTTTTCCAAATATTTTACATAGCTTACAAAAACTTTCAGAAGGATTATGGGAATTTGCAAAATTTCAAAGCCTACTACAGCTGATCCATGCTGAGTATGTCTTGCTTCAGGCAACTCAGCAAAAAACAAGTGCAACTGAAAACAGATGATCCATTGTAAAACACAGACGGCATATTTTTCTTCATTACTGCATATTCATTTTACATACTGGACATGTAGGTTTCTTCAGAGGTGGAACTAAAAGAAGACTATCCGGGCAAGCATCAGTAATGTCACAATACTCCAAATTGCTACAAGAAAAAGCATTAGAAAAGCTTTTAACACTGCAGCTAGTTCTTCTCTTATTAATTTTCAGTGAGACAGCAAAACTGCGTACAGTTATACAGGTGTGCCCGTATCTCTGACCACATCCTCAGAACCAAATATCTCCTTTTTTTCCTAAAGTACTTTTCCAAACATTTTTAGATGGTGGCTGCCTTCAGTAGGTACACAGCTCCCTGTTGTCTCAACTCCTGCTGGACTAAGTCTTGCTGAATCAGCCTGCAGCTAGAAAGACATTGCCACAGAAGAAAAACATAGGAAGAGAGATGTACTGACCAGATCCCTCTCCAACGAAACAACACAAAACTTTCCCATTAGAAAGCAAAAAAAGTTTCTGTTTCAATGTTGCTGTTTTAAAAACCAACAACCCAGACTTGGTTTCCTAACTTCATTTTTAAGGATTTTTTTGCGTATAAAGAGGGAGCAGAGGGAATTTCTTTACCTGCAACAGCTACAGAGAAAGCAAGCATTCAAGGCTTTACAGCAGCTCTTCCCCTGGTAGCTAACAAGTGGGGGCACCACCAGACTTTATTTGCCAAACTGCAGGAGGTAAGGTAAGAGATCTACCTCATCTTCAGTGATCTGCTTGCCTTTCCTCACTGTTTGAAATACAGTAGCAATGGAGAATTTCGGAGGGGATGTGGGAACAGAAGCGTAACCAGAGATACAAATGGATGCACACCCAAAATACCTGCTAACAGAGAACAGCAGCACTGTCTTCCCAACGTCTCTCCCCTCCTCACTAAATACAAAGGATTATTCCTGAAGGATAGAACAGAATGGCACTCTACTGCTTGAATGGAGCTAAAAGCAAACTATTAGAAATGCCAATTGAATTTGTTTCCTAACCTAATGTTTCTTATCCAATTGCTGTAATGAATTACTGTTTACTGTAATTTAAATAAATTTTAAACGTAAGTGATGCTATTTTAGGCTTAATGAGACCATCAACGCCATTAAGCAAATTACGTTAGTATATTTCTTTATACAAAGGTACAGCTGCTGCATATGGCTTCACTGCCTCAGTTTCCTTTTCATTTTATATTCCTTAAACGCCTTCAAATGAATACTGTGATAATTCTGTTTTCTCCTTTTCAAATATTTAGTGCTTGGTTTCTACTTTGACCTGAAGTTATTTACACTTAAACACAGAGTTCTCACGTGGAACGAAAGGGGAAGTGGTGGTCACGAGCCTACGGCACTATCTACAACGATCCGCTTTCTGTTGTCTCTTCAGATTTTTGGTGTTATAAAGTAAACCTCTGTACTCAAAATGAGGTATTTTCAGCTGTAAAGCTGTTGTTGACTGCCTCTTGCAATTTACTGGCAAAAAGGCAGGACTTGAAGATCCAAACTTGACAAATCTTACTACAGGAATGCTGTAACCAAATTTCACCCAGATGCTAAAGCCAAATGGCTCAGGGCTTTAGATGCTCTAAGGAGAACCTGTTGAACCCCTCCCTGAGGCAGGATGCCAGAAAATGACCTTTTTATTTTTTTCAGAATAAAAGTCTCTGAAGAGCCCACAGAGCAGATACTGAGCACAAGCTCTGTCAGCCTCCAGCGCAGTGTGTGCTCCCAATTCCCTCAAACACTGCTGAAGAACCCTCCCATGTAACGGGACGTTTTTCTGGCCTAGCTTTAAAACAGCAGAAAAGGTAAAGTCAGCTCAGCCTACTGAATCCAGTGAACATCTGGCGGTGGCTTTACCAGTCACGTTTGTCATCAACATAACCCACGAAATTATACGTATGCTGACCACTACCTTAGCTTACGGCAGACTTCCATCATGTTCACTCAAATCCAAGCTACCGAAGTTCAGGAAAGCCCATGGGACGTCTGCGTTTTCCAGATGACGAGCAGGGGCCGTTCGCTATCAGTCTGGCAGCAGCACCTTTCCTGAGCTTACCTCATGCAGAGAAACACGAGGTCCTGTAAGAACATAACCCTCCCCAAAGAAACCACCTTTGAAAAGCTTCACCTGCATTCACTAGGAGAGAAGGATAAATTTAGCACTGGACTTTTCACAATCCTTTAAGGCACCTCTTAAGTGTAACATGCTCAGTTCAGGGTCTTTTTTTCCTCAAACTGCTGGGAGCACTCAGTGCCTACCACTGATGACTTGCAGACTGTATTTCATTGCTTCCTGAGCCCTCGGAGGATGCAGGTCAGGAACAGGTCTGGAGGGGACATGCACCTGCCCAACATACCTGGTTTGTTTTGTGTGGGGCGCACACACATGTAAAAAATCCCGAATAACTGACTTGAGTCAAATAAATAGATGAAGCTGAGCAGCCTCTGTCCTGTAGCAGGATGGAGTGGGTGAACGTAAGGAACCTATTCCACCTGAAGAATCAGTTTTTTTTTTTTTTTAATTCAACTACTCTGAAGGTACAACATTCAAAACAAACCAAGTAATATCCTTCTTCCTATTTCTCATGATTAATGAACTGAAGAAGTCCTAAGAGCCTTCTGTTGCTCAGACACCTTGAAAAATTCCCACCTGCACTCGACTAAGCAACACCACCAGGCTGAGTTCAACTCTATCAGCTCCTCGTTGTTTGCACCAGCTGCCCAAAAGAGCATTACACAAATGTGAGCTCCTACAATGGAAGGGAAAGAAGCCTCATGGACCGGGCACATAATTGCCCTCCATGTGCTGTGGATGTAAATGGTTGTGAAATAGCTTGTACAGTTTGGAAAAACGCTGTTGGGCTGGTGGGGAAGAAGAAAAAGAGAGGGAAGTAGGAAAAAGGTATCCATCGAGTTCACCTCAAACACAAAAGCAGCAGTGTCTCCAAACCATTTCTAACACGCCTCAGATCATAACCGGTCACATTTACTGTTATAAAAGAAAAAGAGATGGCATGTTTAAGACAATTATTTCCATGTTAGATAGGAAAGAACCCCCTTTGGAATTTAGTAACAAATGTGTTTAACAACATCTAAATGAAACATTAAAAATTTGTAATCAAGAAATTCGCTATCGTATATACACCTGCACTTTTTTTAAACATAAAAAGTTTCTTCTGCAGTATTTAAGTTCTCATGGTCTATTTTCCTCCACTCCTGTCTATTTTTACTGCAGGAAACAGGTGGTGTGTCTGACAGCTGAAGCCCACACATACTTCAATGTCAAAAAAGCCACTAAGACATGGCTTTGGCAACATGCGTCCCTCCCGAAAAATACTCCTGTAGTTTTGAAATCTAGACACTAAAGCACAGAAAAGACATCTTCACAAAGTCATCTCCTTTCAGAGATTGCAAACTAAAACTGAAAATACTTTGAGCTCAATCTTACTCAAAAATACGAGAAGCAAGCAAGCAGATGACAGAGGCTATGCCAGAAGAAACCACAAGCTCCCTTTCCCTCCAAAATAAGAGACCAGCTTCTGTGCAGTGCAACCATGGCACACAGCTGCTGCTATCTGATGGTTGCCAGCCACGTAAGTCGAGGAGGAATGAAATACCCAATTTTCCTTATATTCAGGCAGCTGACTGCCCAGTGTATTGCCATGGACAGACTTTTTAAAAGTGAAATTTGCCCAAGAATGGCAAATAACTTTACTGGAAAGTTTCTTTTTTTTCCTTCCTTCCTCTTCTATTGTAGCAGGAAGCAAACTGCATCCCTGCGTGATATTCACTCGCACGTAACTAATGTTTAGCGTGTGACCTTGTAACTAAGTGGTAAAAACATCTTGACACTCAGCCAGCAGACTATTAAGAAAACACACTTCATTTAAACTGTCTGGAGAACATCAACCCAGGCTCATTTCTCCAGGTTAACTTTAATCTGATATGTAAATATTAAAATATTAATAGATTAGAAAATGAAGGGGAAAAAAAAGTCATAAATCACTCCCAAACGAAAAACAAGGCAGTGGAAAAACTAAGTTCAATTTGTTCCTAGGGTGGAGGGATGGGGGAATGCAACAAACATAGAGGAAATCTTAATACTAGAGCTACTTTACAATAGCTATCAATAACAGTACCATCCTGTAACAGGGAGTTTCAATGAAAACTTGCAGAATGAAGATTGGGTTAATGTTTGTTTCACAGCAAGAACCTAGACACCATTTACGAAGTAGAAACAAGATGTTTCTATAGAAACAAGCAACAACATAAGAGAAGCAAGAGCAATGTATTAGCTCCCCCACTATTTCGGCAGCAAACGTGAGAGTGGTGCACCCAAACACGTGTACGGGAGGTCAGAGGAGAGGGTGCCTCCCCTGGCACGGAATGCTGCCGCCTGCCCATGCCCTTCCCTTGGCTGCAGAAGGCACTCCTCCTGCTGTTTCCGTGACCCCATCCCAGCCGTGCCCTGATTTCTCTCAGGGACCAGACCAAAAGTCATTTCCAACCATCTTTGCCTTGCACCTAGCCACAATGTCCACAGGATTTTGTTTTATCAAGGTTTCCCTGCTCAAAGCGGTCTGCTTGAGCCAGCAGAAGGTTGCAGTCAGCTGTACGGTCAGCCTGGTATTAATCCTCTGGCTTGTGAAATGCAGCAATGGTTAGTATTTCCTCCTAGGGAGAAGACATTTCAGTTTGCTTCTTTCTCCAGAATACTTTTGTTTTTAACAAAGTAGGATCTTCATATTATTAAAGCAGAGCATGCTATGCTACCTAGTGCAGGTGCTACAAGTACATCTGAAGGCTTGTTTTTTCTTAAAACACTACCAATGCTCAGAAAACCCAATAATGATTTTTAGAAAGCTATTACTGTGTAGTTATGAACCTCTGCAATAGAGTTAAGTCTCTAGGAGATCCAGAACAAATTTTGGAATAAGCCCTTCCTGCCAGGTATTGCTATTTTCAGTTTGGAAACAAATCCCAACAAGGGCAAGCAGGAAAAGCCTACAATTTTCAGCTTTTTCATCTTGGTGCAGAATAAATTAGAAGTTTCTAGCCTTTGGCACCACAGTTGCCACGTGCTGACTTGTAACTGAAACTAAGTAGTTCCAGGCAATATAGTATAGATCTGTGGTGCAGTCAGTGTGCTACAGGACAATGAAACGTTTCTATGAGAGAGACCATGATGCTGTTGAAAGCACCCTCTAATTTTGTCTCAGCTGATTCTTTCCATCCTGGAGAAATACTAGTGATACAGTATACTGGAAACTTACTCAAAAAGTTCAGGACTTGAAAACCTTCAGCTAAGATATCCATACATATTCAACATAATTCTCGATGGGCAACACCAATTTTTTTTTATATAATAGTTCTTCTAAAGCTGAATCCATCTATTAAAAGGTAAAATACTCCATTTACAGAGATAAAATGCTGTTCAAAATAATAAAGCAACCCAAAAAGTCAGAAACACAGGTTAATAAAAGGGTGACCGTAAGCTAATTTACCTACGTGTGAATACACACATCGCATATTAGCTCCACATTTAGATACCATCTAGGAGGATGGTTTTGCTTAGCTGTCTGACAACACTTGGGATTCTGTTTATCTTCAACCAGCTCAAGGTGGAAATCTTAGCTTCAGCGAAGCAAACCTGGAATTTTGCCATTGCCCTCAACTTAAACAGATTATAAGAGGGTAAACCCATTACAGCCTAGACAGAACATTCTCAGTACAGGTTTATCTATGAGGAAAAAAAAATATATATATATATATATATATATATATTCATGGAATTTCTTTCTCCTGCAAAACAGTTTGATGACAGACGACTACTGAAAACAAAACTGGTCTGGTGTGAGCTGAGCAGAGATTTCATGCTTGCCCCAGAAGTCTCCTGAGCCCTGCCTTTACCAGCATCAGTTACAGCTGACAGTTCACAGAGTCATAGCAAGTCAGCCACCCTCATTCACCCTGCTTTTAAAGCACGACAATTTACCTGCACTGAAAGCCAACACAGGTTGGCTTCCAAGTCCCTATAAACACTTCAGGCACTGTGACTGCTGCTAACGCTACCTCATGTCCTACCGTAATGCGGGACTTTTGCCTCACCTTTTGTTATCACACACCACCGTATATTTCACCCTTCTACTCCCATTTCGTGGCTTACCCTGATAACATTTACAATATTGTCACACCAGCAGGGTAATAAAAGAACGGTGGAAGAAAACAACCCTGGTTCCGCAGCGCTTCAAAGTTTAATCATTCTCATCTTTGCATGCAAACCTACAAAGAATATTAATCACATTATCATCTGGTTCAGCTTTTAACCTAATTGCTGAAGCAGGTAACTCTACAGCCTATTGCAGTAATGAATTTCATAGGCCATGTATGACATTTAGTAACACACCCTTTTAGTCTTTTAAAAATGTACCTCTCACTAACTTCATTAGGCAGGTTCTTGCTGTCCTTACTGTAATAAGCTTCAATACAATATTACAGCCAGAGGGTTTAGCATTTCATAAATAGATTTCCTAGAGACTATTCTCAAAAAAAAAAAAAAGTGTATATAGTATTATTTATGTCCTGCTAATCAAGAAGGTATTATTTTAGAATTATACCAGTAGGTAGGGTCTTACACAAAGTGAGTACATTTGGGAGGAAATGGGGAAAAAATAAAATAACCCCCAGGGTACCAGCCCCAGGTCATCACTTAAAAAAACCCCTCGTAAAAGGCCAAAGGATTTGCTCTCGTCTACTTCTTTACTTCAAGAGAACCTTGGCCTTTCTGCTTTTTCTGCTTTTCTTGAAGCCCAAGTTTGCAACAGATCTTGCTACTGCTAACTCCAGATTCTCCTTCCCCATATACACATAAAAATAAAACACTCATATTTACAAGTTATGATTACTTTTACTATTACATAGTATATTTCCATGGTTATATATGTTTTCATATAGTTCATTATATATTTTTAAGTGAAGGCAATTGATATTCCTAATTTCTAAATCAAGTTTATTTTTTGTCCCAGTGCTGGCACCCCAGTATGCAGAAAAAAAACCCCACCACACACTAACAACAGTGGCACATTTCCAGTAAATGGAAAGCATTTCCTCCCTTTTTCTCACAGCCTATTTAAAATCTCTGCCTGGCTATCCAAATGCGACGCCTCAACTTATGGGAAAGTTGGCCGCTCGAGCGGTACCTTCGCCAAGTTCATTTCAAAACACTTTTAGCAGCAGGGCAAGTGGTTCTCCAGCCTGAATGGCCTCCTGCTACACTGCTCCTGCAGCCGCACCAATGCACCTGGAGACTCCCCTGCTTCATGAGGGGCCAAGGCCTGGAGTAGTGACAGCCGAGACCAACCTGACGGTGGCTTTGGTGACAGGAGACAGCACCAGAGCCGGTCAGTGTTTCCGACTCACCTCCCACAGCATCCCGCTCAAGGGCTGGCACTGCTACACCTCTCAGCATGTCCTGCCCAACCCCATGTCCAGGTGCCCTCCTGCTCTGCCCACCTTTGCCAGGGGAAGGGACCAGAAAGGCGCACAGGCTTATGTGAATGGCCACTGAGAAAAACCTCGTGTCCATCAGAAGTGGAGTGCTTCTGGCCGTCAGTGCCACTAGACACTTTCAAACACTAAGCTATTTCTAGCTGTGAAAAGGCTCATTTCTGGTTCAATGCAGACAGGGCTAGCCTATACAGACTTTCAACAGAAGTAACTATCAAATTAAAGAAATCTGTCTGAAAGTTAGTTCAGGATGTACTCCAGCAGCTCTGCTTGCTCCGGTGTAATTACCTGCGATAATGCATTTCTCTTCCTTGACTATCCTCAAGGGGTTTAGAGCAGCTCATTACAATTAAGTATTAAAAATAGAAGTTAAAAAAGAAAACACAAACATCAATAAAGGTGCATTAAGAACAGTGATTTCGAGCCAGGGGCCGAGCCCTGCTCTAGGGAGCAGCAGGGGCTCCAGGCACGGGGACGGGCCCCCCCCCAGAACGAGCCCAGCGGTGGCCCCGGGGCAGGGTGGGTGTGTCGGGGGGTGGCTATCTGTCGGGGGGTGGGTGTCGGGGTGTGGGTCTCGGCCCTAACCCCCCGCAGCCCCAGCCCCGCCACCACCGACCTGCTCCGCTGGGCACCGCCGGTGCCGGGCGGGCTCCGCCGACTCCCGCTCGCACTCCCCGGGCGGCGGCAGCAGCTCGGCCGCGGAGCCCATGGCTCCTCGGGGCGGCGGTGGCCGAACAGCAGCAGCAGCAGCAGCAGCAGCAGGAGGACGAGGAGGAGGAGAAAGGCGCTTCCTCCCGCAGCGCCGAGCGGAGCCGTCCGCTCCCGGCTCCTCCTCGCCGCGGGGCGGGGCCGGGGCCGGGGCCGGGGCCGGGCCTGGGCTCCCCACGGGAAGGAGTTGTGTGTTCGCAGTCCCAACCCCGACCCCAGCCCGAATCCCGGTCCCTGCCCCAGTCCCAGTCCCAGCCCCGGTCCTGGCCCCGTCCCGCCTGAGACGAGCGGGATTCCCGCCCCCCAGCCCGGCCCCGCTGGGTTTCCACAGGCAGTCAGTTAGTTGAGGTGCTAACACGACCTGTGATTATGTGGAAATCGGGCGTTCATCCGAATTTTGTGTGGCTTTCCGGCCCTTGGGTGTGGAGCCTGCTGCTGCTTGTGAAGAATCCCACCTGCTTTTTGCTTTTCCTGCCGTTACTATTGGGCAACGAACAGCGGCAGCTGTGGTCAACCCAAAACCACCACAGAGAACCGCTCGGCCTGTTGTGGTGTAGTCACACCTTCAGGCCACCGCCAAGTGTGTTTTTTTACAGACATGGACCTGTATGCACACCGAGTCAATTGCCAGCGCCCTGGGTTGGGCTGGTGGCCTCTGGCCACCACAAACCTCTGCAGGTTTGTGCATGGTGAAGCGTGCGTTTGGAAGAAGCTGAAGCCACAGCTGTTCTTTGCTGCACAGCCTCTGATCCCTGCTGCCTCGCAGGGTCCGGCAAGCGGTGTGCCAGGAGTGCTCTAACTGCTGGCTGGCTTTGTGCTATGGTTCCCTCCTCAACTCTCCAAAGCCCTACCGGCTTCATGTTGACCTCAGCAGAAGAAAATTCTCCCGTAACTTCTGCAGCGAAGCAAAGCTAACTGTATTTCACAAAAGCCACGCTGTTCCTAACCACAACTGTTGGCCTTTGGTGGCCTCTTCGTGATGCTCAGCGCGTGGGTGCTCCCCATGCACCTCTGGGGGCAGAGGCTCCAGTGCCCACGGGAAGAACAGGGCCTTTGAAGCCCTCACGGGGTTTTCTTTGGATGCAGACACTGTTACGGCCTGCGCAACTTTAATAACCTCGAAGAAACCTGTTCCCCTTCATAGTAAATAGTCTTAGAAAAGGCAATGCCACGAGCATGTTATGTTTTCTGGCTCTTATAAAGTTAAAGGGTAGATTCCGGAAAAGAATGCCTTACTCTACGTGTCAAACAGACAACATATCTCTTAAGGGAAAAAGAGAGATCCTCTTGAATGAGCCTTTGTCATTTGGGGTCAGTAAGGCAAGTCAGAACCTCATGACAGAGTCTGTAATTAATTGGGTTTCTGGAGAAATGGGTGCTTGCTGTAGGAGGAAGACAATGCTGTGGCTTTGCTCAGAGCTGGGACAGGCCGGTCACAGTGGCCTGTCGGAAACACCGCTCTACACCACAAAATGTGGGAACAGCTGGAGCGAGTCAGACTAAAACTCCCTCTAGCCAGGTGTGTGCTCTCTAACTGTATCCAACAGTATGTGCTTGGGCAAGAGCAGCAGACACTGCAGTGATACCTCAGGAGAGTTTTCTGCTGGGTTCCAGTGATAGGGGATTTGGGGCTGCCTGAGCCCAGGCACTGCGCTGGGAGCGAGGGCAGTATTTCAGTGGAGGGATCAAAGGCCACTGAGAACCAGTTTTAGCCCTCTTAATACCAGATTGAAAGGCCATAGCCGTGTAATACAGACGTGAGATACCTTGCTGCTTCAAACAGGTCAAAATTTGGCACAGATCTTATGGCAGAGCACG
The DNA here is from genome assembly GCF_013377495.2 of Cygnus atratus. Lineage (NCBI taxonomy): Eukaryota > Metazoa > Chordata > Aves > Anseriformes > Anatidae > Cygnus > Cygnus atratus. The sequence continues at coordinate 3,197,471 of NC_066365.1, forward strand.
TACTGTGTGTCATCTGTCTCAGCTGGCATAAAGCTAGCACAAACACCTAAAGCCAGCCTCAAACTGGGCCTCGTGCACTAGCTCATTCAACAGCTACACAACTCTTGTGTGCCTGCATCTGCTCCAGACCCAGCTGGGCCTTTGGGGTTATTTTTAACAGAAAATAACCCCAGGAAGGGCCCTCAGAAAGGACTGGGGGATATGCTGAGCTCTTACCTGCCTGCAACCTGACATTTCTTACCAGCAACAACTCAGCTAGCTTCCCCTAATAAGTATGTGGTTAAGGACTCCTGAAAGAAAAAGACTATTTTTTCTCTTTATATGCATCTAACAGATAAAACTGACTTCAGTATGTGATTCACTCAGATAGCTGAGTGCACAGTTTAATCCTGAATCTTTCCATACTCCAGAGTTTATCTAAATACTAAAAGGCTTGGAAAAAACAGAGGTTCTTTAAACCTCTGGTAATGGAAACTTTTGTCATAACTGCGAAGGGGTCAATGTGGTTTAGTACAGCATAATGGATTTACTGATGAATGAAACATTTCAAACTCTCTGATGGGTTTTATCTACTTTATATTCCAGATGTTAATATAAGTAAATTCTCTAAACTCTCAGACAATTTGTCCAGTATGACCGTGCAGCTTATGGTGGTCATTGTAGCTCTTATATGGATTTTTGAAGTAAAGCTGTTAAAATCTGTAATTTCCCTAGATCCTTCAAGCAAATTAAGAAATACAAGAAATGCCTTTTCCAATACTGGCTACTAAGTGAACTGGGAGAAATTGTAATTCAAAACATGAAAATATATTAGAGTATACTGAATAAAAATGAAATGAAACAATTAATTTGGTTCCTTTTTCTTCCACGTGTAATGACAAAATGACATTGAAGATCAGCCCCCATTAGCAATCCCTATTCTCCGATAGTTGATATATATCATGCAATCTTATCTGAGGGCCAAAGCAAAACACATATAGGCTCATATATGGGGGCTCAGAAAGGGAAAAACAAAGCAGTAATGGAGAAGATCTATTACAAAAGGTCACCTGGAGCATTCCCAGGTGCTGGAGGGTGGTTTTCTGCAGTATCTTTGCAAATGCATTCAGCAGTCTAATTTTTTTTTATGTCCCAAGTGAATTCTGCCATTTCCCTTGAATATTATTTCACAGTATAAAAAAAAATCTAACAAATGTCTCCTCTCTTGGTATCAAATCTAAATTTTCCCTTTTTTATTTAATTCTGTTAACTTAGGTTCATTTAGCATCCTTGATGATGAGCCTGATTTTCTGCACAGTCTGCTTGCATGAACCATACTTACCTCCACTAACCCTACTGATCTAAGCAAAATCAGGGCTCCATTTTGCATACCCACAGGGTTACTGGGTAACTGGGTAACCATAACTAACTGACCTTAATTTTGCTTACTTCAGTCATGTTGCTCTTTCTCAATTTATAACCTTTCTTCTTGGTTACCATTTGAAAAGAGGGATTTGATTTTTTTCCTGCCATGAACCTTCTCTAAGCATTCACTACTCTACTAAAGCTCAAAGCAGGCCAAACAGTGCTTTGAAAATGTATAGGCCGTCCAAATTTATAGCAGCGTATTTATTCATGTATATACCACAGGGCACTTGAAGCACGAATCCAATTTTGTACTTGCTGCCACTCACAAAGCTCTTGTGCTTCCAGCAGTTCTCCCTTGTCACACAACCCTTTTCTTTTTGCAGCCCTGTTTGCTGTGTTCAACAGCAATAAATTTATTCTCTCAATTCATCTGTAAGTTGAAATAAGCCTGACGGGTTGCTAATGCGATGCTTCATGTTTACAGCACAAACCCATTTGTGTGCCACCCCACTTTCACAAGTCCCTCCCTGCCGCTCCCTTCCTTGTCCACTCTGGTGGCCCGCCACCCTTCCACACCTCTTCCTACTGTGGAGCAGACACTTCTCGGGGTGGAAATGTATGGGCTGAGTGTTATACAGGGCTTGTGATCATTCCTGGCCTAGTCCCATGAACAGTGCTGTTGAAACTAAACCTGGTTTAGTTAAACTAAGGCTGGTGCTTTGAGTCACGGGCACAGAAACAAATGGCTCGAGACATTTGGCATGAAAGAGGGGAGAGGGAAGCTCTGGTGCTGAGCACTTCACAGCATGGATCTGTGACCTTGTCCCCAACCTTTAATTACGCTTCCCCTCCTCCACGGGGAATCTCTTTGTGCTTACATGAAACGTGATTATTATTTTGAGGGCAGGCATGTTTAGGCTATGGGCACTTCCTATGGGCTTGTAATGTAAAACTTGTTAGGCTAAAATGAAGACCTACGCTTTCCTCAATGTTGCACCTTGTGTGTTTTTTGGAGTGCAAGCAAGGGCAGGCCAGAATATTAGGGTACTGTACCGTGTGTGTGCATGTGTTAAATCTCATGTGTGCAAATTAATTATGGTTTTAAGTGTTTTTGAGTCTATAAAACAGCAACAGAAAGAACAAGGCGATGCTAGGCATGTAGTGGCAGGAAAGGTCTTTTTATTAAAACTGGGGAAGATTGTTACTGCCTGATGAAAATTTGTAGTATCTAAGCAAGCAGAAGGAACTGTGGCAACCAGATATTCTTAAAGAAATAGCAATTAATTTATATAAGCACTAGGTAGACAAGATAAAATGAAGAGGAATGGCCTGATGACTAACCGAGGAGGCTTCCACGCACCCCAGAGCGGGTAGATCAACAGACACCAGGAGCAAGGCTGACCAGAAAAACACACAATTTGTGTTTTGTTTTTACTTGGCTGGGCCTTTTTTTTTTTTTTCTTCCTTTGCCTGCAGTAGATGGTATTTTATTTTCTGACAATAGCAGCCTGTGAGAAAGCTCTGTGTGCATGTGTGTAAGACTCGAGCTATGCCTGATGAGTCAGGGCTATGCTTGGTGATGACTTCAGTTTACATGGCCCCAACTTCATTTTCTGTAACTATTTTAACATAACTAATAATCAGATAAAGTTCATCCAAGTGAGTTGTAAAAGACTTAAAAAGGCCTATGTGATGTGCTTTAAAATAAAAAGAAAATAAATCTTTTTTTTTAACAAAGCCTAGTTGTTTGAAGCTCTCACATACTCTTATGCTTCATGGAAGGGAACAATAAATTAGGATCTTTATCTTACACTAATTTAAAGTTTCCAGTAGAATTACATGAATAATTCATAATGGAAAATTATCTGATGAATTTTACCTCTCTTCTTTGTTAATTGTCCCCAAGCATAACAAGTTTTCCTCAAATGTGTTTTTTTTTTTTTTTGTTTTTAATTATTTGTTCAGTCATTCATTTAAATAAAGTTCTGGGTCTGCAGCTCATCCACGAACAAATCCTTGTGAATACCTGATAGTTATCTTGTGAGATAGGAAGGTCGAGCAGGATACGTTCATCTGACTGGGGTGACTTGTGTAGTGCATATCCAAGTCCCCCACGGGGGACAGGCCGCAGCGCTGTGGGGTCCCTCCTGCCTTGGATGCTGGCGTTTCCTTCCCAGGGGAATCCTGAGGGTGCAAAAAGGTGAATTGATAAGAAGCTCCTCTGGTCAGCCCGAGAATGGACCTGGGAAGTGATCTGCATCCCAGTTGCACCACTGACTACTGGAATAAGATTTCTGTTATGAAAGGTACAGATTGTGAATTCAGTGGCTGTTTGTTGGGTGTATGCCAAAATAGCTGCCTAACATTTGTCTGGCACAATGCTGCAGTACCCCTGGAAAGACATGGTCAAAGAATGTTTAGACATCACAGGATGCAAATAATCTCACACCAGGATTTTAAAAATAGCCGGAGATGTTTGTTAAAATTCCTGGGAATGCCTATTCATATATTTGGGCACATAAGTAACCTTTGAGTCTGGTTTTGGGGCACCTAAATAAACTTTGAATCTGGTTAAAAGTAGTACGAACCATCAGCCCTTGAAATTCTCCTGCTGTTTCTAAGCCCTAGCTATATTTCAATATGACCGAACCAGACACTTCCTAAGGCTCAAGTTATAACAGTTAACTCAAGGGCAAGAAGAAATGATTACAGATCAAGCCTTTAATAATTCAAACTACAGAGAGAACCAAAAATTCAGATTTCTCTACTGGAATGAAAAGACAATGCAGAACAATGCTCCAGAGACCTGTTGTGATGGGAGGCTATACTTTAACTAAATGGCATGACTGAATTAACGCTGCCCCAGCCTGGGTTCAGAGTAAACCAAAGCCCACTGTATGATTAACTCCTTTGTACTTTAGTATGGGTAAGGGATGTTGCAAATGTAAGCATCTGGTGCTTTCCAGAATTTAATTAAAGAAATGCAAAGAAGATACTATTGCCACTACAGTTTCTCCTCAGGGCAACAAAAGACAAACACAGTAAGTGGGAAAGGAGAAATATAAAGGAAAAAGAAACAACAACAACAAAATAACAACAAAGAAATCCCAAATAATTGAGTTTTTCATGGCTGTCAAGCCTTCTGTTCCTCATCTCCTGAGCAAACTGGCTTAAATATTACCTATTCCGACACTGAGAATACTGCATGAATTCTGCTTTGAAATGCTTACTATTTTTTTACTTTGTTTTTCCTTCCACATTGGTGTCGGGGAGCTAGTATAAAAGTTTACCATAGACTTACAATAGAGAAATGGCTATTAAGTTTTTAAGAGCAACTCAGAGATCACGATTCAGCTTCATATTCAGCTTTATATGCAATGAAAAAATTACCATACCCAGATAACTTATCTTCTAACTATCAATAGCTGGTGTAGTTCATGAAAAAATTAACTGAGCCCTTCTAGCTTGTAAAATACCCCAGGATTTTTTGCCTTCTCAATTTTTTTTTTGTACTTCATATTCAGGGGAGACATTCAAACAGAATGGTGCACATTTATTGCTACCAAAGAACTGTATGTCTGCTCCAGCACTGCATGACTGTTTTGCTTATTTAAAAAAAAAAAGAAAAAAAATGAAAAAAAAAGAAAAAAAAGAAAAAAAAGAAAAAAAAAAGAAAAAAAGAAAAAAAAGAGAGGAGAGCAAGATGAAAGAAAATTAATAATTCCAAAGGGAAAATCAGCGGAAAAAGAAGTTATTGAATAGCTTTTCTAACAACTAAGTTTAATTTTCCTTTTGATGTCCTCATTCATCCCTTTTTAATGACTAAAACTGCATAGCTTTTAATGCTAGAAAATAACAGAATATAATAGTACTGGAGTAAAGCTAATTCACATATTTTTAAGATTTTGTTTTCCCCTCTGGGCAGCTATCCTGAAACATTCTTTGTAGGACAGCTTACTGCAGGCCTCTCTCATGGAGACCAGCCTGTCAGACCAGCCTTGCTGACCCACCAGATGCTGAAATAGCCACGTGATTTAGACTAACTCAGGGCAGCCATTTTAAAGAGATGAAAACTCATTAAGTTAAGGCATCTAGTCAAGAAGGAGGCAAGCTGACAAACCCATGCCCTGAGTTTTAGTTCAGCATTCTGTTTAAACTCTGTGATGACCTTCCTGGTTCGGAGGAGTAGTCGGCACCACCGCTGTATTTTGAGGCTTGAAGGAAATGTTTGATGCATGATTGTTACAGAGGAGAACTGGTGCTGGAAGCTGTAGATGTGACACAAGCCTGATGTGAAATTGCAGTGTCTTTTACACTGCAGGTGATTACTTGAAACTTGCTGTATTGATTTTGTATTTGCTGTATTTGCTGTATTGTACTTGATACTTGCTGTATTACCTGTACTGCTATGTATGGAACCTCAGCCTGACTTTAATGACTACAGACATTCCCAGTCAGTTTCATCACTGCCATATGAATGAAGGCATGACCAAGCAAAATAATGAGAAATTGGGTTGTTCCAAAGCAGCAGAACCTGACTGTAAAGCAAAAAATCCTTTATTTTTTAAAGTATTTTCAAAAGGAGAAAAAGTCAGAAATTTTAAGAAATGGTTATACTGAAATGTTTCTAAATATACCATATCTAATAAAGCTTTTGATCTTTACATTTGGAAAGGGAAAAGCTGTGAAATTACAGTAAACCCCATTTAAATTCAAGTTAGTTGCCCAAATCGATTTCATTGCAGTTTCTTTTCTTCATTTTGAATTTGTTATCAAGTTATATGATCCTTAGTTTTTCAATTAGAATTCAGTGTTCCTCCTGTCTGATTGTCTTTTCCCCTTGCTATTAGCTGAAAAATTTCATAACTAACTTTATACAGAGAGGCACTCTGCAGACTACAATATAAAATCATGAGGTTGCATGCTAAAAAGCTTTTACTAGGAGCTTTTACTACAGTTTTCATTGAGTTTACAAATGCACCTATAGTCTTGTAAGAAATGCATGTAGGCTTCAACTTTGTTTTTAGTTCTTGCCTTGGGGTGAAGAAAGTGAAAAAAGACATTGTAATTTACAGCTCCAGGACTGAAGGGACCTGTAAGTGTTCAGCTGTAAGTGTTCAAGTGTTCACCTATCTCCTTGCTTTGAGCTGGAGTCTGGAAAGGAATATAACGTATCTGGAACTATATATCAGGGAAATTGGTCTGTGACTTTGTAGTAGTGTTGTTCCTTTGTGATCCTGGGTCAAGAGTCTGGCAGCAGGTGGCATTAGGAGGAGTCCCTAAACATTAAGAAGACCACCTGCTTCTTGTCACCTTAAAATGTTGTTTCTAAATGTCTGTGTTAACCTCATCCTTACTCTCTTCTGTCACCTCTCCCTCCTTTCTCAGTAAGAGCACTTTCTCATCCCTGCCTATTTTTTTTTTCCTCCTGAGGGAAACAATCATAAAACTCTCAAACATTTAATTTCTTTTCTTTTTCATGGCTTAGAAATTCGGTGCTCTGCAGTTAGTCAGACTCCTGTCCAGAGACCAAGTTCTTCGGCATATGAGAAGCACAAGGAGAGAGGAAGCTAAAATAATTAAAAAAAAAAAGTTACTGTCCTAGTTTTGGTCACCATGGCAACGATGATGAAATAGTCTTATTCTCAGTTTTAGAATACCACTCCTGTAGTATATTTTGGAGTGAATTTGGTAAAGATAAGAAATCTTCTCCTTTAATTCCTTTAATAACTAATTACAGTAATAATTCTGGGTTGAGGGCAGAGAAGAAATAGGGTGGAACTAGCAGGATGGGACTGGAGATGACAGCAAAGAGAATGTTAGAAATTGTTCCTCTGCAGCCACATTTTCCATCAGGAGACGTTCCTCTGATGTGTACAGTGGAGAGCCGTGCAGGGACCCTTGAGCACTTTCGTTGTGGCCAGGCAGAACTATACAACTACATCTCGAGGACCTAAGGTATAGGGGACAGAGGACATTTTAAAGGAAGCAGCCTCTCTGTAGGCAGGACCTGGGTATCAGTTTTCATTTCAGTGTGTGTTTTTAACAACTCAGCTAAAACTCATCATGAGACCACTAGCAAAGTGCTTGAGATCAGAAACAGCATCAGTGTGATTTGAGTATGCTGCTCTGTTTCTGGGAATCACTTATCACTTGAGTTGCTTATTTCTACAACTGGACACTGATTGCACATATGATCTCCAGATCAGCATCTGCTCCCAATGACAGTGCAGGGTCAGGCAAATTCCTGCTGTGCAGGGTAAATTAGCACAATTGCGCTTCCTTATAGAAAAGCTAATTGAAGCAAATGCCTTGGAAACACTTCTCATTAACAGCAAGAAATTGGTCAGAGTAAATGGGACTTTTATGCCAGCTTTGTGCAAGATTAAGCCTTTTATTGTTTCTAAGAAAGAGAACTAGATACCATAGATAGCATTTTCCTGTGTTTGTTCTTACAATCATTATTCACTTGCTCACCTACAGCCTTTTTCCAGCTCACTTATAAGTGATTGATATGAAAACCTGCTTTTTCAGCAGAACAACGCTTTCCAGGGTTCAGGAAACATTCAATAATTGTACATGCATGAAGGAGACAGAAACTTTCCCTGTTTTCAATGAGAAGTAATGTATACAGAGGTGCTTTCAGCAGCCTCTGAGAAGCCTGGAAAAGCAAGCAGAGCAGGACAGCACCAGACAGTTCTAAAATACCCTTGATGCAAATGAACAGAAAAATAAGGCCAAAATGTGGACTGGCTGGACTGGAAATTAAACCTCTTCTCCAATTCCATGTCATCAGCGTGTTGTTCCCTAACCACCAGCTGGGACAGTGTCAGAGATCTGTCTGAGCGCAAAGGGCTTGGCAGAGCTTCTCTGTGATCTCAGCGTCCGGCTTCTGGGAAAGCCATTACTGTCAGAGAGCTGCTGCAAGAGAGAGGAAAGGATCGAAAGTCTCTACCAGTGAGACCTGCACTTGCATTTCCAGGAGTGTACTGACTGGGGATACTGGTGTGGGCTCACTGCTGCCAAACGAGGTGGATCTGTTCTACTGGGTTCCAGCTGCCATCAGTGTATTGCACATCACCTGGACCTTACATTGCTACCTTTACCTAAACATACTCACACATAATCATGCAAACTGGGCAGAATCAAGCATTTTAAACAACACTAAACTCCAGTTTTTGCACAGATGACTGTTAAAATGGCTGTTTCCAAGCTCAAACTGTGCTGCCCCCACCCCATATATATTTTTTTCTCATTTACAGTCTACTGTTGTTTTTACACTTATACTAATGTCTGCAGCCTGACTTCTACCTGTTATATTGGAAAAGGAACATCAGACAACATGTGTGCTGGACTAAAACTGCATCAAAATAACAGTTTATGAGCTCTCTACTAGCACGTTTTCCATAAGTGCAGGAAGCTCTTCCAGAATGAATTTTATCACCTGTCTGGCTTGCTCGTTGTCCAAAATTCTGAGTTTGCACCATTCTTACATTTCCCTTTTTCTGCTGCATTAGATATAAGTCACTGGCACTCATATCTTCTAACAAACCAGATAGAGGGAAAATGTAGTCTGTCCTACACACTGCAAATAGATTTTATTTCCCTAAAGCTTTCACCTAATTGAGGCCAAGCTGTTTTTATTTTAAGTCAATGAAAATAAAGTCCCATTCCCTTCATTAAGATCAAAATCACTTCCCTAGAAGAAATCTGAGTAGACTGCATTTCCGGAAACACACTAATCCTTGCTCAATAAGAGTTTACACCTCATATAATCATATATATACTTTTCCAGGTGCTTTCAAACAGAGGCCCGATGACAAAGTGCCACCTGGTGGACAAAATTAATTTTTTTGTTGTTCCACAACTACTTTCACATACTAAAATACCTCCTTCCTTCCAGCAATACCTGAGGTACAGAAGCTCCTAGGAAGAAGACCTAAATAAATTATATATATACATATATATATATTTTAGAAGTAGTCAAGGCACACATCTACTTTTTCTACCATAACTCCTGCAGTCATGAAGAATGTTGACAGCTGCAGTAGGAGCTGCTTCTGTGGCAGGCATGCAAAATGGCAGGCATGCAAAATGCCAAGAATTGGCATTCTTGAAAGGGCATATAGTGTGAGTGGCTGGAAACTCATCTTCCTGAAGAGGAAGCCTTTCCTCCCACTGGCTGTTATCACTGTAGCTACAGAACTGTTTTTTTACTTCTGGTGTTTTCTTCTAAGCTTCTGTAAGAGCCTGATTTTTTTTGCTAAGTCATATATTGCTGCTAGAATGGGGCTTGGAGGAAACTGGGGAACCTGGAACTCCTGAATGATTTACACTTGTTCAAGCTCAATATACACATCGGTTTCATTTTGTGAACTTAGCCAGGTACAGGAACTGCGGCAGTGAATGGGATATAGATGTCTGAGGGCTTAGTGTATCTGGATCTGTTACACTGAAGAAGTTAAACTCTATTAATCACCATCCCTATGAATGCTTGAACCTCAAAAGCTCTGGAGGAAGATGCACGAAACTACTCACTGAGCATTTATAACACAATCTACCCCAGAGATGTTTCTTTCTAACAATGAGAACCAATAGGTCATAGAATCATAGAATATCCCGAGTTGGAAGGGACCCATAAGGATCATCAAGTCCAACTCCTGGCACTGCACAGGTCTGCCCAAAAGTTTAGACCATGTGACTAAGTGCACAGTCCAACCTCTTCTTAAATTCAGACAGGCTTGGTGCAGTGACAACTTCACTGGGGAGCCTGTTCCAGTGTGCAACCACCCTCTCGGTGAAGAACCTCTTCCTGATGTCCAGCCTAAACTTCCCCTGCCTCAGCTTCACACCGTTCCCACGGGTCCTGTCACTGGTGATAACGGAGAATAGGTCCCCTGCCTCTCCACTCCCCCTCGCAAAGAAGTTGTAGACTGCAATGAGGTCCCCCCTCAGCCTCCTCTTCTCCAGGCTGAACAGGCCCAGTGACCTCAGCCGCTCCTCATATGTCTTCCCCTCTAGGCCCTTCACCATCTTCATCGCCCTCCTCTGGACACTCTCCAACAGTTTAATGTCCTTTTTGTACTGTGGTGCCCAGAACTGCACACAGTACTCGAGGTGAGGCTGCACCAGCACAGAGTAGAGCGGGACAATCACTTCCCTCGACCGACTAGCAATGCCGTGCTTGATACACCCCAGGATTCGGTTGGCCCTCCTGGCTGCCAGGGCACACTGCTGGCTCATATTCAACTTGCTGTCAACCACAACCCCCAGATCCCTCTCTGCAGGGCTGCTCTCCAGCGTCTCGTCACCCAGTCTGTACGTATAGCCAGGGTTGCCCCGTCCCAGGTGCAGGACCCGGCACTTGCTTTTGTTAAACTTCATGTGGTTGGTGATCGCCCAGCTCTCCAATCTGTCCAGATCTCTCTGCAAGGCCTTTCCATCCTCATCTGAGTCAACAACTCCAAGTTTGGTGTCGTTGGCAAATTTGCTCAAAACACCTTCTAGTCCTACATCCAAATCATTTATAAAAACATTGAAGAGGACTGGCCCTAAAATGGAGCCTTGAGGGACCCCACTAGTGACCATCCGCCAGCCAGATGTGGCCCCATTTACCACAACCCTTTGAGCCCTGCCCGTCAGCCAATTGCTCACCCATCGTATGATGTTTTTGTTTAGCTGTATGCTGGACATTTTGTCCAGTAGGATCCTATGGGAAACCGTGTCAAAAGCTTTGCTGAAGTCCAAACAGATCACATCAGCTGGGTTCCCTTGATCGACTAGATGGGTGATCTTATCATAAAAAGAAATCAAATTTGTTAGGCAGGACCTACCCCTCATGAGCCCATGTTGGCTGGGACCAATGACTGCGTTGTCCCCCAGGTGCGCTTCAGTAATTTCAAGGATCATCCTCTCCATAATTTTACCAGGCACTGACGTGAGACTGACAGGCCTGTAATTGCTTGGGTCTTCTTTCTTACCCTTCTTGAAAATTGGCACAACATTTGCCAGCTTCCAGTCTACCGGGACCTCTCCAGATTCCCAAGATCATTGAAAAATAATTGAGAGAGGTCCCGCGATGACATCAGCCAGCTCTTTAAGCACCCTGGGATGAATCCCATCCGGACCCGTGGACTTGTATGGATCCAGGTGGAGCAGCAATTCCCGCACACGTTCAGGGTCGGTTGGGAGCTTGTCATTCCCACTGTCATGGTCCTCCAGCTCAGGGTACCCTGAGCCCCGAAGCCCATCATCAATGTTGAAGACAGAGGCAAAGAAGGCGTTAAACGTCTCTGCTTTGCCTATGTCATTGTCTGTGAGGAGGCCCTCCCCATCTAGTAGCGGACCTATGTTTTCTTTGGTTCTCCTTTTTCTGTTCACATATCTAAAAAAACCTTTTTTATTGTCTCCCACAGACATGGCCAGCTTCAACTCTAGTTGGGCTTTGGCCACACAAATTTTCTCCCTACAAACATGAACAGCATCCCTGTATTCCTTCATCGTTGCCCGACCCTCCTTCCAGCAGCCGTACACTTTCTTTTTTCGCCTTAGCTCCAGTAGAAGTTCCCTGGTCAGCCAGGCCGGCCTTCTGCCCCACCTGCCTGACTTCCAATATTTTGGAATTGCCTGATCTTGTGCTTTTAGGAGGCAGTGCTTAAAGATGGACCAGCACTGATAGACGCCAATGCCTTCAAAAGTAGTTTCCCAGGGGACCTTGCTGACTAGTTCCCTGAGCAGCCTGAAGTCTGCTTTCCCCATATCCAGGGCTGAAGTTTTGGTGACAGTTTCCTTCTGTCACCATAAATTCTAAACTCAACCACTTCATGGTCACTATGACCGAGATGGCCGCCAATTGCCATGTCTCCCACAAGACCCTCTCTGTTCTCCAGCAACAGATCTAGGAGGGCACCTTTCCTAGTTGGCTCTCTTAGCACCTGCATCAAGAAGTTATCATCTAGGTGCTTTATGAACCTCCTGGACTTGCTCGTGTCAGCTGTGTGGTGATCCCAGTTGACGTCTGGCAAGTTGAAATCCCCCATTAGGACAAGGGGATTTGATCTCGAGGCATCTTTTAGTTCTGCAAAGAATAATTCATCAGCGTTGTCGTCCTGGCCAGGTGGTCTGTAATAGACTCCCACAACGACATCCCCTTTATTTGTTTGTCCCTTAATCCTTACCCAGAGGCTCTCAACTTTGCCATCACCAACTTGAAGTTCCACACAGTCCAGCCCATGCTTCACATACATTGCCACCCCACCACCTCGCCTACCCTGCCTATCCCTCCCAAAGAGCCTGTAACCATCTATTGCAACACACCAGCCACAGGACTCATCCCACCAGGCTTCGCTTATGTCGATGATGTCGTAGCTGTGGGACTGGGCCAAGACTTTTAGCTCATCCATTTTATTCCTCATACTGCGTGCATTTGTGTAGAAGCACTTCAAATGCGCCTCCCTACACGCAGCACCCTGCTGTGTAGCCGACCGAAGGGCCTCACTAGCACACAGTCCCTCTGATTCTAGCGCACCATTCCTTAGCTCATCACCAGCATGCCTGGTTTTATCCCCTTCCCCCTTCGACTCTAGTTTAAAGCCCTATCTATCAGGCCTATCTATCTATATATATCTATCTATAGATATATAGATATCTCTATATATGTAGAGAAATATCTATCTATAGATATCTCTGACATGATGGCTGAAGTCCTTCTCTACACCTAATTTTTGAAATAATTCTATCTCAAACTATAACCATGCTACAATGTAGATCCTGATAACATTAAAGACTGCACTCAATCACTAGTAGAGCTCAATATGAATATTAGTGTCCTTCATCATTGAAATTTCTCTGGTCTTCGCTATATTGGGCAACTGTGTGGACATATACATAATACGATTTCTACAAATGAATGCCAATAATACTATAGCATACGTAACTACTATATTTCTGTATCTATATATAAAGCGTAGTGAAGTTGTACAATCTTATTTAGATCTTAGCCACTAGGCGGCAGTATAAGATTAAGTCATGTAAAAATAACTGGTAGTTTTGTATTCATTTTGTAGCAAGCTTTAAAACATACCTGCTCCATAAGAAATTTTGTAAAATATTTCATGCTTTTTTATCAAATCAACAATACACTTCAAACAACAATACTTCTCACAAAATTCTACAGTGGGTTAAAAGTGCAATATTTAAGGCCAATTTACCACAAGGACATGGGTACATGAAGACCCCCTCTTTTCCCTCACCTTATCTGTTTGTGATTAGTAAGGTTCAAGGGAGCACTACTGAGAAGAGCCTGGCTCCTTCTTTATTCCCTCCCACCAGGTATTTATACACATTGGTAAGATTCCCCTGGTCCTTCTGCAGGCTGAACAGTCCCAGCTCTTCTTGTACGAGAGAGGCTCCAGTCCCTTAATCATCCTTACGGTCCTCTGCAGGACTCCCTCCAGTAAATCCGTGTCTTTATTGTCCTGGGTAGCCCAGAACTGGGCCTGGCACTCTGGGTACATCTCACCAGTGCTGAGCAGAGAGGAAGGATCACCTCCCTTGGCCTGCTGGCAGCACTGCTCCTGATGCAGCCCACGAAACTGTTGGCCTTTCTTGCTGTAAGGTCGCATTACTGGGCCCAGTGTGGAGCCCTGGGGTACACCCTTAGTGACTTGCACCAACTGGACTTTGGGTCACTCTTCACATGCTTCTGGTCCCACCTGTTCAGCCAGTTCTCAATCCACCTCACTGTCCATTATTTAACCTGTACTTTGTCAGCTTGTCTGATAGGATGCTACGGGAGACGGTGTGAAAAGCCTTATAGAGGTAGAGGTAAACAACATCCACTGCTCTCCTTGTCCACCAAGCTGCTCACTTCATTGTAAAGGCTATCATGTTGGTTAAACATGATTTCCTCTTCATAAATCTATGCAGATTTCATTGATGTTTTCTATGACTTGTGATAAGGCTGATTATAAATTCCCAAAATGCAGATTGTCACCATCTTTTTTCCCAGGTTCAGGACTGACATTACACTCATTTCACAGCAGCTAACGGGAATTTTCAATCACATGGAGTTATGCTGAATGTAAAATAACAGTCTACACGTGTTACTATCAGTGGCCTCTTCTGGAATCAAAGACACAGTGCTGTCTTTGCAGCTGATTGACCTTTGCTCCTTAAAATAATAATAAAAAATACATCAACATTGTGAAACAGCCTCACATGATAGTGGATTGTTTGAGAGTAAAAAGGACCAACTGCAACATAAGATCTCAGAGTCTCTTACTTTCATTCTGGCTGGTGTTTAAGATGAAAATGGAAATTTTGATTTGGGTTTAATATGACAAATTAGTTTGATGAGATTAGAAGCACAAAAAAGAAAATTATAAGTCTACAGGATGATTTAATAGCAGAATACAATACATAACGCATTTTGGGAAGCTTTCAGCTGTAATAGAGTAGATCAGCCTGATTGACTTCCTGTACTGTGTTTGACTTCTGCATGCTTGTGTGATAATGTGGTTGATTGGACTCATTGCCTGCTAAAAAGGTTATGCCAAGGCAAATTTGGGTAAATACCAAAAAAGGCCAGGTATGCAGCATTTTGGATCTTTTTCATGCAAATGAAAATAACAGATCTTTCTGCAGCACTGCCTCCCTAGCCTAAAACAATTTCAAACGTGCATTTACTAAAAAGATGTTACACATGCAGCTATGATTTTGATGTTATTTTACCAGCAGATTCACATCAGAACTTGAATGGATGCCATAATCATTGAGAAATCTAGGTAATCGAAAAAGAATATGACAGATAAGGCTCCATGTATTTTGTTTAGCTCTTTTTTTTTTTTTAACCATTCCCTGTTACTGCTCTTGACAGCCTGTGCTGACACTGTCAAAATTAGCATCAGAGAAACTGAAAACTTTTCAAGTATTTTAATTAATTTACATAAAAAGGTAAAGGATAAACATACACTTTGTGTAGGCTTCTTTGTATAGACTGTTTATGTAACAGACTATTTTATGCACAGATATCTTAATAAAGATGTTGCAAAAGTCTTGAAGCTTAGGGATAAATTCTATTACCCAGGAGACCTGAATTCATGTTTCTTTTGAGATCCTCATCTAATGTTTTTTCTGCTCTACCAGGTATGCGTAGTTCCTTCTAAAATACATGGGGCTATTGTTTATTTTAGCATTATACTGCGGCACCTCCCTTGGATTTATTTTTTATTGATGTGGGAATGCAGTGTCTTTTTTTAGATTTCTGTGATTTAAAAATATTTTCTCTGGTGGGAATAGGAATATAGTACATTATTAAGAAGATTAAAAAGTTTTCTTCAGTTTGTACTTCTTTTGCTAAGAAAAGACCAGCTTTCTTTTGCAGAACATTTTTTTTTTTAATTTTGCACAGTTGCCAACATCCTTATCAATGTGCATTTTGCAGAGTGCTGTGTGGTTTCAGAGTATTGTAAAATAAATTTTAAACTGAGACTGGACATAAGCCATAAAGTCCA
Organism: Cygnus atratus; assembly: GCF_013377495.2. NCBI lineage: Eukaryota > Metazoa > Chordata > Aves > Anseriformes > Anatidae > Cygnus > Cygnus atratus. The sequence goes on from NC_066365.1 coordinate 3,213,331, forward strand.
AAATGAAATAGTAAGGTGTTTGAATCTTGGGGTTTGTTTCAGCCTGTTACACAGATAGGAGCCAAATGCTACATGAATAGAATGTGGGGTCACTCTTTTTGAAGAATCAATTCTATAAGTGCTCTCATTTGACTGGATGACTGGATATGCCCTTCAAATGCAAACAAATTCATGAAAGCCCACACTCTTTAATTCTGAAGTCTATATATTGGTATGCACAGCCTAGCAAGCATGAAGAGCATTGTTATAATTCAACTAAAACTACCTCAGACTTGCAAAACCTTTCACACAGATACTCATTTCTACTAGCATATTTTGACCTAAATTGGAACCATCCTTGATGAATGTTTGCAAAACCAATCAGACTTCTGTTCATTATTTTAGTGCAGTATTTTTGACTTGTGGGACCTGATCCCTCAAGGAAAATGGAAAGACTCCCAGCACCTCTAATAGTGCAGAATGAGATCATACTGGCTAATATGGAAAAGACTTTTTTCCGTCTCCTTTCATACATTTTAAGTCTGATGCAAGTCATGAATTCTCAGGACCCATTTCCTTTTTCTTTTCTATTATTTCTGGAGGCATTTCATCCTATCTATTCCACTTTCCCTGTTGAAATGTAACATGAAGATAGATATTGTGGTAAGTACTGAGGGCAGAGGGGAATTCTCAAAAAATATGCTATAGTGTGCTTTTTGCTTTTTCTCACAAATAAATTTCAATTAGCATAGTTCATAATGCGAACAATGAATATGTGATACTGCAGTTCCTTTTGCCATATGATAGTATAACTATTTCCTGTTTTTGTAGGTATTGATATATTACAAAAAAAAAAAAAAAAAAGGCTTGAGGTTCTTTCCATAAAATAATAACACGAAACCCTTGCATCTTAATATATTACCTTGAAAACTCAAAGAGTCAATAGTTATTTTAGGAGGCTATCCAAAGGTTAACCAGATAAATCTAAAATTATGGTCATAAATAATCCAAACAATGACCAGCCATAGAAACAGATGGTGCTTCTGGAAGGGCCCAAAAACATTTCCACCCATAATTCAATGTAAACCTCCTGTTTGGAGCTCTGCAGTTGTGGTCTTTGTGCCTGCCTTTAAATGCATTGTTCCTTCAAAGGTGATATTTGTGACGTTTTTGTGAATCTGCTTTAACCAAAAACAAAGCTAAGCCCCTGCACACACGACTAGCAAAAGAACTTGAATAGTTCTCCTGAAATCAGAGGCACTATTTATGCAACCATAATTACAAAAATTGCAACTGAAAATAACAAGCCCAGTCGGCCTTAGTTTCTCCTGCTGTTTGTTTATCATTTGTACCACCTATCAGTACCAGCTAATGACACTGAATTGTCTTAGTTTATTACAGATTACTCCATGTTTGAAAACAATAAATGTTGATATCCGCTTTTGATCTTTCCCTAGTTTTATTCTACTACAGCTTCATTTACATTGGTTACCAGATTTGTCAGAATCAGATGCTTTGTGCTTGAAAGATACCAAATTACTTAGTTCAGTGCTCCAAAGTATTCATCTGAGTCAAATAACTTAAATAATACAACCCTACAGGATCTGGTTTCTGAGACAGCATACACGTTACCTGAATGAGGATGAACCCAATAAAGAAGTACGCAGATCAGCCAGTGGTGGTGTCCTCCAGCAGACCTCCTCCCAGTTATAGTTTTTTTTTTTTTTTGACAAGTTACTGACAGGAAAAAAAAAAAAAGTGGGTTTAGGCTTAATGGTAGGATGTATTCATGGGGCAAGTTCTTGCCAAAAGCCCTCTTTATAGGGAAAAAAATCATTACATCACAAGAAATTTAAGGAATTATGTAAAATAAATGCAGGATATGCTTGCTCCATATAATTTATTAGTTCCTGTGCTTCATCAATCTTTCAGTCTCCTCTGTATCAGGGTACTTTTTACTTCCATGGTACTGAGGTCTACCATTTCAAAAGGAGGTAAAGTTAACCAAAGTGGGAAAAAAATATCTGGGAATTTATGAACTAGATACATGAAGACATAAAAAAAATCATATAAAGATTAAATCCAAAGTGGCACAATAATTGCAACTCCGAGGCAGCATAAGGTAGAAATTAAAAACACTTCCTCCCCTTTTAAAATTATATTGGAAGAAAAATTTAAGAGTTGGGTGCTTAAACTCTTGCTCTAGAACAGCTGATTATGGTTGTCTTAGATCTCATTCAGTAGACAGGAATCAGCAACATATATTTATTCGATTGGGTTGTACCCATTCAGGATATTTACAACTACTGACAAAATACACAAGTAAGCAGATGGAGGTATTTCATACAGAATATTGCCTAATAAGTCATGGAAAAGGAAGAAAAAAACTTTTTTTGTAACCCCTTTTATAGTCAAGGTAACACAGCCACATTTGCAGCACCAAAGACTAGATAATGTTTAATTCATGTAGCTATGGAGTTTCAGGACCATCTCTTGAATAAGTTAAAAGTAAATACCTTCCAGGACAAAGAAGTTAATATGTTTTACAGGACATCGGCAGGGGGAGGAACAGAGAGAGAGAGAAAGAAAGAAAGCATATGTGGAGGGAATAAATCTGTCTAGACCCCCGGAGTACTCCAGGGGAGATAAGTTTTAAAAGATCGCATAAGAATAGCTTCCAAATATTTGTGTAAAAGGCCTCTGTCACTAAGACATCTGAACTTTAAAACAATACTAAATAAATATACCTTCACAGTATTTTAAAAGAGGGGAACTGAGCTACAGGGACAGTTAAAGCCTGATTCCTCTTTACCTTCAAGTGGCCTTATACCATTACAGACCCATGGATGTGAGAAAAAGCACTTCATGCTTGCACCACGATGAGTGGGAGATGCCCTATTTCTCCTGGGGGGCAGGTGAGAGGGCCAGAAATGGGACCCAGCATTGTGGTTTCCATCTGGAAAACAGTGTGTCCCTCCACGTCTGAGCTGCCAAGCAACGTGTCGACATTCTCCCCATACTTATCAGCTTGTATTGGCCACAAATTTAGGTGCCACAGTGCAAGAAGGGTGTAAAACTACCAGAATGCGTCCAAAGGAAGGCTACAAAGATGGTGAAGGGTCTAGAGGGGAAGATGTGTGAGGAGAAGCTGAGGTCCGTTGGTTTGTAGAGGAGCAGAGGAGGCTGAGGAGAGGCCTCATGGCGGCCTGCAGCTCCCTCACTAAGGGAGCGGAGGGGCAGGCGCTGAGCTCTGCTCTCTGGGGACAGCAACAGGACCCGAGGGAACAGCATGGAGCTGGGACAGGGGAGGTTCGGGCTGGGTGTTAGGGAAAGGTTCTGCACCCAGGGTGTGGTCGGACACTGGGACAGGCTCCCAAGGGCAGTGGGCATGGCACTAAGCCTGATGGAGTTCAAGAAGTGTTTGGATAGCACTGTCAGACATGTAGTCTGACTCCTGCATGGAGTCAGGAGTTGGACTTGACAATCCTTGTGGGTCACCCCTTCTAACTCAGGATATTCTATGATTCTAAGTATTATTCATCGCTGTTGTAGCTCTTGTCACTTATATCACTGTTTGATAGTATTTATTTATGAGTTAGCAATGCAACTCCAGTATACAGCATGAAACACTTGACCCCTTGAAGCAACATCTCTAGATGAAAGCTAGACAGATCTGGAAGCTATGTGGAAAAGGAGTTCCTCTGAGAATTGAACAAGGTGTATTTTCTTTACAGGAATGTTTAACACACAAACTCTTCAGGGCAAAATGTTATTACCATGTCTTACTGCACGTCCCAGAGCTTAACGAGGCATTTGGTCCTTGAAGGATAAGTAATTTCTGCTATAGAAATGACTGCTGAGGGCCCTCTAAATTGACGTGAGCTTTCCTAGGCAGTCAGTATGCCATTACTGAGTTCACTGTAGAGCCTTGCACAGTTGTGCCTTATCTTGACTCATGCTCCTGTGCAAGACCGTAATATAAATGTTTCATAATGATATAGTGGTAAGACAGAATGATTCAGAGCATTGGAGGTGATCAGAGACAGGCCCAGGCACATCAGCATGTTCCCTGCTGGTATCATGGGAGCTGGCTTGAGTGAGAACATGGCCTGGTTTGCCTGGGTTGCCCCCAAGGAGTCTGTTAATTCCCTTGTGCTTCAGGGTTCTCATTCCCTATGGTTACTCAGTACAGCTGACCCAGAGAAGTCAATTTTAGCTACTGGTGATTGTTTTCTTTTGCTCAGTTACGTATATAGATAGATTTGTAGATAAATACAAACATATATAATGCATTTATAAAACATGTAAATGTACACATATATATACATATACACATATGCACATACATACTTCTCCAATGGCAAAAGGAACAGAAGAAGTAATAGAAAAAATGGAATAAACATAAAAATGTCAAAGAATGAATAAAGATTGGTTTCCGGTTTACCAAAGGTCAACTTTATCTTAATAATAATGAAGACTTTACAGTAGCAGGAAACATCAGGCTTTTGTTTAATTGAACAAGTGACTATAGTTAAAAGATTTTGAATGGTATATTTTCCTAGATAGTCTTCCAACATTCAGGTAAGCTCAACAAACTGGACAGTAAGATGAGTATTAGACTTTCTATGCAGGAAGAGAATTCTGTGCTGCTTTCAGCATCGTCTTTCCACCAGCATGTCCAAGCAGGAGCCTATCAGCATACCACTCCTGCATCTCCAAAGCTGTTAGAGTTAGTTAAAGTACTTAATTGCTATTGCTACCTCTGGAAAAAATGCCAAAATAACTGTTATTTCACTAAAATGAAAAAAAAAAAAAAAAGAAAAGATAAAGCGTGGAGAGTTTCTGCCACAAAGTTAAGCACACTTGTTTGCAAAAAATATTCCAGAATGAATTCTGAACTAGTTTCAGTGATGTTTTTCGCAAAGGGCTGTGTCAGCAATCTCACAAACAATCTTATGTGTCAATCCTATGTCTTGACAAAACAATGACCACAGGATGATCTCAAAGTTCTTTTGAGTTCTCCTCCTGCTTATAAATATTTCTATCGTATAAACGAGGAGAGAAAAATACAGTAGAGGTGTCAAGTTAGCATGAGCATTTACAGATGCAACCAGAATATTTATCTTGCAATTATCTTTGGTTAAAAAATAAAAAGAAAGACCCAGTTGAAAATTAGACCAGAAAAGATTTTTCTTCTAGTGTAGCTTCATAAATTCAATTGAATTATATTGAAATTAATAATTTCAGTCCAATTGACTTGTAGCTGGAAATCACACTTCCCACACCCACTTAGATTGTTCTGTGCCTGCCAGTGTCAACGAGTTACAGATGAAACAATTACTGCATGAGCTGATTTTTAACTTCCATGAAAGCTGTACTTACTGATTCAGCACTAAATTTTAAGTTTACAAATCCGGTGTCAGAAATCAATGGCATAATGTTCTTATGGTAATCTAGGGAAAAGCCTTTTCTAAACCTAATGTACATTGTATTTATTCCTAAAATCTCATCAGCTAATCCCTTAGAAATAAACTGTTGTGCTATAAATGTCATGTATTTTCCTGTCTGTGTTTTCAATTCAAATGAACGCTTCCTTTTGTGAACTTCCCCCACTGAGTATCTTATACCTCTCTGGAGCCAAACAAAAAAGTGTTAATCTTGCAGGAAGATGGAACACTTTTAAAACACTTCCATTTAGAGTTCATGATGAAAAGTATGTATGCATGTATAACATAGCTTCAGCTGTGTGCACATCTTCAGCTGCGCACACATGTAGTACACAGGTCATGCAAGATGTCATCAGAGACTTATGAGACAAGATACTTATGCTGGGAACCCTGCCTGCCATAGAAAGTCTAGTTGTGTGTGATGTTTGCAAGCAACCCTAGACTATGCAAAATCAAATCTGGCATGGATTCTATTCCTATAATTCAAAGGAGTTTGGATTGGTTTATACAAGATTCGACAGGAAGCCCCAATTAAAAATGGATGAATCTTCTTCTGAGAAGAGAATGGGTAAGCAAGTTTTGGTTTGGGCACAACTCTAAGCAGAAATGTTAGTCAAATAGCTAGTATTCCTCTGAAGAGTCACCAGTGCAATAACTGTGTTGAGTAATGGTGGTTCACAGAGCTGCTCCAAGGTCTGCCAATGGCTGTGAGAGCCTGCCTTTAAATATGACTGCATCACTGATATAAAACCTTTCAGGAGCCAATGGGAACTGAAAATTTACTGCAAGAAATCTTGTTCTTTGTTTGACAGCAAAAGGGCACTTGGCTCTAATAATTTTCCTAATGGCTTAACTTGCCAATTGTATGTAGTGTGCGTTGCAAAACTAAGCTAACCAGAGAGAGATTGCCAAAATTAACAAACTGTGAGATCACTCACTTTTTAAAGAGAGAATTGAAACTCTGCTTGCAGTAGATGTTCAGACAATTAAAATGTTAATTCCAGATAGAACAGCAACATTAGCATCACTTCTTTGTGCTAGCTTAGAAGCATATCTTTTAATATAAATTATGTATCCATCAGAGGAGTCAGTTCTGAACCTTGTTCCATTTTTAAATTCCCCTCTATCAGGCAGCTCATTTCAGATTTGGTGAAAAATAATGAAAATACAACAGATAAAATAAAGCTTATGGGTATATTTGAATATAAAGTGGCCTCATATAAAATGAGGTCAGTTTGGCTTATGTTATACTCAGAGCATAAGTTAACATGCTGAACTTTTTTAGTTGTTCTTTTTGCATGCTGTTCTTTATATAGTATGAAAGGCATTTATGAAATATATTGTCATTTCAAGAATTCTTGCCAAGCGGTTTCTTAGTCTTTTCATAAATTTAAAGGAACTATATAACAGTTCAGCACATTTAATAAACATACTTTATATGGAAATAACTTTTTGGATAGTAGCAAGATACAGTTTATCTTAGAAAGTTCTGCTTTAGTTTTGCAAATGCAAGCTAATCATAATCTGATTTAAGACCTTATGCTAATGATAACTTGAATGCAAATGCAGGCATAAATTATCTGTACTGATAGTCCTTTACTGCGCTTTAAAGACTGCAGATAAATCTGGAATGTGCTCAGAGACGATGTTTCAGCGAGAATTGAGAAATATATTTTTCTAAAAAAACTTAAGTTTTTAACAGTGATGGGCTAAAAGTGTATTATGCTGCCATGGGATATGGAATGTAAGGAGATTTAGACAAAGAAGTGAAATATGGTGTGCAGTATAGCAGGGGAAAAAGAATTAAATGCAGTCACCTTAATTCCCAGCTTGCAACAGATCTCTTGTGCACGCTTTGGTGACAAGAAAATTAAGGGTCGATTTGCCACAGATTTTCACAGGAATGAGGGGTTGTGTGATCTAGGCCCATATTCTCAAATATTTCTGGTACTCTGGGTTTCAACACTGCAGCCCTGATTTGAAAATACCCAAATGCATTTTCACAAAGTGCCAATGAAGAAACTGATGAAGCTCGATCACACGATTAGTTAAGTGTTCTGCTTAAGAATTTTTCTGTACTAAAATGTAATTGCAAGCATGTGCCACATGTTGCACGTTAGGTTTAATTTTTGGAGCTTCTGAATAGCTACAAACTAGGTGAAAGCAGTGGGAATTCTGGACAGTCTTCAAATATTTGGAAGAAATCTTCAGGTTAAGCAGGCAAAATGTACCTCTCCTTTGTACACTTTACAGTTATCTTTTAATTCCTCTCAGTAGGGACTCTTCCTTTCCTTCCTGCTTTTCCTCCTTTCTCTCAGACTCAAAAATAATTTTGAGATCATTTCTCACAACTGTCTGATGTGGTCATTGCAAAGTACGAATAAGAGTCCTTCTGCTGGAAAGGCACACCATCATTCTGAATGCTTGTGATTTACAACAGCAACAGTGACTACGCATGCACTCACGTGAAAATAACATTTTTACACTTTACTGATTAAAGCAAGTATTTTCATATCTTTGACATTGTAGGTTATGCTTTTGTGTGATTCTCTTTCAAGTATCTACACAACGTCAATTTAGTCAGCCACTTGCTTGATGTAGCTGGTTCTGCTGTCAGACACGTTCAGGATGCTTGCTGTGCTGTGAATCAATGGAAACCAGTTTTCATTACCTTGCGATGAAAACATTATTCTTTCCATTAATGGGCTTAATGGCTGTCTTCTGGTGTTTAACTGTGTTTTCCACAGACTGCTTTTCAAATGGCTAGTTTTTTCTTAGACAACTGGTCAGCAGATCTGTCTTTGAGAACCTGCCAACATCCAGCTCTCTCCTTGTGGCCAAGAAAGGGTGACCAAGAACTAGTGAGACTGAGAAAATACAAAAAGAATATTGAATTGTCTTCTCCTTGTGAATTAGTTAAAAATTTAAAAAAATAAATCATCCAGGACTTTTTATCTTCTTAGCTAATCTGAACTTCTCTGCTCAGAGGGGAATGTGAGGGTTTCCCTGTTGCGCACTTCTCTGGAGCTGCTGGGGGTTTGTGATGGGAGCAGCACTGTGCAGCCGTGGGGCACGAAGGACCCCATCATCACTTGCAGGCTCGGTGGTTGCTGGTACTGTGCTCACCTCCTCCACAGCCCTTCCCGGCAGTGATCTCAGGAGTGCTGCAATGTATGGGAACAGAGAGGATGCCTGCACACTGCTACAGAAGAGGGCACAGAGCACAGAAGGAGAGGAGCAGACACTTGCCAGAAGTTTGCAGTGGGTGGGAAAGCTCAGCTGCAATGCAATAAAGTCTGACAGAGAGGGCAGAAGGAGCAAGGTCTCACATTGTGCTGGCTGTCTTCTCCTCAAAGCTCCACGCAGCAATGTTTGTGCAGAAAATGGCTTTGCTACTCCCACAGCAAGACTGAAGATCTCATACTGTGACTGCTGGGATTCTCGAGCTGCCTCCTCTTAGGATGCTTTCCGAAGGGGATCATTCACAAAAGGGGACAGAAATTATGAAAATGCCAGCAAAATGAACAAAGCTGCATATTCCAGACTGATTGTTGGTAGGAAATTATCAGAGAAAGATGGAAACAACAAAGACTTGTAGCTCTCCTCTTCATCAATAACTATTACATATTATTTACACAGTGAGCCAAGGTATACTGGGCATTGTACCCAGGATGAAGTGCATTCTCATGTTTTCTTATTTTAATTTGCTGCAATTTATTTTGATGTGTCATGCTTCAGTACTACTGTGTGTTTTGCCTCCTGCCTCCTTCCATTTCCAAGGCTTGATGAAACAGGTTATAATCCTTTAGAAGATGTCTACTCAAGGCTTAGCGAATGCCACAACATCTTGCTTTCTTATGTACTCATGAAATACTTGTGGATTTCTAATGATTATTTTCTATCCCCCAGCAAAATGTATTAAGTACTTTTTCTCAGTCAGTCTTCCTCTCATCCCTTTGCTCCCAGACCTTTTGCGAAAATCTCTTCACAAGAAGGTAGTGGGCATTCAGCCAGGCTTAGCTATACTTCTGTGTGAACTTGATAAAAGGGAAGTTAGGACTTTACAGCATGCATAACTGCAAGACATTCTGCTGTGTGATTTTGATACAACTTCGTTAATCAACACCCTTGGTTAGAAATAAAGCAGAATCTAACAGCTACTCAGAACATGCCACTTCCACAGGGATTTGTATCCTACTACTTCAAGTAGGAAACTGCCTCGTTAGATTTTTGCAAAGACCCCCCACCAGATGTCCCCCTTTCCCCATCAAAATGATGAGAAAAGACTATTTAACTGGCAATTTAAATCCCTCTGTCATAATTCAATTCTTCATTACACTATATATCCTGTACCATAGCAGCTGCTTTTATGCATGATGCAGTAATAGCCTCAGCCTGTAGAAGAGTACGTGATCTCAGAGCTGTGCTTTACATTTAGCGAGCTTGAGCCAGGCAGAGCAGCTATCTCCCTGTGTATCTCACAGTGCCTGGGAAATGATGGGATACTTCAGAAGCCTGTCCTCCAGCACTGGAAGTTACACACAAACTGACTGGGATTGAGTTCGGTCACATATTTTTGGGAAGTGAAGGAAAGACAAAGACTACATTAAAGTCTTTTAGCCTACTCATTAGAAAGTTTTGATTTCCACATAGAAAAGCACAAAAAGTGGACTGAGCTTGTACATTTTATGTGTTGTTAAAAAGCTAAATAAGAAATAAGAAATGAAATCTTTGGGGCAGAATTAGTTTCTTCAATACTTCACAGGAGTACTACTTGGAATATTTATTCTGATTCGTCATTGCCATTTGTTAGGATGCCATTTAATCAAAGGGCATGTTTTAGCATTTATTGTACCACTGAATACGACAAACTATTTACTATTCCCACTTTTCCCTTTGCTAGTATAAAATGGGCTTCCTGATCTTCAGAAAATGCTTTCTGACCATTAAGAGAGCAATGCAGAAATGAGAAAATGTAGACTGAGGACAGAGCTGTAAAGCTGGAGAGAACAAAAACCAAAATATTTCAGATAATCATAAGGAAGTGATAATGTACAACTGAAGTGGGCATTGCCATGTGGGGAAGTTTTTTGAAGTGCTCTTTTACTAGCATGCTTGCTGTTGCCTATGTCACTAGGAAGGATGGTGCAGAAATGAGCCTGAAAATTTTTGCTTGCACTTTTCAGCCAGATTTAATTTCACCCATGGCTGCAGCAATCCAAATCAAACTCTTACAGATATATCTATCTTTCTTTCTCTGCATACACCTGTTTCCACTCACCCTGACAGTTTTGTACTTAATGTGGAAAGGGCAGCAGGGCCTGACCATAAGATCATGCTTACATTCCACAGAGTCCAAGATGAACAGGAGAAATGAGTCCCTGACACCTATTTCATAGTACACACAGAATAATGGGCTATTTCTGGTGCTTGAATTCTAGACATTGACAATTAAAAGTGATCACTCACAAAAAGAAGCGTTTTTATTTGATATCTTGCCAACTAAACTGAGAAGCAAGAGGCAGTGAATTTATTTTTCTGGCACTGCTAGTCAGTATGTGAGCCAGCCGCAGAACCTCAGTATTGCATGGGGCAAGATGCTTTATAGGAGTTAAGAGCCAATGATGAACCTAGCCACTTTTTAGACGTGGATGGGAATAGAATAGAAGGTGCAAGCCACAGATTCAGCCATTTTTTCCAATTTTCCTGTAAACTGAAACCACTGTGTTCCAGGTGGGATCAGCACTGCAAATACAATAACCAACCCAACCAACCAACCGAAAAAACAACCCACCAAAATCCAAGAGACCAAGACAGTGTTTTTTTCCTTTCCTTTTTTTTTTTTTTTCCCCTCTGTATCTCAGCTGCTTATGTGTATAGCAGGATTAAGGATATTTCTTTCATCCCACTTTTTGTCAGACTAGTCTATAGGGATGGTCAGTTCTCAGGGCAGGGATGGTCCTTTACACTATGCTTGTACATCCTCTAGCACAGAGGAGGTCTCCATCTGATAAACACAAAGGATGATGCAAGTGATAGTAATAACAAACAACGGGGACAGCTTGACTGACAGAATCTATTTACAGACTCAAGGTGTAAGGAACAATATTGCAGGGTGCTTTTGCCAGATCAATGGCCAACAGTACTGGGTGTAGATAGTGTTTTACAGGCTTAACCTCCTAGTTCCCTTCTCACTTCTTCATGCAGAATTCTGAGGTGTAAAATCTGACTAAACTCAAAAGGCTACATGAGGAATAAAAAGGGGAAATCTGGCTAACAAAAGGATTTACTTCAGCTATTAAAAATAAATAAATTCCCAAACTTGTACTGCAGTTGAAACAGACATTTCAAATATTCTAAGATAGACAACTACTCAGTTGTAGCTCTAATGATTACAAGATGAGCTTATGATTCATATAAAAAGTGGTATAATTACTGTGAATATCCTCCTGGATTTTGAAATAAGGAAAGAAGGAATTTTCATGCTTCCTAGGTTAAGGATAAACATAATTGATTTATGATTAACATGAAGGTCTAGGCTTATCTTCCAAATATATTGCATTTCACAGAGAAATGAGGATAAAGGCATTTTTCTCATTTCGATTGAAATAGGGTATTTGCAAGACAGTGCAGCTAGGAGGAATATTGGTGAGAGCTACTGCTAGATGAAGACTTGACATCATTCATGCTAGATTCAAGTCCATCTGTTGTATGGCAGAAGGAAGATGAATGAGAGGTCAAAAGTCTAAAGAATAACATGAGCAAGGTTTTTAAAGGACATATTTATAAAGTAACACAATTAGGAGAAAACAGATCCACATCTTCCTGTCAGATCAGTACAAATTAATTAAGCAACACTGATCACCAGGCATTTCTTGGGAACTAGTGGGAGTCAGAGGTTAATAGTCCAAGCTTGTGCCCTAGACCACCAGTTCTTGCCAACTTCTTATGCCATGCAATTGCTCCAGGTCAAGGCTTTCATTGTAATTTAGATTAAAAAAAAAAAAAAAAAAGAAAAAAGGCACAAAGATATTCTAATTTGGGGAAAGTTGTATTACTAACTGGGCAATAGTCATTCCTAGAGGGGCATAGGTCTGATCCTGAAAAGCACTGAGATCCACCAACTCCCATCAATTCCTCTGACCTTGCAGAGCTGAGAGAGGCTCTGGCAAGCCTCACTGAATCACACCCTCAATGCCATGACTTTGGTAGTCCAATTCAGATAATAACACAGAAGACGACTACATCTTGAAGCACTTCAGGCATCCTCAGCCATCACGAATACTGCAATCAAATCACAGCAGTAGGTCTAATGCTCTGCACTCATCTCCAGAAACTCATGTGTTAAATGCAACCCTTTCCAAAAGGTCTCTTCCAAAGAGCCTGGAGGGCCATGCAAAAGCAGACTGCTTCACAGAAAGTAAGGAAAAAGGCTGAGAGACAAGATGAGTGCTGGAAAACTCCTCATTATACCTGGTGGTTTACATTTTAAACATTTCTCTGGAGTACTGAATAATTTTACAGCATTCTGGCTTGCTCATCAGCAAGGATGACTCAATGCAGGTGTAAACTGGTTTAAAAAATGTGTGAATCCACTGTCAGAGAAAGATAAATATGATTCTGACCATCCCATGTGACAGGATGGAAAAAGCAACTCGTTGTCGCCTCTGTGTACATGCAATCCCTACTCTCTCCAAAGGTCAGATGTCATCCCTGGCAGGACAGCTACTCCATGTCTGTATGGCTGGCTGAAGTGCCAGTCAACTACAGAGCTCCTTGGCAGTAAGTTTGCGTTCAGGAGTGGTCAGCTTCCAGATACTAGATTAGTGCTGACTCAGCTGCCAGCCTAACTCCCACTGATGTTGGTGGAGGCATTGGCTACAGCTCGCTCCTGTAAAGCTTCTGCTAGGCTAATATGTACCAAGTCGTTACTCTGCAGGCTGTCCCACAGCGTTACTGTACTCAAGGTGTAAGAATATTGCATAACAATATTCGTGCCCATGAGGAGTAAATATAGACAGCATAACTGTGCAAATTCTGCTTTTGAAGTAGGCTGGGATATAACCCTGTTTCTGTAAGGCCCACTACTGCCAGACAGAGGCCCTTAGCTGGGCTAGGAAAGAGACTTTTCTGGCTCTTGCCACAAATTTAACTTAAGAACTGGCCAGCTTTGCAATCCCCATAGGAATATGGCTGCTGACCAGGGGTGTATCCCCCTCCCCATATCTGCAGTAGACCACACCTGGCAAAAATTCAGGGAAGCAGCACAGTGTGTGTGCTCTGGTGAGCAGACTCCTAAAGCTTCCCCGTGATATCACAGCCCTGCTCCCCCCTTGTCCCAGGATGATTCCTGGCAATGTATAGAAACCAGCAATTTCATGAGGTCATTCTAAACACTGCTCCTTATATCTAAAATCTCTGTCTCATTAGCTTTGCTAAAACACATGGCACTCAAGTCCTAGGTGCCTTCTAAATGGCTATCAATAGTCTCTGCACTTAAAGGGAAATGTGAAAAGAACAAACCGAACACATATATCATATACCTTTTAGGACTTAGACATTAAAAAGCAGAAGCCTAATCTTTGGAATTTTTCAGTATAAATAACTGAGTCTGTTTATTCAACTCCTGCAAATGTCTTCCACACTCTTACATGAAATCTTTTCTAGCTAGTGCTTTGAGAAAAAAAACTTCTCAACTTTCCATACTATCGTTTTCACTGTGTTCCATTTATCAAAAGCAAATGTAGCCTATTAAGAAAAGTTATTCCCATGTATTGCACGGTTTTAAAACACGAGAGGAAATACAAGACAGTGAGAGAACGTTCTGTTTTCTTGAAAAAGGAATTCTTTGATATGATTCATTTTGTCCATAATGGTTGCTTTTATTAACAATGACCTTCCCGACTTCTCCAGTTTGACATAAAAAATCAAGATGGTAGCCACAGAATACCACAGAGATGGTGGCAGACTGCTCTCCCTGTTCCGTATCTCAAGAAGAACAGAAATTATAGTCACTGAATAAGGGTAAAAAGCCACTTTACTGAACATTGATCTCTGCATATTTTTCATATGTCACTAAACAACGCTTGTGCAGTGTTTTAAGAGTGCAAAGCATAGTTTGAAAAGTTGATAATATTTATGAAGTGCTAAGACCTCCTCTAAGCTAGTATACAGTGAAATGGAGAAAACTCCTTCTTCAGAACAGTTGTGCGTATGTTTGTTTTTAAAAGCAGAGGAGACACACTAAAATATAAGTGATTATTTAAACATTTCTAGTTAACCACGTTGCCCTACAGAATAACAGGAAAGGGGACTTTATACGCTGCAAACTACAGCCAATCAACTGCAGGTACCCTGCAGGTTACAGCCCCTCTCTTTATTGATTAATAAGATACATAGGCCTTAACCTACATTCTCACTCAAGCCAAGCTCCGTGGGATTTTGCTTGAATAAACACTGCAAGGTTGCATCCCAAACACCGAGAACACTTGTCCTTGGGCATTGCTCCTATTACTGCATGTGGGCCTTGCTGAGCATCAGCAGAGCGACTCAGCCAGGTAGAGTCTGAGTCTGAGCTTGCAGAACACTTCCAATATGTGTCTGAAGATAAACTTTTTCTTTAACAGTGCAGATGTCAGGGAATTTTCTGAGGAGATGTGTGCCTTCAGTTGTGTCCTGTTCATACATGGCCATGACCACAGCTGCTCCAAACACTAGTAACAGGCAACTTAAATGAGCATGGAGGGAGTCAAGGGAACCAGCTTTTGTGAACACCTCTCACATCACAAGGTGCAAAGAACGACAGATACTCCCAGCCAAAGAGAGTTTCCCACAACTGCCAATGAGGATACTTCCATGTGATTTCTGAAGTATTGGATGTTTCATCATGAAGTATACATTTATTAATAAAACTTGCAGAAAGAATAAAAACTCTTACAATATACAAATGAAAGTAGTCAGAATTGGGTTTCCTTTCTACCTTCATGGTTAGTGGAAGCTAAACACTAACATTATGGGTTTTAACTTAATAAATGCATCGACATACAAAGACTGCATAAGATAAATGTGTTATGCATTCTCATATATAGCAGGGTGAATATTCTCTAAAGCTGCTGGCATGTCTGTGATTTTCCTCTGGGAAAGACAATGTGAATTAGTAAGAGAAATAAGGGATGACTTAGGGGATGTAATAATTCTGTAAATTCAAACACCGGTGGGTGTTACACTTTTTTTTCCTACCAATAATTTTGAAAAAACTCTTTGTTGTTCAAAATATTGTGCTATGTCTTAGTATGAATCATAGATCTATTGCTCATTCTGCCTTTTTTTTTTTTGGATGAAATTTCCCTTCTTCCCTTAATATTAGAAAGTATGGCCAGCAATGTGAACGAGGACTGGTGCCCAGGAGCCGAATTAGAATTATGATTCTATGCCTATGACTTCTTTCTTCTTCTGTCTGTGCCTTCAGGGAAATCTCTACTTTATTTTCCCTGTGCATAAAAGCCTACATATCCACAAAGTTTAATTAGATGGAGTAAAACACCTTCAGGATTGCGAATGCCAAGAATTATTATAATGTATGACCTTCAGGTAGTGAAGGAGTGCCCTGCTTTCACATAAGGCATGTCAGGTATTAGATCACGGTGGTGTTTGAGAGCGCTGTCCTTCTGGCACAAGCTATGCATGACCTGGTATGTCAGTAAATCCTTGCTTACACACATAACGCATCACCATTGAATTTTGTCAAGATACAGCATTTGCTGTGAGTCAAGGGTGTGCATGTTGTAATGTTTATATTCAGCTTATGCAAAATCAAAGCCTTTTACAAGAAGCCCTGTGACAGATTTCAGAGTAAAGGAATATGATAACCTCTAATTTAACATAACTTAAATCACAAGATCAAATGCAGATTTGAACATGCTGGAAGAGAAGTTCTGCATTGCTGATGAAAGCTAAAAGAATTTAAATAATGTGTTCTAATATGGCCTTGGGAACCCTTATGATTTCCATGGAGAGTAACTAATTTTTCTTTTTTTCTGTCACTTTTTCATAGTAAAAAGATTTTTTCCTTTTCCCCTAAAGCTCATAATGTGGTAAAGAAACTGTCAGGAACAGTTAAATCAGTTTATAAATCCCCATGAGAAAGAGTCCATCACACATTTTGCATATCTCAGGGGTTCAAGGACAGTGGACAGGAATCTGATCTGTGTCAGAATAATATAAAACCAGACTAATTTCAGTGAACTCACTGGCACTCCTCCAGATGTCAGTTAGAATAACAGAGAGCAGAGTGTGGTTCAGGAAGTGAAAACTAAAACAGAAGACCTGTGTCTTTCACCATTGATGCTGTAACTTGTGACAGAAACCTTCTCTGAAGCTGCAATGTGCTGTTGTTCCAACCATGCTGAATTCATTTACTTTGGCAGTTTCCTGATTGCTCCACTGTCTATTTATTTGAAATGGAAAGTAAGTCGTGTTGCCTGCTCCTTCTCCCGGCATATGATTACACAATACATCTTCCATTTTTCTGCAGCCAACCACTCCCTGTGCTATTTCCTCATTGTGTACCACTGTACATGGCTTTTGGAGAGGTTTCCATTTGAACACGAGTATAAAGGAAAATCTTAAATATAAGAAAAATTGTCTATGAGTTTGAAATGTGTGAAGAATGTCTAAGTTATTCCATGCACTTGGTTGGTCTCTTAATGACAGCTGATTTGAAACATATGCTTCTCAGACTTTCAGTGTGCTTCTCAATTTTGGGCATTAGAGCCAGAGATTTTAGTGTCAGATAAGCAAACCTTGTTTTTCAGAAAGAGTCACATCTCCTAGTTGGTGAGGCAAAACCCATGCAATGTGGCTGTTCAGTATCAGAGACAGATGAACCAAATGGTTGGGATTCTCTGGATTTTATTCAAATTGTTCTGCAGTCAAATAAAGTAAAAACTAAAACAAGGTAGATAAGAGACAAGTCACATCTAATGAATTCTGTGCAGCACTTCTTAAAATGCATTTCAAATGGAAAGGAATTGCATTAGAAGATGTTTTTGAGTTTTAAAAAGTTATATAAGTATAATATATTTCTTTCCCTTCTAAACTCAGAGCTCCCACATATTGGTTGACAGAGCAACCTTCAACATGTTATTTTACCCTTATTTTACAGATGTGGAAACTCAGGTATGTAGATAAAAAAGATTTCCAAATATGAACCAGCACGCCAGTGGAAGGACAAGGAATAGTTTGCAACAGGAATAAAACTGAATAAAAGCTATATTTGAAGACAAAAAAAGGTCTTAGACTTTGAAAGTATGTGAATTGTGTAGTCACTGGCTTCATCGAAATGCTGTCAAAGATCCCTTCACTGTAGAAACACAAGTATGTCTGCAAACATCTAAGAAAGGGCAAAGTTGCTGTCAGCAGTTGATTTACCATGGGCTAGTTCTTCATCTGTCTGTACAAAAGCTGCAGTAAAGCTACCTAATTGATGAACTAATCTCTCAGGAAAAGTGCTTCTGTCACCAAGAGCCTGTTGCTCTCAAACTGCTGGGACTTCCTCCCTTATTCCACTAAAACTCTTCTGTGTCTCCGGGATGGCTGGAGCTTCTCCATACTGGCCATGCTGACCTTTTGGTCCTCTTCTGGCACAGTACCTGCCAGTGCCCCTTCCCCATCACCCTCTCCTCATCCTCTTTGTTGTCTGAACTCCTACTACTGACTCTAGCTGCTGCTGTTGCTGTTTCCTCTTTCTTGACCTGTTTCATTCAGCAGCACAGACACTGACCTGGTGCCTAGCAGTATTTCTTTGTTCTCTGCATTTTGCTTAGCCTCTGTTCCTCCACTCATTGTGCCGATTGAGAAATGATGCTTTAAGGGAGGAATGCTGCCTGATTTCAAAGATCCTGGGGACTGCCATAGTACAGAAGCACTGTTCAATGCCTCAGACTAGGACTTCTTGCATCATTCACCTCTATGTATAGTGGCCACAACCTTGTCTCTGGCTGCAGTAAAACCTTCATATGTGCTGCAGTCAGAAATTACTGAAGAGCCAAATTCTCCTGAGGTGGGCCCGCATCCAACAGCTCTCTTTGACAGTTACAGTTGCAGGGATTGCACATATACATGTAGTCCAGCCCTGGGCATAAAAGGCACCACAGACAGAAAGACTGAGATAATTTTTCTGGAGGAGACCATAGATCCTACAGACTTGAATGAAGCAACCCAGCAGACACCTGCACATGCGCAGGGATCATCGATCTTTGCAGAAAAGACAGGCAGTTTTGTTGTCCGACTTCCTGAGAATGAAGGGACCGAGCTTGGGCAAATGTAACATGGGACAGTGCTGCAGTGGTGGGAGCTACATTATCATGCTTCCCAGAGGAGCTAGCTTTATGCCTTCAGTGCACTGTTAAACCAGGTGAGCAAGCCAAGTGAATCAAGTGAGAATTTTAAAAGGAAAACCAACCAACCAAGAGCAGAAATCATTTCACAACGTGTTTGTGGATAATCCCTTTTATGCTATTAGCAGGGAAGACTGCCACAGCTGCAGGGTGTGTACACCTCAACCCACTGATGTGCTTAACTGCAAGTCAAAAAGCAAGGGGTGAAACCCCCACTGAAGTGGCATCTAAATTACACCTCATTAAATAGAAAGGTGACATGCAGAGTGTATGAGTTGGGGCTTGCTTTTTTCAGCATCTGAACATTCATTTGTAAAACTGGTTCTCTCGTTATTGTGTCAAAATGAGAGATTCCCAGCAGGGTGGTTGACAGGTAGACAAAGAGCCCTGTTCAGTAATAAAACAGTTATGCAGGTGTTCTCCAGTTTTCCCTGAAGCATTTGCACAGCGCATATGAACTGTGCTTGGGCCTGATACACTCTCACTCTATCTAGGATTTGATAATTATTGCTATGGAAGTTGAGGAGATGTTTGGACTATAGCTAGAATATGTGAAAGAAAATAGGAGGGTCAATTAAATTTTGCTTCTCAGGAAGGCTGATGACATATTCTCTGTAGACATATGTTACATTGAACACTGGTAATGTTTTTGGCATTAAGAACTGACTTCAGAGATTCAGTCTATTAGAAAGATCATCATTTATCTTGAGAGATATATGACCATCATGCAGCTTGGGTACAGGTCTAAACTAAACTAGGGATGGCATGGAGGCAAGCGCAGATCATCCACAACCGAAGCTGTTCCCCCTCTTTTGTCTCTTCTTCCTGATTGACAGGTGTTGCTTGTACCTTTATTCTCTTTGACATGATTACAAGACACATCTAGCACAGATAAGAATTTGGCTTACTTAAGGCAGTCAAAGCTGCAGACTCCCTCAGATGGGCTTGGGAAATAACTGTTGCTTGGAATACATTCAGCTGAAGTCATAAAGACAATTAAAAGTTTCCTGACGTGAGTTTCATCTAGTCATGGGTTCTTTCAGAATACCGTGCAATGTTACAGCAAATTATTCAAAATTATTCAAAATGATTTTCTTCTCAAAGCAACGTGGAAGAGGTATAACTTGACTGACATGAATGGAGCTATCCAAGAGCAAAACAGATATATAAGAAGCAGACCAGCTGGTGAAACATAGGACAGGTTTGAAAAGAAACCTCAACTGGAACAAAATACTGGACAATGTCCTGAGTAACCTGAGCTACTCTGCTTTGCTTTGAACAGTGGGTCAGATAAGGTGACTCTAGGGGTCCCTGCAAACTAAGTTATTCTATGATTTTGTGAAAAGGATATTATCTGTTTGAGACAGATGATGACGTTGCTGTTCTCCCCTGATACAATATAAAGCTCTGTTATCACCCTGCTTCAAAAACACCTTTGGAAAGGTTAACAACTTTAGATTTGTTTTTCATCAGTAATATCAGGAGTTTATTAGCCATTTATTCTGTAAACAATAGTTTTTCAGTCCAGTTGGTCTGTGCATATACGCAGCCAAAACACTAAGCCTTTCCAGCAATCAAATCCCTCATAATGTGTTGCCCACACTGGTGTCTAGCAGTGCGGTGCAGCCCACGTATGGGTTCACACTCAGTCGTTGCTTTACATAGTAAACGGTGCTTATCTCAACCCACGAGTTCTTGCGCTTTTGCCATTCTATTTCTCTCCCCCATCCTCCGAGGGAAAGTGAGCAAGTGGCTGTGTGGTACTTGTCTGCCTACTGGGTTTAAACCACAAGAGTCAATCAGTAGAGAGGGAAAACACACCCTTTGTGTGGTCTCATGGAAATGCTTTGTGGAGGGGAAAACCTTCCTACCCTTTTCTGTTTCCATCTAAACGTTTCTTTTCAGGTATTATCACATATTTCATTCATTTCTCCTCTTCTTGTTTTTGACTATACACCTCTACAGGCTTAGGATGATTCTTCCTTTCCTCTCTCTTAATGTTTCTTATCACCAGCTCTTCAGTTGCCCTAACATTTAGCCATTAATACTAAGCTGAGTAAAGCCTACACTAACTACAAAGACCATTGCAAAAACAACCAGAGAAAATAACCGCAATGCAGTAACCAGAAATAAAACACTGCAAGATTTTTAACTTCTGCAGTGGTTTGTCCTCAAACTTAGTTACCGCCAGTAATACAGTAGATACTGCAAAGTGACATTCTAATTATGCCACATTCTTCTGAGAAATGCCAAATATGTTTTTGTAGGCACTCTTAGATTATGACACCACCCAATGCTATTTCTTATCTGATACCATTCCCTAACAGAGATACAATCAAATGATATATCGTTTCTGCCTGAAAAATACCCGGTGTTCTTTCCTATGTAAAAGCTACCTGTAATGGAACAGACATTCTCACATACAATTTGAAAGGGAAAAGGGAAGAAATTGCTCATTCTTGCTTTAAAAACCTTAAATTATATTAAATTTCTATTTGTAAACCTATCAGCTCAGGTAGCGAGGAACATAACTCTCCCTATATATCTGCAGGGGAATATTTATCTGTATTTGATGATCGCTGGACTGAGAATGCCAACACTTACTTTTTCAAATGCCAAGAACCTTTAACTGTCAATAAAGCAAATAAAATAAAACATACATGTGTTGGAGGAATGGTATGTAATGGGGAAATGGATATAATGATTATAGTTCATACTGAAAACAATGGTAAATCCAGGTGCATGAGTGACAGAATATGTGGAAACATTTCTAAAGTAACCCTCTTCGTTATGCTTCTCTTCCAGCATACAAGGCCAACTAGCCAAGAGGATAAATGGGGACGCAATATGTGGTGTAAAAGAGACAGGAAGGTATCATGATATAATGCAGGAGAACTTTCGGTGCTCCATCTAACTGAAGTAAAACCAGGCCTGCATATGAGATAATTGGCAAAGATTGGGAACTATATAACTATTAGCCAGGAGAGAGGACTAACATATAGTGACAACTCCAGGAAAAAAAAGACATTTGTTAGGCATTAATAGGATTGCTGTAATTTAACAGGGAGTAATAAAAGTTCATACAGAAGGTACAAATGCCCAGGAGGAGGAGCAGTTGATCAAGTATTACAGTGAAGTAGCTAGCAACGTCTCACGCATATCCATGTCACAGTTTACAAAGGACAAGATGAAATAATTAGGAGGAAAGAGCCCAAATTCCTTTTAAGAATTTAATGAAGTCCTAGATGGTCACAAAACAAAAAGTTATAAACGCAAATGGTGATGAATGAAAGAATAATCTAAGACAGAAATAAAAGAATGGTAAATTTTCCATATTGAAAGATACCAAGCAATGGGATGAATCAAGGATTAAAAATAAGACCTACACATTTGATGAATTTGTAAGGATTACTTTCCTTACTGTGAACACACAGAATCACAGGGCCACTAATACGGCTTAGAGGCCGAGTTAAATATCAGGCTAGAAAACGTAATCATACAGATATCTGGAGACAATTTTTTAAGCACTCAGTAATGGTTTAAACCCTCTGTAACCATTGCCAATCTTTGACTAAAATGAAAAAAAAAAAGCCAGCTCTGAAGACTTTTAAACTGGAATCAGTCACACCCACAATTACTGAAAAAAAAGAAAAGAAAACAAACAAAACCCACAACAATCCTCCATAAAACTGTTGGTACAAAATTGGAGACTAGTTACAACCAAGCTGAAGAATCAGAACCTAGCTATATGCTTTCATAACTTCCAGCTATGAAAATGTATAATTACCCCACATACCCATTCACTGATGTTAGTCATTAAAAATATCTAAATCACTTCTCAAGATAACAGCTACCTAAAGGTAAATAACGTCATCACTGACAAGATATCGTATACCTTTTTCAATGACATTTATTGCATATTTAAGGAATTAAATGTTTCCCTGTTTCTAAATATTCTTTCCACATTGGGCAATAACATGAAACTCTATATTGGCATAAACCATAGCTTTGACGGAAATTTAATTAATTCATAAAATTCAGGTACAGTTTATTATTGCAGCTGAAGTGTCTGCCTAAAGGAAAATTAATATATTAAATATTTTTCCATAGAACAGTCTTTATAAACTAGAATTGTTTGAAATAAGCCTGATCCTAAGAAGATGTGAAGGAGGTGCTATTTTTAACATGAGAGGCAAATCATAGCGTCTAGTGTTTGACATCCCAAATCCCTTTTAAGTTTTTCATTGAATTTTGGATTAATCTGTTTACTGGATATTTTTCTCTAGCAAACCTGTCTTTCTGGGAGTTCCATAAAATAATAGTATTTTGTATATTTGGCATGCTTGTGGCAAAACTTTCTGATCTTTTTTAATTCTAGTCCAAACCAATGAGGCATTCTGGCAACTTAAAAATGAAATTAAATGATCCTTGTCTTCATTTATATGAATATTTTAAATAAATAGTTAAGCCTTGATAAGACAAGACTTAACTATGCACTTCATTTTAATCACATCCCTATTTCCTGAAATATAAACTCTGAACCCCATGGAAAAGATCTGAGGCTGTTTTGCCAAGTAGCTCTTACCTGTTTTTTTTTTTGTTTGACATTTTTGCATGCACTGGAAAATGTTCACAAAAAAGTTCAACAGATGGACTATATGGGGTGATTCGCAAAGTGACAGCATAGTGCTATTATGGACGCCTCAAAGACAGAAGTCTAGTGCATTTGCACAGCTCTGAACAGCCGCGAGGGGAGATTATTGCAGATAATAGCACATCTCCAGTCTGAAGAGTAGTAACCAAGCCCTGGGCCTGAATTTAGCTGAATACACCAGTACTTGAATTTCTCTCCACTGCTTGAGTACTGTCAATTTTGAGTTACAACCCGCTTCCGCTCCACAGTATCAGTTCATGGATTTCCTTTTATGTTTGTGCTGTCTTGCTAGGGAGCACCTGTCTGTGTTGCTTTCCTCATTTCCTTTAAAATGAGACTAATAGATACCAGCCTGCCTCTGAGGTGCACTGCAGGGAATTCCTCTTTGTACAATTCTTAGATCTTGTAAAAGCCTGATTTAATGCCGTCAGCCCCAGCAGAACCCATTCCCATTAACATTTGTAGTGTCTTGGAACATATGACAGAATAAATCCTATTCTCAGCACCACCAGTGCTAATTTCTCTGCCTACAGTAGTGCAAATGCTCTGGATTTAGACCCACTAGTTAAGAGCAGGAAACAAGAGTATTTGTTTGTTGTCTGAGCCACCGCTGTTTCTACTTCCAAAACTCACAGGAGAGTGTGACCTGGCCAAACCTATCTTTTAAGTAAAAGCTGTCACACCAGGATTCTGAAATTTAACAAAAAAGTTGATAACTTTCATTGCCATAAAGAGCTCAGACCTCCAACAGTAGTTTAGTCATGCCCAGTTTTTGTTACCTTCCAACAGAGATGCATTAAGAGGTCTGCATCTGATCTAATACAGTATTTGGAGAATATGATATGTTGGCAAAGAAGCAGTTTTCTGCTAAGATTGATGTTAGACTATCAAACATTTGGATTATTCATCATTTTCGAAGTGTACAACAGTACATATGCATCTGATGTCAGAACTAAAGCATAAGCTATGCAAAGCACAATAGCTTTGAAAATATATTGCCTAGTATTAAGAAAAAGAATAACCCTACACAATTTCAGAGACCCTTTTTCTACAAACCTTAAAAAAAAAATTCTGGACAAATTGCCAAGCTTACAAATATGCACACACATTCCACATATGGATATGCTTTAGTAATCATCTTTACAAACCTTTTAGGCTACACATGGCTCTAATAAATAACCCATTCACAAACAATATATTATCATCTAAAAAAAGGGAAAAAAAACAAGCCCTTTTCATATACAGCCCAACAGTTCTAGCCTTCACTTTCAACCCCCAGCTTCATGATCAATCATTACGTCAGTGTCCATTTTTCATGGTTTGGTGTTGAACAATAAATGGAAAAGCAAATGACTGAAATAATTAATATTGTCTCTGAGAATGAGCAAAGCTCAAGAAAGAGCTTGTGAGCGACAGCTGAGGACAGTCTGCCCTCTGTAAGTTGCAAATGTAATAAAATCTGAACTTTTTTTCTGTTTTCTTTTTGAACAAGGTTCACATGGGCAAAACTGCATGATGGGAAAGCTCACATGCCAGTCCCTTTGTGTAAATAGTAAACAGCTGCAGTTAAATGTTTTACCCCTTGAAGGACAATACTTATTAGCTCAAGGTTAAGAGCCTTGCAGAAGGTCAGCCTAGCTACTGGAGAGCTGTGAAATATCATCCTCTGGCTATCTGCTGACACGCAGTCAAGGGCTGAGTTACGCAATATGGACAACACAAGCTTCATTGCTTAGAAGAGGACATCAAATTAATAGAAGTTGTGTTCCAAATTACTGGGGCAGTAACTGTTTCTGACTGATAAGACCATTTTTTTCAGTCTTGATTTCACAAGTTTTCTTCACTCCCAAGTCTCACTAGATTAGAATCACAGAATCATTAGGGTTGGAAAAGACATCCAAGATCATCTGGTCCAACCATCCCCCTACCGCCAATGTCATCCACTAAACCATGTCCCTAAGCACCACGTCTAACCTTTCCTTGAACACCCCCAGGGACGGTGACACCACCACCTCCCTGGGTAACCTGTTCCAATGCCTGACTGCTCTTTCTGAGAAGAAATGTCTCCTAATTTCCAACCTAAACCTCCCCTGGTGCAACTTGAGGCCATTCCCTCTAGTCCTGTTACTGGTTATCTGTGAGGAGAGGTCAACCCTCAGCTCTCCACAAGTTCCTTTCAGGTAGATGTAGAGAGCAATAAGGTCTCCCCTGAGTCTCCTCTTCTCCAGACTAAAAGATTTGTGGTAGAGATTGTTATCTCTACCACAAATACACGCTACTAGCGTAAGTGAAGGGCTTTTAGTTGATATGGCCTGTTTTGGGCAGGGATGGATGCAGGCCAAGAGGAGTGGCAGAAGAGTCTGGAACAACATATATCCAAGTGGCTCAAGCTATTTTCTCCCTGCATAACAGTCTATATACAGGCAGGCCTCATAACAGGGAAAGACAGTAGTGCTAGCTGCAGCTGGAGAATTATGCCTTTTTAGATAGTTTCTTTGAAATTGGGATGCTGGTAAGGGAGGGACTGGCAAAGCCCCTCTTACTGTGGATGGGGGGCAGAAGCAGGAAGACATTTGGCAGTGCAGTGCTGGGAAGGAGGGAGGCATGGTATGGGAACCAGTTGTCTCAGCTGGGGGATAAATGTATGATCTTGACTGCACTGTTTCTTCTACCAGATCTCATATTAACTTAACAGGAGGACATAACCTGGCTTTTTCTTTTTTTTTTCATTTTTATTTTTGTGCATATATTTACTGAGAATTCTGACTTCTCAGATTTGTCAGAGGTAGCAAGAATATGCACCTTTTCCTTGTCATGAAGGACTCAGACTTCTTGTCCTAGTCTAAACATGCCCAATTTTTATTTTCTTCCAGTACCAATACCTTAGACATCCAACCTATCCCAAGATATGAAAGACGTATTTACCTTGGCAGAGAAACGATTTTGAGCCTGACTGATGCCAGACCCTAGGCAGTACTGATTATTTCTCTTTTTGGTGGTATGCAAGAGTCTTTCATCAGAATTAAGGCCCAGGGCATTC
This sequence comes from Cygnus atratus, assembly GCF_013377495.2. Taxonomy (NCBI): domain Eukaryota; kingdom Metazoa; phylum Chordata; class Aves; order Anseriformes; family Anatidae; genus Cygnus; species Cygnus atratus. The sequence continues at coordinate 3,239,848 of NC_066365.1, forward strand.
AAAACCTGATAGACTGTAGCTGAATGCGTCCATAGTTATGTTTCTAGCACACTGAGCAGTTTTTGTCACAAAAATCAAATGTTTTGTATAGCTCTACTTTCACTCTGTACCACCACTATTTAGCTAGTGCCTAACAGCAGAGTATACTCACCTATGAAACTCAGTATGCTTAAAGGTACAGACACCATCTTGGCTTTCTGTGGGTTGTTGCAGACTACTCCAGTACTCATTTCATGTGCAAATGCTACTTGTTTGATTGATGAAATATACCTGTGAATGTTGGAAGCTGGTACACAATGAAAACAATAATTTAATAATATCCTTTAAAAAAAAGTATCCACCATAAGGCTTCCTATCTCAGATCAGACTGCACAACCCCATTTCCCAGGTAAAAGGCGAAGTATGAAAGTGTCTTGAGCTGCCAATAGGTTTCAGTTCCCTTAGGCTAACACCATCCTGATGCCCCTTCTTCAAGAACATCTTGGGTTTAGACTATTCTCTTATTGCTGGTCTAGCGAGAAATAACACCAGCAAACCCAGCAGCACTGAGCACTGTAGCACTTGACTGGATCAAGGCTAGAAGGAAGCCGGGCCCTCTGCCTGCTGTTTGCTGTGACTGAGCTCACTACAGTTTGGAGACACAGAATAACAGACTCTCTGCAGCTACCAGCACCAAGAGGGTGGGCAGCCACATGTCGCACTAGCCTACGTTTCCAAGTGACCTTCGCTAGCAGCCCCATGCACAACATATTGCATTAATCCTTACTGGAGGTCACAAAATCATGGATAAGTGTGCTGCAGTGCAGATCCAAGAGAAACAGTTGCAAATGCCTAGCCAGATGCAGATGGAAAAAAAATGTGCTTTTCATGTAGCCTGTTCAGAAGACTGAATAATTTATTAGTGCATCACATGCTCTTTTCGAAACTATGCCACTTTGAAGGAAATCATATATTTTAAATTATAAGCAGGTCCGACTAACAAAGTGGATCACAAATGCCAAAGCAGACAAACCATTGTGTGTCTGCGAATTGTATGTCAAGTGACTCTGATTACATCGGTGCCAATGGATAGCTCAGAGAGGAGTAGCACATGACAATAATGAAGCAATTACTGGTGCTCGGTTCAAACGTAACTTGGTGCACTCAAATCCAGATAAAAAGTCCTTGAGGTGACCTTCCTGAAGTGCCCCCAGTACCTCCATGCAGCCTCTCAGTAACAGGCTATCAAAGGCTGCAGAGTGGATTAATTCCAGTGGCATTTCTGGAGCTGAGCGAGGCTGACGAATGAAATACAATTTGCCTGTCTCAGTGCGGGTATTGTGTTCTGCACTGTAATGCAGCACAGGTGTTGCAGGCCAGGAAGGAGACATGCTGGCAGAAGTGTGATAAGGAAACCTGTGAAGGAAACTGTGCCACGGCAAGATGGGGAAAGGAGGCGAGGCGAAGGGCCCCCCAGCAAACCCGGAGGGTACTGCTGGGCTCTGGCACTCCCCCAAGACTCACAGCGTATCTGTAGGTACCATATGGTTTGAGGATGAACTTCCTGCGCTTCTGAGGGGTGGAAGAGAAGGAGGAAGTATGGGGAGAATAATCGCTCCCCTCTTCCGCTCCTTCTCCCCCCGTCACGAGCATCAGCTTTACACCACCACGAGGACAAGGTGCGGTCTGATCTGCAAGGAGGCACTTGTAGAAATAACCTCGACCAAAATGCATGGGAGAACAGAGTGAAAAGGAGACAGGATAGCACCCTAAAAGTACATGGTGCATCTCACAACAGTAAGAGCCTATCCTAGTTCTTCATGGTAAAATGGACAGTGAGATCAGAGGGCCTCAGATCATCAGAATCAGCTTTATTCCGGTTTTAGGAATTCCCATGCTCGCACCACACTGTTTTCATGGTCACGAGGGAGTCTGCTTTTATGGCCATACGTGCAGTTCTAGGAGATATGTTACTACCCACAGTTAAGTGGCTGTATAATATAGCTTTTACTGCACAGAACCATGTCAGAATATCTGACAGCCCTCACCAAAAATTATTACGGTACATGATGAGCATCAGTTGTGACTAGAGCAGGATGTGAAAAGCATGGCAACTTGTTGTGATACATCGCATTTCACAGACTGTACAGATCTGTGTTATTTCTATTAAGTTACAATTCAGTTAAATTTTTAGTTAAGATAGAGTACTGAGTCAGAAAAGAGAAAGATGAAAGGCCTAAATAAATTCAACCAAAGCTTTAATTTACTGAAACTCCACCTAGAGGCAGGTTTTCACACACATCTGCCAAGAAAAGCAACACAATATATGCTCAGTTGTGGCAGTTGCATGGGTAACAAATACTCTCAGTATGTACACAAGTTGACACATTGCCCCCTACCTTCACTATACCCCAGTCTCCAGATTACTTATGTGATTCCAGACAATATTTTTCATTAGGAATCTGGATATGGTTACACAGAGATCTAGCTATGTGCTAATAACATACATAATGAAAACCAAAGAAATACTGCTGGTGGTCAAAAGTAAACTGGTTCACAGGAAATTAGAAATTATAGGCACTGATATCTGCATCATGTGCTCATCTAACTCTGAAGAAAATTCTTACTGAAAATCACAGGCACAGCTTTCTCTTGTGCAAGTCATTTTTTGATACCAGGGCCCAAATCATACTCAGAGGGTTGGCATTATTGTCTAGCTAGGGCTGCACTGGCAGGATCTGACCTTTTATTTTAGGACAAATGACCCTATTTGAAGCAATGATCATTCATCCCTTCATTTTGGTAGGTAATCTGAGATGTGGCATGAAAATTTTAAAATCTTATCTCAATGAACATATGCAACCAAATTACCTTAAACTTAAACTAATAAAATCATCCTTATCAAACAGTTTCATAAAAAAGGTCAGATCATTTTACACATTTTCATAAAGAATTAGCAATTCAATCTCAAAGTTTGAACTCATCTTCTCACAAAAGCTGCAATGGGATAGCTCTGCTATTTTGGTGTGCTTGCAATGTCACTGGAGGTGATCTTTCTGGGTCAGATTTTCAGAAGTGTTCAAATGCTTAATTTCCAGTGAAATCAACCTTTAAAAAACTGGTCCACTTTTTCCAAATTAAAGTTGAAAAAATTAAACAGAAAAAAAAGAGACACTTACTAGAGAATTTCTAAATGTCAAAACAAACAAACAAACAAACCCAAACCATCAACACCATGGTAATGCAGACTATGTGTCTCTTCCTCTTACCTCAGACTGCTCTATTTCAGTGCACTGCCCTAGATGACTACCTTAGCTTTAGGCTGCTTCTCTCTTTCTTTCAGCAGAATTATCTGCTCCAGGTTTCACCAGTGCATTGGGTTTCACTCACACTATTTGTCTACCTCCCCATCTTAAAAAGTTGAAAATTTGGTTTTGGAATTCATATTAGCAGAGCTGTAACTGCATGCATTCTGTGTCGCATATTAAATATACATCTCAAGTAGTCTTTTGCTGTTTTCACCCTATTATAGATGAAAGGATTTCTTTGAAGTCCCACCAGAGTGAGTCAAGAATAAGAGGAATTAAGCTCTTCATCCATAACCAGTACAAAACATAGCTTTTGTATCAAACCAGGGAAAACAGATTGTTAAGACAGATAATAAATCCATGATGCAGTTTCAATTTTCATTTTGGTTTTCCTCCTTGGGCCTGCTCTCAGCTCCTCTAAAAGCATACCAAGCCTGTTCCATCAACAGCTGTGGAACTTCTTGCAGAAATCAAAGTATATCTATTGCCCAAATGACAACTGCCATCCAAAGGACATTTTAAAGTATATCCAAGTTAACAGATCTGTGAATGTAACAGTTCTCCAAACTTTATGTGAAGCCCATGAAGGAAAATACCCCTTCCTACGTGATTTTCTTAATATTTCTGTGTAAAGCATTTTATAGCAAAGAACCATTTCTGATCTAGATATATGTAAACACTCAAACACAAGGAATTGAAAATTAACACTTATTTCCTTATAAAATACTGCTGGTTTTTATATTGATTTCCTATCTGTTTTCCTTCCTCCTCCCTTTTGGGAATGTCCACTCTGTCCTTTTGTTTGCCTGATTACTGGGAAAACTGAACACAAAGGATTTTTACAGAATCATCGGATATGTAACAGATTCAATGTATTATTGGCAAAAGCCATATTGAAAAGGACTTTGAAAAATAACTCTTTTCCAGTGGAATCAGCTTTCCAAATTCCGAATGTTCACATCTCTATTTACTGTTACTTTAAATAGCTTCATTTCTGTGGATAGCTGATGAGCTTCCCAGATGAAATATAAAACTTTGTGTAGCTCTTGAGGCACTCCTTTTGCTCTTTATGAAGAATAAAGGAAGAAAAATAACTTTCAACTGGTAGGATTTTGTGAAAAACAACTGTTTAGGAAATGGAAATATTTTCAAACTGTCCAGCTGAAGATTTTTGGCTGTAAAATATTTGGTTTGCTTTGATGAAGGATTTAATTAAAGATCAGACTATTTTTGTTCACCAAGAAAAGTATCAGCATGACATTACCTGATGGATTAAACAAGTGCATAGTACGCTCTGTTGTTTCACTGCTTTTGCTTCAATCACTGAAAGCACAGCTGCTGCATGCCTGATAGTTGCGAGGAATATACTCTGCCCTTACAAACATATTATTTTCATTCTTAAACAGCAAGGGGAAAAAAAAAAAGCCATGTTTCTCTTGTATTCCAGAAGCTTATGATTGAAGAGATAAAAAAAAAAATAAAATTTGTTGTTGCAGCTTTGGCAGCAACCCAAGCATTGAACTCAATGGAAACACTCACAGAATTCCAGCCTGTGATTCTACCCCGCATTATAAAGGCCCTCCTGAGGGTCCTTATAAAATGGGATTTGGGGTAGATTTTCTTTGGAGAGTTCTAAAGATTTCCTGAAATTCTTGAATGAACTTAGAAGTGAGAGCATGCAGAAAACTGCATCAAGGTGGAGCGTTTGTCATTTAGTTCAGATAGAGCAATTAAGTCAGAAAGATGTCATCTGGTTAAAAGCTGTGTTTAAGTCTCGTGGTTATAGGTCTTGCTCCAAAGACCACAGAAGTCAACAAAACGCTTCAGTGTCTTCAGTGCAATTTGGAGTAGGATCTGAGCATGAGAAAAAAATACCAGAGGTGCAGACTAATCTTCTGGTCATATTTGGGATTAAACTCTGCTCCATATGAGACTGCTAAGGTCCATAATAAATAGTTAGAGGCTACCACAGAGATGGGAAAGCAAGGGAGATTAGGGGGACTCATTTTTATTTCATTTGTTTGTAGCACAGTCTGCAAGACAACAATAGAAAAGGGAAACAACTTTGTATTTATTATTATGGCTGAGCTGCATGTAATAAATTATGGAAGAAAAAAAGACCGAGGGATAATTGACTGAAAAAACAAATGTCAGTTAAAGTAAACACAGCAGTTTCTACTGAACCTATTTGTAAAAATGTCAAAGGAGTTGAGTTGTTTTCCTTCACAATATTTGTGCTGGTATAAAGGGACTCTGGTTTAATTAAATTTCCCCACAGAGACGAGGTATTCCACTAGATGTCACTTTGAGACTTTGCTAAGATGAAGGACAGCATCCTGATGAAGGGATGCAGCATCCCCTACTGTGAAGTGGATGGGCTGGGGGCTGCAGCTCCTCTTGCAGCTGGAGCCCACAGCCAGGGACGTTCATACTGGGGGTTAAGCACAACAAGACTCACGCAGAGACAAAACCATCTGCTAGGAGAGAAGTTGCCATCTAGAAATGTCTACTGGCAAAAATTATCCAGCCAGTAGAAACTTTTTACACTGCTTTCCAGGGAAGAAGCGAGGAGACTGCTGCTTTAGCTGACAATTTGCCATGTCCTCTCTTCAATGACACAGTGGGGACAGGGTCAGGTTTGGTAGGAAGGAGAGTGGCTCCTGGGCAGTTTCCTTCTGCTTCTATGAAAGATTTGATGGATTCAGGCAAAGACATCTTTCAGCAACAGGAACAAGGTACTGGTCCTGGTGTGCCCATTTCTTCCCAGAGCACCTCACAGGTAATACAAAACAAATTAAAACCATCTTCAGTAAGGGGAAGTAGATGACTGAACCTGTTTTGGAACTGTCATGTTCTTTTGGCAACAAGCTGTTATTTAATACACCAAACAAAGACATGAGACATCGAGGTTTCCTTAAGTATCATGTGGTGAATACTGAATAAAACGAGGGAAAGTGAAGTACAGCATGCTTGTTCTCCTAAAGGCAGGTGAAAAATGAATGACGTGTCACTGTTCCTAGTAAGGCAATAAAAGAGTTATCACAGTGACAGAACCATGCCTTTTTAGCCCAGTCCAAGAGGCTTAGTATTTAGGAAAAAAAGGAAGAGCAAAACAAACCAAAACCCAGTTCATACCCTCTAATAATGCTGGCACACAAATGTCTTTGCATAGAGCAAGACCTTGCGTTTGCACACTGGCTCTCAGCTGTGAAAATCACCCAGAATAGGCCGCTGGGATAAGAATCCAGGAAATGTATTTTAAAAAAGGCAAAAAGCACAAAGAAATATGTCTGCACAATAAATACACTGTACCACATCTACTGCCAAGGGTGCCTGTCCAAAGCTGCAGCAAGCTGCATACTGTTTGTGTTGTCAACAAGCAGCAGCTTTTGTACCTATGCATGTTTGTTTACTAAATATAAGAAAACAGTGGAGCTCAATTAAAAGTAGATTAGCCACACATGTACCAAAGGAATGTGTACTTAACTGACTATGGTGAATCTGGCTCCAATTAAATCCCCTGGAGAGGCTGTTCTGGCATGTCTGCTGAGGCCTTATTGGTATCCCATCTAGGCACAGTGGTGGTTATGGCTCCTCCAGAATATATTAAATGGATCGTATAATAACCATTGGGCAGATGTTGCAATAGCAGAAGTTTGCTGCAAGCACGCAGATGGGGCTGCAGATTATCCCGGGAAGGGAACTGTGAGTTGATGGGTTCATTTCCATTATTGCTTGGCAACACACCACATGCGTCACCAGAGATGCTGGAAAACCCCTTTCAAGGAACCTAAATGAAAGCTTACACAAGGAGATGATTTATAAAGGAATCCTGTCAGCTATGCAAGCCTATGGAGAGAATGTCCGAGGCAGTTTCCACTTCTGAGTTTCTTAATGAGAAGAAAAGAGAGAGTATGCAAGTAGAACAGCAGGCTACAAAAGAATAATTAGGACATAGATTAAAAAAGGCCACTACTGAGTTGACATTGCTTGCAAATTCTAGGAGTACCATTCATGTAAACTCCTCTGGTACGCATAACAGGTATTTATTATTCCTATTACCTGGGAAATTATAGAATCAAATACATATCCTCCTAATACATGAGTCTGAGTCCTTCTAAGCAATAATCTGAAGCAGAGCTGTGTTCAACCCAACCCCTTTGATCTAAACAATTCCTTCAGTCAGATTATTCCAAATTAAAGATTTTCAAATAAATCCAAGCTTTACACTGAGCTGGGTCAAAATCTTTCTGTAGTTACCGAGAGAAGTCTGATTTAGGATTAGCAGCTACTGAATCGAGATAGCCAAAAGCTACTTTAGTGATTTTCTTTTTAGATTCTCTTGTGTAGGGCTCAGAAAATAGTTATTTTTTAAATTCACATACACGGAAGAACATTCAGACGATTTTAGAATTATTTTACTCACAAACCCCACAGCTTTTATCAACCAGAAACCTATGATTAGAGGAATCATTTCAGTGATGCATTAATATAAAAATTATGGAAACCATACATGATTTAGATAACTAACTCAGATTTTTTGTTGTTGTTGTAAAAGGAAAAACTCTTTTCAAAGATGAAATACTCAAGTTTTGTCAGCCACAGTTAATTGTATTGTTGCTTCTGCTGATGAGCATAGCTTCCTAAATTATCATGAGGCCACAGATTTGTGTAGCACTGCAGAAATATCTCTGGTATGTGACAGCTGTTTTGCTGGGAAACCTATCCCATCTTTTGACAATAATATTACAACACGTATTGGCAATGCTATATTTGGAACACTCTACAAAAAATTAACTAACCAGCTTAGCAGCTCTACCACAATGGTTTTTATTTGTCCACCCAACTAAAGCAGATGAGTCAAGGAGAGGCTAGGGGATACTCCCTGAAAAACAATTCAGTGGTAGAGACAGATGTACACTCAGAAACTCATAGTACTGGTATCCTTTTTAATGACTAAAATGAATTCTCTTTTCTTTTTGAGGTAACTTAACTAAAGTATATGTGTTTTGATAAAAGCTAAAATAATTCTGCCATTACTTTTGGTAAAGGTTCTATAGGCTCTACTGTAGAGAAAGAAATAGAGAAAGGTTTTCCCATCAGTGTAGTTACAGAAGTACTTTCATCCTTTAAAATTCAACAACTATGGTTAACATTTCTATATAAAGAAAGAAAATGATATGGAGGAAATCCAGGCTCCATTTAAGTCAATGGAAATTTACAGGCTTCAGTGGAGCCAGGATTTTTCTACACTAGGGTTTAAAATAACATATCTAGGCATGTATTAAATTTGCATACAGATTGTTGGGTGCATATATCCTTTACTTTCTGTAGTACTTTCCTATAAGCACTTAAGTTCCTTGATTTTTGGCAGAAAAAGCAGATACAGTATTTTGGGGTGTGGTATGTGTGGGAAGCACAGCGTAATTGTTCAGTAAACTATACAAATGCGTTTCTATTTTCAGATTAGCAATAGTCCCACTCATTTGGTGGGACTGGCTATGTATGTACAGAGATGGTGAAATCAGAGCCTTTATGAAATGATGTAAAATGTTTCTTTGTTCATTAATGTTTTTAGAGAAGCAATGCATGCATCTTTTGTGTTCTCTCTTACTGAAGAGATTGGTCAAGCTCCCACTTGAATCTAGAGGTAAAGGACTGGATCCTAAAGCAGATTTGGGCTTTTACACAATAGTTAAAAATGTCAACAAGCAACATGCACTTATTTCTCTGAAGTATTTGCCTAGCAATAATGGTATATTATCAACTCAGTTTGTTCTTTTACGTAGAAGTTCTGTGTTAAATTAATGATTCCATATAATGGTTTTGCATACAGCTTCTTTATAGCACCGTATCAAAATAATACTTAAAAAACAACATGCCTTGTCATATAGTGGGAGACCAAGTGGATCAGTTGGATACACTTTTAAAGGTCTGCTCTTCCCCTTTCCCTCCCTCTTCCCATTGACAGCTGCACATTATTCAGTGTTCAACTGAATAAATGTACAGCTATGAATAAATCTATGCTCAGATGTATTCTCTCTATATTACTCAGAACAAAGGCCTAAGACAAATCTGCCACTTACAAACCCACAGGTAATTAATTATGTCTTTGCTACCTCTACTGTCTTCTTCACTGCAAATATGTCTTTGTGCACAGGGAGATGAAGGGCTTAAAAAAACAAGAACAAAAACAAAAACGCTTTAGGTAGACCCAGTGGAATTACAACTTTGATTCAGAAAAGCATCAAGTACACTGAAGTTCTTAGCTGATTTTCAAATGGATAGGAAACAGACACCAAAAATTTGCTTTAAGTAAAAAAAAAATCTGGTCAAAATTATGTTGCTCTGAAATTTGGTCAAAGTTAGTCAAATATACCCAATGAATGTAAATTTAAAATGTATATTTCAGTAGGGTTACATCAACTTGTCAAATAAGTTGTTGGATGAATTCTTCACATATTCATTGAAATACGTTATTAACAATTTACTGATGTGTTTAGGCCTAACATTTTTAACTTAAAAACAAAAAATAAAGACCGCAAACACACACACACACAAAAAACCAAACAACAAAAAAGCAAACAAACAAAAGCCCAAACTTTTAACCGAGTAAGAAAATGATACCTAGTTACATGTTCTAAAGGGACTAGTGGTAAATTTATTAAAAAGGTTTTGTCTATTTTTTTTTGTCTAATTGGTGGAAAGAATGACAAGCACTACAAAAAAACCTTTCCCTTATATCTGTACATATGCATAGGCACATCACATACGTGCACTTGATCAATATGCAAACATAGATACAGTACTTCAGAATAACAGTGATCTAATCAGCAGGATTAATAGAAAATAATTCTGTAGACAAAAGACTATTTAAAAATGCCAAATATATTGATTTGGCACATCAATATACTACGTTTATGATTCTACAAATGACCATATTATCTACTATCAAATATCCTATTATGCAAACAGAGATCCTTTTTAGAGACAAACTATATTCCAAAGTGTTTTTAAATTAAAAATAAAATAAAATCAATTATTTCAAACATACTGCAGGGGAGGAAAAAAAAAGTCTATTCCCAGATCCATTTTACTGGTTTACTCAGGCACTGCCACTGGAAAGAAAATCACCATTGGTCAACAGAATTACTCTCCTCAGTATCCAAGGAACACCTCATTTACACTGCTGTCAGTATATAAAATTACATCTTTCATTCTCACACTGAATGGTATTCAAAAGGCCATTCTGCAGGCCTGATTTTGGGAGATGCACCCTCTCCAAGATTTTAGATATTTCATCTCCTACATGCTAAGGTTTTCTCAGTGCTGCCCTTCCCACTTCATTCATTTTTGTTTAGCCACACATACATTTTAAAAATTGATTCAGCTTGAACACTTTGGGGTCTGTCTGCTGACAGAAAGACATTCTAGTGGTTGCAATGCAGTTTCAGTCTAATCTAGATATAGGGAAATGTAATCTTGTCATACATCTACTCTGCCACTGATCCATACCAGAATTCATTTGTTAGATGCTGTGGTCCAATACCAGTGATTTTCCTTCAACTTAATATATGTGGCAAGTGGTTAAACAAGACCATTACATTGGTTTAAGTGATAAAAATTGCTATACGTGGTAAAATGCTAACATATCTTTGAAAGCTTGTGGCAGATACTGTTGTTGCCTTTTTCTTTTTTAGCGCAAGGGAACGATGCCTGAAGATGGAGCTGTTTACAAACTTCTGTAGGAAAGGAAATATCTGTTTGCAACACAAACTTAACAGAAAAAAGCACTGTAGATACTTTTATCATGGGTACACAGATCTGCCAGTTTCCTAAACACTATAATAAATTTATTCATAAAGTATGGATTATGGTATGAAATACCATAAATGTAATTTTTGCACAAGTACTTAAACCTAAAAGTGTTTCATTCCAGAAGGAACAAAGTCAATAAAACATTACGTGCATGTTAATTGATAGCGGTCTGTATTTTTTTTTTTTTTTTTTTACCAATTTAAGTATAATTTCTAATACTGTTCAGAGTCTCCAAACTGAGTTTTTTTTTCCCCCCACATTTTGTACACGTGTATGGTATGTATGCATGGTCACACTAATTAGATTTTATCACATCGCGTTTATAGCCGACCATTTTCCATTAATCATGCCAGAAAAGCTGTTATGTGCAGCTACAGATGTCAATCTTTTCTTGCCTTCTGCAAATGCAAGTTCGTCCCCCTGAGGGAGATTTTCAAAGCTAGTTCAATGTAGCCAGAAAGTAGTATGCCTGTGGGGGATTTGTTTCCTCCCCCAGCAGGACCACTGGTGCACAACTATGCACTTTTTTGGTGGACTTTCATTATCCTTCAGTGTGCAAGAATTATTCACATGCTGAAATTAAGCAGTGCATAAATACTGGAAGAATCAGGACCTGCGTGATCAGAAGAGCTCTCTGAACACATGCATAACCATATGTTCTATGCATATTCAGCATATATATATGCATATATACAGTCTCTCCTATGGTTTAGAGTATCTGCAAGAGCGCACACCTTCCTGGAAACCTGAAAAAAGTTTTGCCCATGTCCCACAAAGAAGAGAGACAGTGTTTGCATCACAGAAAGCTACAATTATAACACTAGCTTTCCATGTGGTTCTCTCACCTTCCTTCTGACAAAACATGCAATGTAAGCACTGCCTGAAGGTACTCAATCCATTACTTCTTTTAAATGAATTATCTACCCAGATTATCTACCTAACTGATGTACAATTACTATTTTTTGTTGCACTGCTAGAAAAACTTTTGGCTTTGTAATAAACTGTACTATTCTCTCACAAGCATATAGGTACACACACAATCCCACATTGCCTTTTTCTTTCAGTTGCACCAGTTTAATTAAAACATTTTAATCAACTCCAGTTCTGTCATCAAAATAATTAATCTTACCCACATATCTGAATATGAGCAAGCTGTTGGCTAATTTTTTACCTAACTTTTTAAAGAGCACCACGTAAATAATTCGAAATACCATTGACACCTTGTCTAATTACCAGACTTAAATCCTGAAGCTTCATCAAGTCTCAAAACAAAAACAAACACAGAAGCAATACCCAGGGTGTACTTTACTCTTTTGGGTACCTAGCATGAAACGTGCATACAAATAACTTTTATTTTGGAGCATGGCCCTGTCTTTTGTACACTAAAACAAGAAAGCCCAGTGGTTGTTACTGACCTTTAGAAGAGTCAGTGAATATAAGAGGGTTAATTTGGTCAAAGGACTGCCAGCATTCACAAATAAAAATCTGAATACAGATCCATGTGACACCACATAATCTAAGCTTCTTTAAGGTTTCGCATTGTACCCTTCCACTTTCTGGGCTATTTTCTTTCATAAAAGTACTGGCAACAGTTCCCTACTTCCATTTAATTTATCAGTACCAAGATGTATTGCAGCAATAGTGACACTGTAGTACAGTGACAGGAATGACTGCTGGATAAAACACAACTGCTTAGGGCGTCCTGAAAGAAGACAGACAACATTCAAAGCACAGCACTAATACCACGTACTATGGCAGCACTGAGCAGCAGTCTCCCTGTTTTCTGTGGTGTCTCAGGTTTGTGCACAGAGCTAAGCCATGCAATGCACACTGTGGGAATCCAGTCTTAAAGACAATAAAAATACAGAACACAGCAGCAAGATCCATGCCTGAAAGGAAAGGTTTCATTTCATCTTGTTCCCTGTCATGCTCAGTGTTCTCAAGGAAGTTTACAAGACTTAGCTTTACCTTTGGGTGGAGGCAATGAGATCATTTCTCTGCATGTTTTAATACGTCCTGTGGATTTTTACTCTTGTCTTCTCACCACTCAGATTGCTCTGATTCATTCAAGTTAATGAGTGAATTAGTGATTATTTGGATTTATTGTTAAGATAACATCAGCACTCTACTGTGGCGCTTTTTTTTCCTTCCCTCCCTTTCCTTCCTTATTTATTTAAATTAAAGTTTTCATATTTCAACATAGTCCTTAGATTTGTTTCCATCATATCTTTTTTTCCTGTGCAGTGGAATTCTAGCAAAGCTGCTTCAGTCACTCTTATCTTGAGATCTGGCTAACTATTGTTCTTGGGCAATTATAGGTGATGGGAGAGAAAAGGGAAAAGGAATAAGGAATAAATGACTTCTCATAGGTATACCAGAAATCTGGGTAACTGAAAATGTCTCCAAGATTTCCTTCGCCATATGTTCAACAGAACTGTAAGACTTTCTGGTAATTATAAGGAGAAAACAAATGCTATTGTACTCAGAATCTCTGATCAACTGTTTATCTTGACTGCCAGTAATTTCCCTTCTCTAACTTTGTGAATATTTATCAGATAAACATTATCATAAACTGTTTGTGGAACACTCAGCTACTGATGGCTTGCTTGGATGTAACTGACTGCAGGCTGAACTGTGTGTTATGAGCCAAAGGTGAGCCTTCTAATAGGGTCAAGGTCAACAGCATCACCATGGGCAAAGATTATTGTTAGCTGAATGAATTACTAAATAAAAAGATGTGATTTCATCCAACGTTTCTGATAAACCTGTATCCAGTCTTACAACATATACTGGCCATTTGCAAGATATATGGCCACTGCTTTTCTCTTTCTTTTTATTTTTTAAGCAAGCAATAGGTAGCTGCAGTAGGTTCATTACATGCATTAGAATGCACTAAAGCCAATAGATAAACTGAAAATTTCATCTGGATTTTTTGTAATTGATACCATACTCTGTGGGGCTCCTCCTCCTGATCTTTATGTTGCAATTCATGCATAGAAGTTTTAACAAAAATATCTTTGGAAAAATATTTCAAAAACAAGACCCAACATCTGAGATGATTCAGTTGTATTATTAGAAAAAGAACTAAGAAAAAATAGAGGTTGAATTACACAACCAATTATGGTGATTTTAATTTATTGCTCAGATTCACTAAGCATAAGGCAACTATCATTGCTATAGTTGGGTTTCATCTGAAGAAAAATGTAGTTCCAAGCTTGCCTCCTTCCTTGCACTGAATGTAGAAGAATAACTGTTGTTACACCTCTGTGGACCTTTTTACTTGCTGGAAAACAGGCTATGCAGTATTTATTTATCAGTAATGTGAAGGAAAAAAAAAGTATTTGTTACTGTGATCAGTTTTCAGTTTATAGCTTTTACTTAACCTTATTCATAAACAAGTATTGATATTCTAGACAGGAAAAGAAAGCAAGCCAGACAGATAGAGACATCTGTTTGTTGCTAATTATTCAGAAAATACTTAATGAGATTTCTTGAATCAGAATTCCATTAGACAAGTACTCTCAACAATTCACTCAGTCTGATGGACAACATCTCTCCCATATCAAATGCTGACCTCATCATGATTAATTTTTCTCAGTGTATACTGAAAAAAAAAGTCATGTCTTTCAAAGTTTAAACGTATAGAAGAAATAATGTTAGGCATTATACATTTATTTACAATTGAAAACTTTAAAAATTTGTACAATTAATTTTTTGTCTGGCAGAAGAGTTACAGGTCACATTCTCATATGCATTCTATTAGTTCTTGTTGTCATGTTATGAATAGTTGGATTAAATAAATGCATGTATAAAAGATTTCAACAAGTGCTTTGATGCCAGCAAAGAACTTTAAGATAATTTAAATATTTTTGAAGAGCCTTTATAAGGTAAAAGAAGAGTATTCACAGAAAAAAATGCAAGCAATGTTAGCAATTAGTAATGAAAGGCTGAAAAGCTGGGTGATTTCTGGAGAAGAAAGGCTAGATTTCTCTTGACCAAAGGTTTTCCTTAAAATTGCAAGATTCCTGCATCCATTTCATCAATCCCTTTTTGTGCTGTTGCCTGTGGTAGAGTTGAGAACTGACTACAGGAAACCTGAGTCACAAGGCAATACCCAAGCAATTAGCCATCCTTCCTATTTTCTACTCCTGGAAAACTTAGGTATACTTTTGACATGCATTTGTAAAAGCTTCTGAGGGCAGATGTTTCAGTGTAAAAGCCGTGTACACCCCAAAAAAGCTATGCCTCCTTGCATGCTCTTCAGCAACTGCTGCAGTTGTTTCCATGTGTCCATCCAAAACTTGTTCTAATCACGTTTAGGTAGAGTTGTTTCAGCTTTCAGTGTATTAAAATATATATCCATGCATCGTTACAGGTCAGAGGGAGGAAGGCTATAATAGACAAAATTAGCTAAATTCAAATAGTGACATCAGCTGCAAGATGCAGTCCAGATAGGGCCATAGAGACATCTCTGTTTTTCTTTTACCTTTCAGAAAAAATTCTCTCACCAAAGACAAAACATTTTACTTCAGATAACTCATCCCAGCTTCTACCTGCTCCCAGGTACATGTCTGCTCAAAGAAAATATGTCCAGCATCTAGCTCCCTTCTTGGTATCTCTAATACCCTTTTGTGTTTGTCTGTGCTCAGATGCAGGGAGAGCTACCTTATTTAAAAAGCAACAAACAACAACAAAAACTCCAAACCAACAAAGGCCACAGGGGCACGAGCACAGAGTTGCATGGCACTGAATAGAAAGCAACAAAGAAAGATGCAGAAATTTGCATTCACTTTCACACTGAGAAGTTGGTACTTGCTCTATGGTTGTGTCATGCCAGAAAACTCCAGTAATCACATCTTTAGAAGAACACACAAACTTGTCATTCTTTTTGTTGTGCAGATGACAATGAGCCTTAAAAAACCAATAATACAGGAATGAAGGTGTTTTTTCACTGTGGATTTGGTCTTGACCACCAGCTATCAAAACCTAATTATAATGTTTTAGCTAAGCTGCTTTGGTGAACTGCCTTACAACATATTGTTATTGTGCTGGTAGCGCTCTTTAAAATTATAACTTATCTGCATTGGCAAATAAAGGATTCTATTGAGTTATCATTACATGTCTTGCATATGAAAAGCATACAGACATTTTTCTCCACACTATAATTGCTTTTTACTTTACTGGAGTTTGCATGGTTTCATAAAGACTAAAACTAAAAAGGTATGGTGCTTGTAAAAAGTTGGTGGTTATGATCCATTGTATATGGCATTTAAGACCTCATGTATATAAGATTATTAGTTCCATTGTTTGCTTGTTTTGAGGTACTCTCTACATACTCCCAAGCCTTACATCTTCTTCATCCTGGAAAGAGAAAAGCCTGTAACACGTATGCTCCGAATCTCAACTACATTCCTTGCATAATATCCAGGCTGTCAAATGGAGGTTCAAATGGTGTTTGCACTGTACTGATGTAAATACTTATTTCTGTGATTTGACATGATAGCAAGAATGTCAAACAGAAGGAAGAATGTCAACAATAAAGTAATTTTTAAACTAGTATAACTTTTCCCTTAAGGTTTTACTCTAGTCTTTCCTTAGATCTATCACATATTTTCAGGCTTGATTTCTGTTACAGTAGGTAGCTTTCCAAGAGTGAGACAAAAAAGTGATGCTGACCACAGGTAGTCACATACATCTGTGGTTCAGATGTGGGAGGGCAAAGTTTAAATTTAGCAGGAATACCACTCCCAGATATCTGATCTCCAGACATTTGTTTTTTAGCAAATAGTATTTCTGTAATCAAGCCACACCTTTCAGAATAACCACAAACTCGTCAAAGCAAAGGACGGGGGCAGACCTAATCTTACTCAGTCATAGCTTTGATGATAAGGTAGTTGTTAGGAAATCAGACTTAGCAACGCAATGTGAGCATTATCATCATGACTCCCGGAACATTAAAAAAAAAGTAACAATGAAATGTCTACCATTCTGAATAGTGAATATTGACTGTTCACAGAAAGCATGTACAGATGACAAAAGAGTTTTTTACTCTTGGGAGAGGAAAGAAAGATTGCCACAAAAAATAGACTTGAGGCAAAGAAGAAACTTCTGAGGTCCAGCAACCACAAAACATATTAAAAAGGTTATAGTAATGTTCCAGGTTGTGTGGGAAGAGAAGCAATACCTAAACATATTAACTTGCTGTATAACAAATAAATTAGAGCATTTTTCCTGGCAAAATAAGGACAACTCTATAACATGAAATCATTGCTTCTTTTCATATCAGAATTTTGGGGGCCAGGTTGATGACCTTTGAGCATATGAGCCTTTCTATGGCCGTATAAGTAAGAATGGCACGTGGAAATCCTGTTCTCTTGTAAGAACTGGCAATGTCCCTGCTACATCTTTGAATCATGGCCCAGCGCAATGCCCCATCCACGAGTTCTGCTATCATAGCCATCATGCTTTATCAGCCAAAATGAACTATAGCTCTCCTACTGTATCCTTTCCACAGATGGTCAACTGTGAGATGAAAGATGTACTGCAGAGGCAATGCTTCACTCTGAAAAGAATTAATTCCAAAGATCAGACATGTTAAAAACCAAAACCTGAAAAAACACCTCTTCAGTGAATAAACAAAAATAGTAAGAATTTTTGCTCTGTTACTATGATTAAACCTTAAATATATAAAAAAAATAAAAATAAAAACCATCAAAAAAATCAGGGAAAGTTTCACTTCTAAATCTGTTCTGTTGAGGTGGTTCTTCCATTCCTATTTACATAGCTATTGAGCATGTTTTTTTTTTTTTTTTTTTTTTAACTGAAATGAAGCTCTCATTAACCTTAAAGGAACACTAGAATATTGCCTACAGTATCCAGAATCAGTCCACAATTTTATTCTACGTTATTTTTGCTCCTTATATCCAGACAAATATGTTTTTGATCCATTTTCCCAAGATCTCTCTTTGCAGATGTGGATATTCTAAACTCTATGCCTATTTTCTGCCATCTGAGCCATCAGCTTATGGCAGAGGAGAGGAGATGAGAAGGAAAGCCCAATATTAGAGGTGAAAGAGATTAAAATGCAAATAAATGACAGGATGTTTTAGGACTGCCATGGTAGTTTGTATTTGACAAAAAGGCAGCATGGCAGGTTTTCCCCTGTTACTGCGACAGGTCACCATTTCTAATCTCAGGGTCATGTCCAAGTACTCACTTTCATAATTGCTTGGGCTGACATCCATTTTGACCTTTTTTCATTTTGGCCTCCCTGACTGAGGGAGGTCATGGACCCATAAGGAGGCAGAAGTTTCATAAAACGCCATAGTGATTATGAAATAGGACTAGTACCCCCCTGGCCTTTGGTATAAATGTATATATAATCTGCTATGATATTTTAACCCTTGAAAGTTGCCAAAGTACAGATATTTGTTGTGCTTTGGTACAATTTGAGAAAGCTATTCTTACAGTGTCTTCAGTGTTATTTGTTTGTGATGTACTGTAAACCATAATTATAGATCCTCCCTATTTTAGCAAGGAACAATTAATGACTAATTAGCTGAGAAATTACAATTAATGTAATTTCACATCATTATTCCATCTGCAATTCTGAGCGGTCTCAATATCTTTATCATGTCAGACAACCATCTGCCCATTTTGCTTGACTCATTTTTTATTTCGAAACATTAAATTAAGGTCTACAGCTTCCTGCAAAGCACCTATGAAGCTAGAAACTGCATAAATATTACACTGACCAAAAATGCACAGGGAGCGATTGAATATCAAATAGGACAATTACGAAAGATAAGCTTTCCTTCTTGATTACCAGCTACACAGTGCTGACTAGCCTCTTACTGATATTTTATTATCATAAGAGTCACAGACAAATATGAAGCTGATGACAAGTGACTAAAAGTAACTGTCAATAGTCCTTTAGAAAGGAATATCTAAAAGACCAATGCTTAACATATTTTTACATATGTCTATCCAGTAATCTGAAGATACCCATATTTTTATACAATCTTACTCAAGGAACCCTCTATAAGTCTTTGGAAAATACAAAGACATCTAAAGCACAGGTATTCCACTTATTACAGAGCTACCTGAATTCTGGAAACTCCTTTTTCCAGTACACCTTTTGTTATTAATATTTTTTACTTTTAAGATGGCCTGAGCTATACAGCTCAGAACTAGATATCTGCTTAATAGCATGTGCCAGGCAGCCACTGATAGTGGACTTTGTAATGCCAGAAAGTGCCAAGGGTTTCTTTGATCAGCTAGGTACTACAGAGAGAGAGGATGATGTCCTCTCCTCTAATGGAGAAAGCACAAGTTCAGGGCAGGTTTTGTGATCCTCTGGTGACTATGAGAAAATAGTGAAGAGCTGTTTACATGCCAGGGTGGGTGATAAAGTAGGTGCGCTAGGGTGTGACTGTGACACCACCATTTGGAAGGGAGTCACAGGGGAAACTGAGGCAATGCAGTAGGTTTTTCAAGGGGGAAATCAGCATGTCCTCTCACAGAGTTGAGCCCAACAGCAAGGTGCTTGGCACTGCCTCTTTTATACAGCTTGTCATATCACAGACATGTCAGGTTGAGCAACACTAATCTGAGCATTACAGGGAAGTAGCTCAACATTTGAAGAATCCTTCATTTTCAATTTAGAGATGTGATTAACTTATATGGTCCTATAGCCTATTTTGTCCTGATGTTATTTTCTCTCATCTCTCCTTTGCTATCTCTCTCACTGATATCATATAATAGGAGTAAATAGCATAACTTCATATCATGGGCAACTTCATATACAACAAAAGTAACTGTGAATTAAATGTTTTACAACAGCAGGGATACCCAGGAAATGTGCAACTAAATTCGAAATTGCCCAGTAGGCAAATGATATCCTTTTTAATAGAGTACATAATCAAACACCACAAATGACAAAATCAGAGTATTATCTGATCAAAAAACCCTCCTACCAGCATGGTCTTTTTCATACCTAGAACAGAACTCTTTGGGAAGTATAACTGCTGAAATGAACTGAGCAGCATGAAGTCTGCAAGATCCACAAGAACATCAGGTGCTGACAATCATAAACTGGTGTAGTTCTCTTACTAACCAGGCACCCTTGATGTTTTGCAGTCAGGAAGAGTCTTGCCCCAGATCTGGTAATATCCTTGTATAGCCTATATAGCATAACATATCTTCATGCTGGGAGCCAACAAAGTAACTGATACTTACTTTCTTGGTGTACATGTAAAAATACCCGCTTTTCTTTTAATCTTATCAGTAAACAATAGTCTTTTTTTTTTTGACTAGTTCTCAGCTTTACTCTGTGGAAGAGATCATTGTCCTAATACCATACTAGTGCAGTCAGCACACTGTACAGATCACTATATAAAATCTATTGCATATATCATTTCATTAGCTTTTCATAAGGCAGTATGTGGAAGCCAGGTAATTTTTTTCCCTAATCAAAAGCACTTATGGGATACATTAGTACAATGATGTATAGATTATGCATATAACATTTAATATCCTAGCCATACTTTCCACTCAGGAGAATTTGGAAAGTATCACATAAAGAACACTGGAACAAATTATTTTTTAAAAAAAAAAAGTGACATCAAGAAAATAGGGGAGCAAAAACTTGAAAAATTAGTTCATTTGCCTTGCAACTATAGCATAGAAATAAAACTCCTTAGTTCCTGATAGTTATAGCTAATTCATATGACAGTCTCTAAGGTAAAATGTAACTTGGAATGTGGATAAAACATTTTAAAAGGTGAGATACTAAGCATCTAAGCTGTACTTTCACTGAAAAACCTTGCCTCTCTGAAAGGTCAGTCTTAAATCTCCAAATTAGAATTATTCTGCTGTCATTGAACTAACAATTTTCATGGTTTAGTTACATTTCATCAGATATATATATATTTTTTTTCCTTTTTTTCAAGTCATGCCATTAAGCACCATTAGGTACATTTTGGAAATTTGATTAAGTCATCCTTAAATTAATATTGAAAAAAAGATGAATTGCTTTTCATGATTAAAATGTCAGACCCTGGCAAGCTCTGGGAACAGACCTCCTGAAAATACATTACTCCCTTATGAAGTCATAAGGAGCAATGTAAGGACTTCAGTGGAGTTCCCATGCAAACACACTAGGCTTTTAAGACTATATGGCATATTCACTATTTTTTATAGACAAAACAATACTTTTCATATTGCAGCTGCATCCTGACAAGTAGTTGCAAACAGTCTGCTTGCATAAATGGATCCATTGGATCCTTTGTAACAAAGACCCAGTAGTCCATAGGCAGGTGACAAAACTCACTGATCCATACAAGCAGTATTTTGCTAGACTGAGTTCATTTACTTTTGAAGAAAAAAAAAGAATAACATACTTGAAAGATGAGTAGGTTTCAGTACAAAGAATTTAGATGTAACCAAAATTTTCAGGACTGAAATAAGCACAGCTGGTTTTACACTATATTTCTCGTCAATGTTTAAAACATATGAGTGCTGAAAACAAGAAGAAAAATCATTTGGAGTG
The DNA here is from genome assembly GCF_013377495.2 of Cygnus atratus. Taxonomy (NCBI): domain Eukaryota; kingdom Metazoa; phylum Chordata; class Aves; order Anseriformes; family Anatidae; genus Cygnus; species Cygnus atratus. Next base: position 3,261,502 of record NC_066365.1, read on the forward strand.
CCTCTCAGAGCTCTGTCAATCAAAATTATACTTTTGCTTTCTTTCTCCTCTTCTAAACCCACCTATTAAAAGACTAACTTTTTCTAAAAAGGAATTTCAGATCTTTCTGCCATGTCATTCTGCGACAGGTGTTATATTTGATGATGGCCAAAAATATGCCAAAAAGACATGGTTTGCAATATTTAAAAACATTTATAGACATTCTTTGATTATAAGTAGCAAACTTATAATGCTTGAAGAAGATGGACGTGAAAAAAATGCTTAATCTTCATTGCAAGGTTAGCTCTGGTGATTATATCTAGACTTTGGGCAGCAGTTTCACCAGCTTGGAGATGGCTGTACAAAGCTGTGTGTATGTACTGCCTCCCTCTGGGCTTGAAGCAACCCTATGGGCAACTATAGGTTTTGCAGTGTAGACTCCAGATTCAGCATTATATGGAGGATCTCTACAATCTTTTTCAGAGGATTGTGGGAGGACTTCTTGGCTTCTGTGGCACACAAAAGGTACTGTGGGAAAGTAGTGGAGGACTTTCATCAGGCATAGGGATTAGCCTGTTTTTCTGTAGTAAAGCAGGTGGCTGCCAGCTGAAGTATGCACAGCATTTGTACTCTAATTTTTATTGCACCTAGCCAGCTAGCTGACTCAAGTGGGAACACCAGGATATTAATCTGAATTAAGAGCTTACATCTCCACCCTTCACTTACAACTGATGAACATCCAGGAGAGTGAACACTTATCATTTGTACTATTGCTTAAATGGAAGTACCTGTACTCTGGAGGATCATTTTGTTACACTTCATTTCAAGCAAGCAATCCTAGATGACAAAATTTAGGTGAGAGATGTGATATTTCAGCAAGCAACGTAGAGAAAGAATTTTGCAATCAGTGAGATATCTTAGTTTTAATGGAAAGAAACAATGCCTAACACTGGAATCATACTAAAATGAAAAACAATAAAGAGTAGGTGATCATGCATATATTGACACAGGTAACCACTAAATCTAACCCCTGTTGAAGTCACAGGGAGAAGATGGTTGAGCTCCTCAGGTTGTCTTCATGCATACTGACTCTGCAGGACTACTGTGCCAACTAACTCACCAGGAAGTATTTACACAAATTTTATATGCCAAGGAAGTTGAGGCACTGTATTAACACAAAAACTTCCACGGCTGTGGCAAATTTGCACAACTTTACTTTAGCCCTCCTTTAGCCACACAACATGGCACAGAGTATTAACTTACCCTGTGTTCCAGGGGCCATAGGATAGACGATACCCGCTTTGCAGCAAAGTCTTAGTGTCACTGTTCAGTGAAGAGCTCTAGGCATTTTTTTTTAAACAAATGTTGTTCTTGATCTGCTATGTATCCTGAATGATTCATTTTCTCATAGTACTACCCATACAACATCCAGCTGTGTCAAAAACATTGACTTGTCATTGCAAGGGCAGATGAAGGGTTTCCCCACTTTATGGGGATAACAATATTCATTCATATGCTTATCCAGTTATCCAGACTGAGAGGCACTGACTCTTAATTTTAAAGCATACTTCAGCTCTTTTCCCTCTTTTATAGTCCTACCTGGCTTGGACTCCAGATGCACTTGTGCACATTCACTATTTTCGCAAATCAGATATTGAGGTCTTCTGTTGGATTTGAAGAAAGTGAATGAAAAAAGGAGTAAAAATGCTTTAAAAATGACTTTCCTATTGCATTGCCTCAGGAGGATTCTGTGGAAGATGCAAAAATAAAGTTCATTTACCCAAAGAAGCAGTTCTCCATATTACTTGAGCTAACATTCCTTACTCTTCTCGCCAGTCTATGCTTCAGTTCCTGCATGTTACTTTTTGTACCTATAACTAACGAACCAAAGGTTCATTCAAAGCCACCTTTATTTCTTTTCATTTCCTCTCACTGTCTTCCAGTAGTTCCTTGTCTTTGTTTTTTATCTCAATCGCTCATACTCTCCTTCACCTCTCCCTGTCCTGAGTCCATGTTCATCTTTTCCTCCACAGCTGCTGGTTCCCTATCTTCCCACCAGTTTCCAGGCCCCTTCTCAAACTCTCTTGTTCCAGCTTCTCAGCCCTTCCCAAACAGACCTTGGTTTGGTTTCATCAGTGTATGGTTAAAATCTCCATTCCTTGGTTTCAATTTTGCCCACACCTCAGCAGAAACTGTGTAATTTTTGTGATTCAGTTTTTAGATCACAATGTTGCAAAAGTGAGAGTAACTGAGAACACAGGGATGACAGACTGTAGTAATAAATTCTCCTGCATGAGCCTTACTCCATCTGATGCACACCCTGCAGGCACAGGCCTTGGTGTCCCAGACCCACAGCTATTGGACTGGCACCCAAAAAAACCAACCAACCAACCAAAAAACAACAAGAACAAAACTCAAACCAAAAAAAAAAAAACCCAGCAGTATTCTGGTTGGGGCAGACACTTCCACTCAAAGGTTTTGAAATATAAGAAACATGTGAAAACAGGCCTTATAATAAGAAATTCCAAGCAGGCAATGCTACCTTAACAGAGCTGCACATTTTTCCTCTTTGTTAAAAGCTCTTTCCAAAAGTGCAGTTGTGGGACTGGAAAACTGATCCATGCTGTTTAGGTAGCCACCCACTATTTTCTCTGTACCACAGAGTTTGCCCTCCCAGAGGAATGGCATTGGATTTCTTATGCTGACCAGAGGGAGCCCAGGAGGAGACAAAAAGCACCCAGTATACAGAGTCACGGAACTTCTCCCAAATGTTCCTGCACAAGTCATAAAATATATGCAGGGTTACAGTCCTCTATTCAGAGAAACTCAGCAATTGCCTCATTTCTTTTGAGAGCACCACTTTACCCAAAAGGCCCTAGGGTAAAGTGGGGTCATGGCTGTCTACTTATCTCCAAAATGCCCTTAAGATACAAATATTTTGTAATAAAAAACAGCTGGAATCAGCCATAAATAATAAGATTCAGCATCAGTATTCTGATAACGTTGAAGTAAATTAGAAGTTCGTAATTGCTATAAGTGGACTATAACTCCAGGTAGACAACCTCCACTTACAATGAAATTGTGAAAGAAACTACAAAATAAGGAAGTCCACTGTGCTCCTGGCAGGTACTACAGCTGAGATAACGTCATTATGGATGTTCCGTTTCATTTGAAGTCAGCTTCTTTTATTTACAGATGTCATACATCAAAATGAGAAAGAAGTGGTTTTGCCACTGGCTTTTGTTGAAGTCTTCATAACTAACCACCTCAAGGTACATCTACCTTGATCTTTCTACCCATACATAACTCTCTGTAGCCAGAATGTTTTATTATTTTTATGACCATTTCGCTTAATTTAAGAGGTGATGAAGTATTAGGAATGTTTTCAAAAAGTCTCATAAAACTAGTGCTGTCAGTGCCATGATGTTGCACGCTCAATTTTAACATAACGTCAGTGATTGCAGAACCACCAGTAAAGAGGTGACTTGGGACATGCAATCAACTGTAACTTTGTTTTTACTGACTGTGCTCAGCTGTAGTCTCACAGCTCACATTACAGTGACTCGTAAACGGAACAAAAATTGTTGTACCTAAGCTCTGCCTGTGTAAACAGATGAACAAAATAGCCATGATCTTAATACTTCTAAGACGTTGGAGAGCAGATGTCACATAGGGGATAATAAGAAATGTCGCCCTTATTATTGTGGCATAGTTCATTTTCTTGGTTTTCTGATAGGCTACTGTAACCATGCACAATATAGAGTAATTCATTTTTGTTAAAAGTGATCCTCTATACCTCTTTGAAATACTTGGGTCATCATCTCTTTTCTCTATCTTCTATATTCCTTTACTCATTCATTGGTACCAGTGTATATTACTGGAAGCACAGCCATACAAAAAGACCATTCTCATCGGACAGAATTTTACATCCTTTTCTTTCATCGGCCAATGCAGAACCAGCTCTGCAGGTATGCCAGGTCGAAACTGCACATCTGTGAGCCCAGAAACCAGATATCTGAACTAGGAATCCAAAGCACAACTGAAGAAGAAATGAACTTAAACCAAGCCACTTAAATCACTTGGACGTTTCTGAAATCTTTATGCAAAAACTCCTTTTTAAAGAGTATAATTTAAGAAGTATATTCACGAGCAAAGGATTTCTATGTTAGCATCTACAACAAATGAGCGTTATCTCATGTACATGTACAACTAGTCAGTCACTATCACCCTCTGCAAGAATACCATGCAATGGAAAGGTTTTTTTTTTTTTTCCTCCATTTTCTTCCCCCCTCCTTCCCCCCCAAAACCAAATAAAAAAAAATCCCATTCACTTAAGAAGTGATTGTCTGTAGACCTTTGAAGCCAAGGAGGGTGACAGCAAGGGCAAGAGGCTTATTTCAAGGGTCACATTTCATTTGCATAAGCAAGTAACCATAGGGCACTGTGGAATGTCTGTAAATGGATTTCATTACAGAAATTCAGCTTAAAGGGACTATAAATAATCCTCTGACAAACATTGTATATTGCTTCAAGTTCTTCTGTAATAAAAATATTTTAGTAACACAACAATCTGTGAAAGCAGGAAATGAAACAGGAGGAGCTGCACATCTTCCCCTTTTCTCTCTCAGGGCAACATTATATTGTAATACGTTTTGGAGGAGAAAAAAAAGTGATATTCATATTATTTTAGCAAAGTAATCCTACAAAAACAGGGTTATATCATTCCATATGGCTGAGACAGGGTGGCTAAACAAATACCCAGATCTTTACTAGCTCTTCTCCCCTGGAGATCATCTGTTCACCAGGACAGGTGTGCAGGCTGCGTGGTATTCTGCCCAAAGGAACATCGCAAAATATATGTGTGTGTAAATCTTCTTGGATGTATTTCAGTGCAGAAGCCATTTGAAGTACGCACTTTACTGGGCTGGCCTTTCTTGGCCATATGAAGAAACAACAAATGTCTAAGACCCCTGTTCAGACAAAGCATTTAAGCAACTCGCAAACTTAGGTGCATGCTTAACTCCTGTTTTCTTCAGTGGGACTTAGCTATATGGTCAAAAGCTTTCCTAAATGGGGAGTGATGTTCTCGCATGCATAGTTATGTGCATGTTAATGCATAATTGACACTTTGATGCATTGCTGCCCTGCACTGTAAGGAGTTCAAAGCTAGCTATAGCTAGGTGGACAACAGACCACTCATCAAACATTATGTTATGAAGCTCTGGGAGGGTCAGAAAGTCACTGGACCTTTTGCAGTTTTTCCACATGTAGAAATACACCCACTTCAATATCCCCTTAAAGATGCTCGGCTTGTCAGCTTCAGAGGGGACTTTGGGCTATCCCATCACAACTTCATCTCCCTTGGGGTACTATTCTGAAAGGCATGGACAGTGGCTAAAGATATCTGCACTGGCAGTCATCTTTGGGGGAGAATTTTGGCAGTGCCCCAGTCTAGTACAAAAGATCTCAACAAGAAGTTTGTCTCTATTGTTTCTAATAATATACTTGCAAAAAAAAGGAAAATGTAGGATACTTCTGCTAAAGGGAAGAAAAAGTGGGCCTTTATAGTAGTAATTTAATCAGCTAATTTCCGTTTATGCTAGTTTTTGTTTCCTCTTGTTTACCTTTCTAATAACTACAATTATTCTCACACTGGCATTACTGTTTTCTCTGGAATAGATTTGCTCACACTGAAAAATCCAATTGAATCAGAGCATGTAACGAGAAAATGTAATCCATCGTTATTAAAAAAGACAGCTTACCTTTATCTGGGTGTTAAATAGTACAAATCCGTAAGAGTCAGAGAATGTTTTGAAGTAAAAACAAAGGGCATTATGAAGGCTGAAGTGGATTTGTCACCGAATTATATGTATTACCTCAGAAATGGCTTAATAGAGGTTGTGGAAACAATATGTTTTAGGGGCAGAAAAGAGAAAATAAGGCTATGTCCTTGTTTTCCACATTTCCAGAGAAACTCAATGACATTTTAAACATCAGCCTATTTTGTGGAAAATTATGAAATGAAAAGTAAGGTTGTCTCTGAACATAAATTACAGTTGTTTCACTGTTTGTACCTGAATGCTGCTTCTGACTATCCGCATGTCAGAAAATGTGAACAAACTTGCTGTATGTCAAGCTAGGCAACATGCTCATGGGTACTGGCACAGAACAGCAAGTTCAGCAAGACAGTGCCTGTCCCTGGCACTCTGGACAAACTTGATCAAATCACTTAACCCATTTCTGCTGTCTCCACTGTTAAGGAGGTAGCATGAATTACTCATCTTTATGACATACTTCAAGGACTACAAAACACAAGAAAGCCACAAGGCTGCTATGTAATAGTAGTGCTTTGTGCATGTGTCATTCTGAAACATCACTTGGTGTTCTCAATGGGCTAATTGAAACTCTGAAAAACAAGAACAAAAAACCCTAGCATACTTCATTCTTAGGCTGAGGTGGTTGGTACTAGAAGAGTGTGAACCACTCTGAAAAGTAAGCAAAATGGCTTTACTAGAAGGTTTTGTTTAGAGAGCACTTGTCACAAGGCCCGAATCCGGATTTGAATGCTTGTGATGCTGGTGGGTGCTCTGAGTTAGGGTTTTGCTTCAGTTCCCCAGATGATGCAACGCTGGAGCTGAACTTAGGTGGAATCAGGTAGCATTCACAAACTTTATAGGTTTTGAATGAGAGAGGAAAAATTTACACGGATGTCCTTCGATCTACTTCACATTTTCAGAAATCTTTTCTTATTTGATCTACAAGTTCAAAGCAAAAGCTTGTGATCAAACAAATCTGCTAAATATTCTGTCACATGAAACGTAGATGTCATAGAATGGCTTAGGTTGGAAGGGACCTTAAAGATCATCTACTTCCAACCTCCCTGCCATAGGCAGGGACACCACCCACTAGATCAGGTTGGCCAAGACCCCATCCAACACGTCCTTGAACACCTTCAAGGATGAGGCATCCACAGCTTCTCTGGGCAACCTGTTCCAGTGCCTCACTACCCTTACAGTGAAGAATTTTTTCTTAATGTCTAAACTAAAAGAGGATAGATTTAGATTAAGACCATTCCCCCTTGTCCCAAAAGCATGTGCATATGTGAATTCATGGTCCTAATGCCACATGTGTGTAATGAACATCCACCATAAAGAGTGGACCACAATAAGGCCCAAACTTTGCCCTTGCCTCCTTCATCACAAATTGACCGTCTTCCTTCACTCAATTCCTGACTGTCCTTTTTGTTTCAGGATGGCCACTTTTTCCAGAGGATGTGATTTAGGAAGTTTGGGGCAAGAACCTAAACTATTACATCTCCACACAGCATAGTAGGAACTTCCGCTGGTGGGGTTTGTCGGCAAAGTAGTTCTAAACTTGCCATGAGGCCTGTAAGTCCCTATTGTGTAGGTTCAAAATCATCCCTCTGTTATACCATCATTTACATAATCTTTTTCTCCTGTGTTCTCAAACAATGTATATTCACCCAAAACATTTGACAGATGTAGAGAAATAGGTATTATTTGTTTAGTTTTTCTAAATATCAAGGATTACACTTTGATGTCAATCAAATAAATGACCACATGCCTCCACTCAGAATTGCTCAGTCCCTGGGCTGACTGGCAAGAGAGGAATATCTTAGAGATACAACATTCAGAGAAAACAGGTTGTGCTTCTGTAGTGATCCACTAAAACACTAGAAACTGCTTGAATAATGTCAAGAGTAAATTACATCTAGGTCTCCTAGATCAAGAAAGAGCAACGTAACACTGAATTTTGCTGAAGACAGAAACGAAACATATGCTCAGGACTGAGTGGGAAAGCATTCTCTACTAAAGAAAACCTCATTTCTCACCCCCATGATTTTTAATTCTGTTCAAGTTCTTTTCCTCTCAAACTACTATTTTCCTGCTAATATATTTTCTCTTTTCCTGGTATAAAGTCATACAGTATAAACATTCATAGGAATTTATTCAATACAATGAAATTTTTGAGGCTAGAAATGGTTTCACATTGACAGGAATGCAAACTAAAAGAGCTAAATTTCTACTGCAGCTTATATATGCTAAAATTCATTTCTTTAATTGATCTAGAAAAAAAGAACTTCTAGTAGTGACAGGATTCTCCCAAACTTCTAGGTTTTGACCTAAAATTTTGATCATTTAAGCAAGAAAGATAGTGGCTAAATCTTTTTTTTTTTTTTTTTGTGCGCTAGTGTCTAACACACTAAATGAACTTGTAGATTATCTGTAGCAGAGCTTTCTCAATGCAGCATAAAACAGAACAGAATATTCTGAGTCAGAAGGGACCCACAAGGATCACCTTGTCAGAGTCCAACTCCTGGCTCCACACAGGATCACCCAAAAAAACAAACTATGTCTGAGAGCATTGTCCTAATGCTTTTTGAACTCTAGCAGGCTCAGTGCTGTGACCCCACTTCCCTGGGGAGTTGTAGCAACCTAGTGGGCATAACAGGTGCCAATAACTGTGTGGCACACATACAGATACATCACTGTAACCTGGGTTCATTATAACAGTACAGAGGGGAAAAAAAAGTATGCAGATGACTCAAAACTAGGTTAGAGAATCATGTCACTGAAAAGCAAGGTAATGTTGATGAACATATCTGTGACAAGTACTCCTGGGTCATTTTGAGATCTTCCATGGATAGGAATATCTGTCTTGGCAAAGGGCAACTTGGACAGTTGTCCTTGTTGGACCTGGCACTGCACTTGGCACAGCATGATACACCATTTAGAGCCCCTCAAGAACTATTTTCATTTGGTTACTACTGCCTGTGAATTAGAAGGGCAAAGCATACCTTGCGTGTGCATCTAGAAAGGGAATGGAGTAAATAAAACTATTTCTGAGGGGGAAGGTCAACAGTTAAGCTGGGGATCTCTGATTTAGAGAAAAAGAAATATGGAGAAGAGGTGTGGAGCTACTGCGATTAAAGAAATTGTTTTGTTTAAAAATAAAAAAAGAAGATCTGCTCATGAACCATTTAGAAAAACAGGCAAATAGTGGTCAATTGTTCATGATGAATTATTCACCCTGTTCTATTGGAACAAAACGATCCTGGAATGCTAAATTAGGAGTTAATCAGGATGCAATCTCTCACTCCTTCTGTTTGGCATTGCCATTGACCTTATTGTGAGAGATGCTGTATATGGATGCAATACAGAAATAGCAATACTTAAGCAGTATGCCAGAATGTTTCAGCTCAGCTGGCAACATACCTCCTCTAAGTAATAATCATCAAACAAACAATGCTCAAAAAGCCCTGTAATACTTCAAGAAAGATGTGGTTAATCATTAATTATGAACAAAACAAATCTAACATAGTTAGCAATTCCTCTCCCAAACAGTTAGTAAAAGTAACACATATAAGATGAGTAAAATCACATGCATTCTTAGTAACAGGAAAGTCAGAGGGCATAACTAAAAAACTTTGTTGTGAATCTGCAAGATGGAGAGCTCAACATCTATTTAATCTCAGGAATTATCCAAGAAAAAGAAAGCATTCTCATACAGAAATAAATAAAAATGTCTGTCATGTCAGTCTTTGACTGGCTAAGCAGACTATTCATTGAACAGGGTGCACAATGTCCCCATTAGTGGGACTTAACAACGTACAGGATTTGCAGAACAGAGGCCCAGCACATACAGACTGGCATAGCGTTATTTTTGCCCTAAGCAGCGTTGGGTTGTCTCAGTAGCAATCCAGAATCAGATAACAGGAGACCCTCAGTAATATTTCTTTATCTTGCTTTGGTAGAAACTACATAAGGTAGTACTATAAGGTACACGAGATGACACTTTTCAGGACTGACAGGCTCTCCTGTCTACATTGAACTCCTCTTTTTTTTTTTTTTTTCCTTTTCTTTTTTTCTTTTCTTTTAAGTCTTAGTCCTAAACATCACTGTTTTACTAGAAGCCACAAAAAGCCTGAATTTGGATTTTGGGAACACAAAATTCTGTGCATTGCTCTAACAAAAATTACCATTAATTGCCAGAAGGTACTCCTGCTTTTGCAGCCCCATCTTCAGCAGCGATAAGAATCCATGCATATTTTTACTCAGTCTAAGAAAAATGAATATCTCTATTTATGTATCAACTGAATATTCTTTAGCTGGGCTCAAAAGTGAAGGAGTGCTTTTAACTCTGGCCCTTAAAAATAAAATAGTAACCTTTTGGTCAGTCTGTTTCTTTTCCCACTTCCAAGCACACAAAAGACCCTCAGTAAAGGTGTTGCACAGAACATCTTTTCAGAAGGGAAAGAAATGTATTCTAAAGAAACAAATAAGTTGTCTGCATGTAAACATATGCTTGCAAACAAGAAATGGCAACTCAGAAAACAGACAGCAGTTTTTCCTATGACATATCTGGGTGTATGAATTCAGAACCTTTTCTTGCCCAAATCTCACTCTCCCTAAATTGTACTCTCACATCAAGCCAGCTCTCTAAGAAAAGGGCAAAGTTGCTCACCTCTGCTAATCTTCAGTTCACGTGGCAGGGCTGTTCTGACAGATTCTGTTTAGATAACTGGCTTCAGCTACTGATTCAGCAAAAGGTTTGCTCTGTTGTGAGAGTATAGTTTTATGCTTCTAGATACTCCTAGATTTGGAAAGCAAATAAGCTTTACTCTTTGCTGCTACCTACTTGCTCGTGTGTTTTTGTGGAGCCAGGTTTTCTGCTTTGCAATCAGTCTCCTGCTGGGTTCTCTAATTGGGCTGACAGATAAAATAATCTGGAGCGAATAGTAGCTTGGGAAGAGGCCTTGATCTTCATTTTAATGGGGTATCTCAGAAGTACCTTTTCTTTGTCAGTTCTTGTGATCATGGTAAATTTTTTAACATTAGCTCAAATGTTGTTCCACCAGCTTATATATAGCATACATAAGCAGCAATCATCATTACTAATTATCACCTGTAATACCTTAATTACAAGCAGGAGAGCTTTTTTTTTTTTTTTTTTTAAATTTTTGGGTGGGGTGGAGTAAAAATTCTCCTAACTAAAACTAATGTTTCCCTTTGTCTTCAATGGATGGAGAAAATAATTTTATTTCATCAAATCCTTAGCATACACCCTGTATCTATTCACATACTATTCCTGTATCTGGATCCAAGAGTACCATTTTTTTCCCTGTGTCTGAGCGTTCTACAGCTGCTTAAATATAATAAATAAACATTGCATTAGTTAGTCATTCAGCAGTTAAAAAAGTATTTTTGTAGTTCTTGTTTCACAGAAAGGGAGTCACATACACTCTGTTCTTAAACCAATACCTAAATTCATTAGTCAATACAAACTTCCCTTAATAACCTCAAGAACTTTTACCTATCTACTATACTCCAAATAGAAGTGAAGTAAAAGAGTAGTTTTAAAATACACAATTCAACATTAGAAAAACTACAGTGTATAATTTACTGCCATTGGAATTCACTCTGCTTATACTGTTTGGTGCTAGGTGAAGCATAAAGACAAATATATGAGGACATCTGCCTACTTGGATTAATTCTACTGCAGTTTAATTATCAATTAACAACAGTTTAAGAAACTTGTATTAGCTATTGACCTTGATCTTTTGTCTCTGCATACTATTAAGGAAGTCAGAATACAAACTTCATAACACTGCAGTTATCAGTTTTAGGATAAGGGTATATACAATACATTCTATCTGTTAGGTAAAAACCCATTCCATGTAAGATTTTCCATGTAAGCGTATCTACTGTGGAGACGTCCATTAAAGGACTCATAGGTAGTAAATTAAACCTCACTTCAAAGACAACCCTTCCTCCGACAAATCAGGCTACAGAGATAGAAAAGGGCAGCAGCAATCATTAATCTATTGAAGGCCACCTTCTGCAATGCACTGTTTCTAAGTTCAATGACTGTAACAAGATTAATTGTTCATAATTTTACAATGTGTCTTCATAAATTATACACTATTAAGTGACAAAATGTTGCATACCAGAATCAGTTCTCCTTTATCCTGCTTATTCTAGCAAGTCAATAGCTTTAATTCATATATATATATATACATATATATATATCCATACACCCACAAGGTTGCTCTGAACTGAATTTTAGAAGCTAATTAGCATGAAAATTTTTCATTCTGAGGTTCAAATAGCTGAATCTCCTGTGAGATACTGCTTGGGTGTAAATGAATTACTTTATAAAATTGCTAGGGCTGGTTGTCTCATCATTTTGCATTATCATTGCTATGAAGGGGGAAGAGCACCCTAGTTCTGATTGTACATTAGTCCATAGCAGAAGATGAAGAACTTGCATGTGTTCTGAAGAGTGTCTTTGTCCAACCTTCAAAATCTTGTTTTATGCTGAAGAAAATGTGAATGACAGAATTATACAAAAAATGCTGATTTGGGTTTATTGGCTGAGACAAATTATCGGCTTAGGTTAAACCCCAATTTATTCCCAAACTGTTTACTAAAAAAAAAACAAACAGTAACACTCATCTGAAATATACATTTATTTAATAAGTATTTCAGCTTCAAACCTTTCAAAGAATTTTCTCCTCTTTTTTTTTTTTTTTTTTCCTTTTCTTTTTTGAGATGGAGGTCAATTTTTAAAGCAAAACTCTGCTGTTACAAGACATAAGTCAAGATTTGCTTAAAATCTCCTGGAAAGAACTATTTTTATATTTTTATAAATATATTCATATTGCTATATATGCATGTATATAAACATATATATTTATATATTATATTTACGTATCTATTTCAAAATTTGTGAATTCTGGTTGCTCAGCAGGGTATTAGTTCTGTACACATTTGGCAAAGCTTTGCTATTTCAGAATTTATTTCTCAATTAAGTGACTTCTACTGCCTCTAGGTAACTTGGGAAAAGGACTAAACTGAAAGCAACAACAAACAGACCTCCACTGCTGAATATTTTATTGTTAATTTAAAAGATGTGTTGTTTGCAGAAACACAGCCTGCTTGCTGATTCACTGAGTTAAAACTAAGAAGGATAGCTAATTTTAAGATTTCACAGTGTTCACAGGTATGAGATAGCAGAAAGATGCTGATTTGGGCAGTAGAGCACATTGCAACTATTCTCCTTCCCTCCAAGGTTTAAATTTTAAAAACAAAACCAAAAGCTTGAGGCAGTACCAATGCTGGCATATTTGTTTAGCCCATACAAAGACGACAATGTAATATTTAAGAAACTATCTCACCCTATAATATTTGAAACAAAAGGGATTGCAGCTTTCATTTGCTCTCCTAAGTCATGTCAGTGAAAATATAAACAGCCATAAAAATACTCCTGTGAATTAAATACTTAGCATGAGAATAAGTGTTTCCCTAACCCTGACTTAAGTGAGCTTACATTATTTAAACAGCTACTTTAGGAAATGAAATTTCAACATTGTTCTAGAGAGAATCAAATTAAAATATTGGGAGGCTCTACATATCTAACTGCCCATACCAAACACATGGAAATATTTGATATAAACTTTATTACTAGCATCCTGGATCTTTTCCTTTAACCTCCTTTTAAACCTGAGTTGTATTAAAGGATGGTGAGACAGAAGAACATAATTAAAATATCTCTCTCCTCAGGCTCATTAATGTTGGTGAATGCCTTAAAACCAGTATCGTGTGTGGGTGTCATTCAGCTTGCCTTGGTCTGGTCAAATATTTCATATTAACAGCTTTTCATTCATAAGTAGAAGCTGGATAAGTAAAATCATTAGAAAAATGAGGCACAGGGTGTGCTACTGACAAAGATGAGAAGGAAAATCCTGTCTCCTGGTGCCCTTTTCTCTGGAACCCTCCATTTTCCTCATTCCCATGTATCGGGAAAATTTTATAAAACTAATATTTTAGGGTAATTACAAAAGTTCTCATGCTAGTTTAATTTGTACTTCTGGTACATCCCTAAGCCCTTGATGGCTACCAAGGGCTTCCGTTTCAATTCCGCTTGGTATTTTGAGTGTGCTGTATTTATTGATTAAAAAAAAACCAAACCTCCAGAGAGAGGCAGTTCTGCAAAACTTGCCACACATCTGTTGGATTTTTGTTTATGTATTGAAATGTAATTGAGCAACTGGAGAAAAGTGGATTTGTGAGCTGTTATTTTCCTAAAGATTACATTTAATAATGTTGGTGTACCCTCCATAATTTATTTGATTAATAATATTTGATCTAAACCCAAATTATGACTTCCCACATATATGACATAACTAATGAACTGTGAAAGGAAAGCTGTTCAGATGGTCACCAATAACCAATGCTTAGTTAATCCTTTAAATAAACTGGAGCTCACAATGTGTCCCTTTGAAGTCATAAATAATGTATATTTTTCTTTTGACTTTTAATAAGCCAGTGGAGTTCATCTCACAGTCTCCAAACACGTATATTTTATTATGGGCCTCTGCAGTTTACTTTAATTAGTGTGTCTGAGTGCTTTGGGAGACTTAGCCCTACTGAAAACAAACAGAGTCTTACCATCTATAAAACATTAGCTCCCTTTGGTTTATCCTGATACAGCCGAGGCTCAGTGAGAAACACATGGTGTAAGTAAACACTCATAATTGCATTAGAATTCCCGGGTGTATTGGTAATTCAAGCTCTGTTTCATGATATTGTTAGAGCAGTTAGAGCAGGTTTACCAATCTCCTCGTCTTCTGGGATTTCATGAAATTCCATTTGGAGAGAACTTTAAATGATAAATCTAATAGAAACAGCATCAGACAGAACAAGTCACAGAGACTCTGAAAATGAAGCACACTGCTAAAAACCCCTTTGGTCTAATTGTGTTTTCTCACATCTCTGAAATTTCTCATTCCTCTAATCTCCTTGCTGATGTGTTAATTTTTGCATTAGCTGGGTATGCTTGCGTTTTCTTCCCCTGCAGAACTTTTGGCCCAGTGTGTCAACCAGCCTCATATTCCTATATCTGAACTAATTTTCCCAGAAAGTGATACAGTCAGCTCCAAAACAAAACTTATAAAAATCAAATTAATAGCATGTTTTTAGGAGTGCATTGAATGATAACAGGTATGTTTTGCTGTTGAAAGCTTTCCACTGCAAGGAGGATTTAAGAAATAGAAAAACCTTCACAAAAGCAACTTACTGTGACTATAATTTCCTATTTGCTTTTCCAAAAGAAATAAAATGTTGCTGTGAAACAGTCTGAATAAAAACAGAAGCAGAGTGGTTTGACCCTGTATTAAAAATACAGCCATTAAACTTAAGACAAATACTATTCAAATCAGTGCTGGTAAGTAAATTTCATTCTATTTAGGCCCTTATCCCAAACCCCACGTGTCTGATCTCTGCACCTTCTGCAGTTTTAAAGCAATAGTTTTAAAGAATAAAATGCTGACTTCTTATATCTCACTTCCATTATGTTGTTGTAAACACAGTGTGACTGCATAATCGGCAGGATTATGAATCCAGTATAAAATGAATTGCATAGGGTTTTATTGTTTACCTGAAAATCTATTTTGAAGGTGCGTTGCTCCACTATTTCTATCACTTTTTTTTCCAAACTACAAAATGTGCTTTCTGAACAGGGATTTTTCAGCAACTTAATAACTTTATCAAAGAGAAGAAACTTTTATATTAAAAAAATCACAGAAAAAAAAATTAATCCAGTTTTCAAGGGCAGTTCAATGTCAGGAATGTGTATCTTTACATAAAGCATTTTGTTTTGGTGGGACCGTGTTGCAACGCCTATTACTTACAAGTACTACCCCTCACTTTTCTTGTATTTCTTCTACTCATGAAACACAGAAATACTTATTTCATCAAAACTCTGAACAGTTTTGACAAATGAAAAGACATTTCATTCTGCTGTCTGATCATTGAAATCCTCTTGAATCATTTGCACCTTTCTGCATTTACAAGCCAGTCCCTCTATACATGCTGGCATTTGTTTTTAGCACTGGTTTTGTTGGCAATTACATCTCTCTGGTTGCGCCTTCTGATTTTGCTCTTATGAAATTCCCCTCTTAAACCTGTTAGACATTTTCCTTACAGGATGTTTATAAATCCTTGCTCTCATTTCATATTATAATGATTGGTGCAAAGTAAAGAGAATACTCTCAATAAAACCCAAACTACACACACTGAAGGCCTGAAAGCCTTCTGAATATACGGGAATGTGAGTGCTCAGAGCTAGGCTTCCTGCAGTGTCCCACTGGGAGAGAGAACAAGCGGGGGCTGCCTGCGAAACACAGAGATGAGCTCTGCTGACCCAGTTCTGCTGGCCCCCCACGCTGCCGCAGGAGCTGTGGCTTCCCCTCCTGCACTCTGAAGCCCCAGAGGTTCAGAGGTTGTAATTTGAAAGTGTGAACAAGATTTCACTGCTCATTTTCTCCTTAGTAATGCTAAGCCACTCGTTAGCAGTAGCCTACATGCAGAGCACAAGTTTGGAAGATTTACAGCTGTATTTTAATGGTGACATTTTGCTCACCCCATTACCCTGTCAGCAGGGAAACGGTGTGGCCATGGGTCTTTCAACCATATTCCTGCCTCTGGAAAATCAGGCAGAGCTGAAAATCATCAGCTCTATCACCACAGTATAGTCTTGGTATAAACATTTTTTTTTCTGCAGAGAATTGGATCACCCGGGCCAAAATTCACTCCAGTTTCAGATATGAATTGTGCTAAGTGACTATGGCTAGATGCATTCAGCTTGTTCTTTAAAACCAATTACACTTACATAAATACACAACCTCTGACGCTGAGACACTAGCAAAGCTGCAGTACTAATAAGGTTTGCTGAAGCTATATTTCTAAACCCCTCTGCATGGAATATTTCCTCTCTGTTATATTCATCAACAGAAGTTATGCTGAAATTAAAAAAGGACAAACCCAAACCCAGTTTGTCAAAACACAACGTATTTATAATATTAAATAATTGAAGCTATAAGTAAATATATACAGTGTCGATAAAATCGAATTATCAGGCTAGGCATAATTAGGGTTTATTTAAACTGTGACTGGTTCCATTCATCTGTTATTCCAGTGGATATATAAAGATAAATTACTTTCTCGGAAATTGAGACACAATCTTTTTTTTTTTTTTTAAGATATTTTTCTTATCACGTTTTCATTAGACAAGGCAGCCTGCTTTATATGTTTGTACAATTTAAGTAGGCTCTTAGTCTGTTTGTTAATACATCATGTTTATTTAAAACTCCTGAAGGAAGTTATTAATCTGTCAAAACTTTAAAGATTTGAAGCTGATAAATAAATGAACAATGCTAAATAATTCTTTGTGTTGTCTACAAAAACACAAAACAAGCCTTACTGTTCTCCAGAAGATGAAGCCTGGTTTGCCTTGAAATTACTCAATATTTGCCTACACTACACAGCTGCCAAAACCTGCACTGTCTGATAAGTACACCAACTGGCTTAAACAAGGTGTCTTTCTGACTAGAACAGTCGGTCAGGAATAAAAAATCTACCTTAATCCAATATTCATTTTCATATCGCAAAAGGTGCTATGGAATGATTGTCATTTGCAAAAGCAAAAGCCAAGCACAATTAAAAGCTGAATCTAATCCCTCTGCCTATGGCTTAGAACTGGAGACAAGAGAAATATTGCCTTAACAGGTACATTTCCCCTGAGGGGAAGCACACGCTCGACCACCTAGTTGGTGAAAAGAAGAGCTAGTAAGATGCTCGGTTGCATCAGTGGCCAAAAAATTGTGTGGTGGCTCCTGACAGAAAAGCCCGGAATTAGTGGGTGGCAAATGAAAGCTCAGTTTCTGATGGTGGCAAATCAAACAGCATTAGTCTTCAGCCCCTGTCCCTAGCAGCCAAGTCACACTCTGGTCCATGGGCAGGTCTGTGTATGAGTAACTGACATTTGTCTAAAGAGCCATTGGAAACTGATTGAAGGGCAATGTGAACTCCTAACCACTAATTAGGTGAATTAGTAGGAAGGGTGGATGACAGCTATTGCAGTAACGCTTATGTTTTCTCACTACCTGAAAGGAATGTGGTTATTAATAAGTTGATATTAATAATTTTACTCCGTGAAGACTGAATCTATTACTTTAATACTCGGGAAAAGCAGGCTTGAAAATATTTTCTCCAATTCCCTGAGGAACTTCCCTGTTCCTGCAAATATTTTCTCACCAGCAGTAACTCAGATATGGTAGGTGAAAGATTTTACTTCCTTGTAGTGCAAAGAAGTTTTTTCTTGGACCTGTTCATCTACAAGGTAAAACTGCAAGTGCTCCTATCTGTCTAGATTAACAGAAAGATTATTGTACCTTAGGCTTCAACAGGGCTTAATTTTATATTTTCCATATAATCTCCAGTAGAAACAGAGTATAAATAAGATTCTGTGACCAGGATTTGGTGCAGACTTCAGGATGCTTTCTCATAGCAGTAACTATAAGCTTTATCAGACCTTTTCCTAGACACTACAGACCAAATTGCTTATGATTAAACAGTGCCATGGTCACATCAGAAATAGATACTTCTAAGAAACGGCATCAGGTGTAGATAGCATTGACAACTTCCTCAAGTTTCTCTTGCAACATTTGTCTTTTTTTTAAGAGACATATCTCAATGTGAGAGAATCTGAGCTCTCATTTTAAAAAAGTAAGCTACTGCTTCCGGGCTTCAGGAGAAAAAAGTTGAAAATGCAAATCTTAGAGGTTCATACTTTTTTTTTTTCTTTTAGTTGATTTATTATTTTTCAACTGTGACATTAGCAATTCAGTTATGATGGTGAAAGATGCAAAACATACAAGCTTGGCTTGTTGTATCAAGACAGAAGAAAAGAAATAAAATGAATAAAATATATTGCAAATTAGTTCAGCTCCATGTAATTATGCTGGTCACTCATCACTGAACTCTTAATGCTATCTGGATATATACAGTTCAGGTACAAAATGTTGCAATTATCACACAGCTTTTGTAACAAGCACATTGCAAGCTTTTTATATGACAGATTGCTTCTTTCTTCTCACAAAGTGTCTGTAAATTGAGTGCCAGGTTTTTAAGCTTCCTTTATTTTATGATGATTACTAATGCTGTGCATAAGCCTCAGACTGTACTAACTGGTCAGCTACCATTATTCCAAATGGAGGTATCGAACAAGCCTGTACATGACCAGTTATGATTGTGTTCATCTCACAGTATAACTTCTCCCACTGATCCGGTAGCTGTAACTCTTACGCAGAACCTGTGTGATGGTCTAAGTGCCCTGGAAGAGGTGCAGAGCACTTCAGGCAGTGTAACAAAATTCATTTTTATACTGCCTTTCCCCTGTTGCCTGTACTGCCTTTTGGGACTGTACTGTGCTTTGCGATTACACCTGGCTTAGGAAATTTACTAACTTACTGAAGAGTTAAAGTAACTTTAGAAGTAGAACTTCAGAAGAAGAATCTTCTTTCAAAAATTCTTATGAGATAGCAGTTAAATACCAGTCATAAATATTCACAGCATGCATTTAATTCTAGACAAGCATAAATAAACTCAGCATCTTTTTAAGAGACCATTTTCATGTTAAAACTTGGGCAAGTATTTGAGTATTAAAAACTCAGGTCTCTGAAGTACATGTTCAGCAATGCTGTTGCTCAAGTATGTGCTCCATCCTTTCTTTACATCATTTAATAAACACTGTAAGTGCTCTTCAGACAGCTGCAGAACTAAAACCTGTTATCAATTAATGCTGATGTTATTGACTGTAGCTTTCCATCATGTTTCACACCTCTAAAATGTAACCACTTGCATGCTAGTGAACCCCAAAGTGGGGTCATTCCAGAATGAGAGCTTTCCTCACCCAAAATGTTTTGTACAATTAGTCAGCAGTGAGACTGAGGAATGTGATGTCATACTCAGCCTAGACTGCACATTTTCTGGGGTAGCAAGAACTCTGTTAGTTGACCTCAAAGCCATATTTTGCCATTACATAAATAAATACTGTGGGACTTCAGGGTCAAATGAGCGTGGTCTCTGCACATAATGCAGAAAACAAAACTCACAAAGTTCATCTGTGCTTGGTAGTGTCTGTGCAACAAACTTACAGGATGAGTGCAGTTCACAGGCTGTTTGAATCCCTTCCAAATCAAATAAACCAGGCAACCATAAAGTATTCCCCTTTTCTGATGATGTACATTAGGTAGATTACATTTTGAAAGGACCCTATTAAACTAAAGAAAGGAACGAATTAAAGCAGAATCTGTTTTTTCTCTGTCTCTGATAAAAGAAAACTATTCATCTCATGCTTTCCACTTTAAGGAACATATAACTGTTCAAAACAACACCTCACACGCCAGTTCAAACTACCTTAAGAATTTCTTTAATTCATTCATACTTCATTCATGTATCTGTAAACTTGCATCTTTCCTGAGTGTTCACTGCTGTGTTTTACTGTATGTTTCTGCTTACATATAGATACACTTTTTTTTGCACATGCTGTCTGAAATAGATTTCCCCCCTCAGCTATATCTACATACATCTACAATTACTTAAACATGCAAAGAGCCATAACTCTATTAAACTGACAAACTAAATTTATCCTGTGCTTATTTAATTGGCTTATTAGACATAACCATAACACATTCCTAGATAAGAAGGGGCATTGCTTGGCCTGTTTAAAGGAGTGGTATTTTTCAGTTATTTTAACCTGACAACACTTTCAGGCCAGAATAATGTGACAGTTCCCTCAAAATGAAGGCTTCCAAATGGCATGCAGTCAGCATACAGCTCCCTTCCCAAGTCAGGGTTTTATTGATTCAGATAACAGACACTGGAAGATCCGGTCTATATTCAGAAAGGTTGCTTCCGAAACTTATGAACACGGTTTAAACTTTATCAACAACAAAAGTAAATTAATAACGTACTTTCTGGTTCTGGACAAATACCAGCACAATTAAAATCCATGGGATCTTATCACTCATTTCTCTGGGACTGGAATGTGGATTTCCCTCCTCAAATGGAATCATCCCCAAATCCTGGGGCATTCACACCCAGGCAGAGCATGATGCAATGATTTGCAAACCCTAACAGAGTCTCAGAACTCTTTTACCTGGGAAGTTTTTTTCACATTTCACAGATGGGAGTGCTTATAAAAGTTAAAGGCCTAATTCAGAATAGGATTTTGACACCTAGAGTAGGTATCAAGTGAAAGTTAAGTAAATAGGATCAAAATCTTAGTGAGCTGCTGGTTAATTAGCACAGATTACTCATTTTTAACCTGTAATTTTGGAAAGAACTGAGACAGTAGACCTTTTTGTAAAAGGCATTCCAGAGGAATGTACCATTACTATTTCTTAACAAAAACAGGTTTAATAAGCAGATCCTTTCTCCAGATTGCAGACAAGCTAGGATCATCTCTTACCACTGTCTGAGGAGATTCAGTCCTATTGTGGAGAGACCCAACCCTCCCACCTCTCTAGGGAGAGACGCTCCCTGCTCAGTGTCTCAGAGCCTCCAAGCCCTGCTTGGGGCACCATCCATGTCTGGTGGCATAATCCAGGCTTCTGGATTTGGCTTTTGCAATCAAACACATAAAGTATTATATCACAACTGTGCTTAAGCCTTGCCCTAGGGATTCATAGGCAGCCAGTGATGAGGCAAGGACTAGAGCTCACATTTCCTAGTAAACAAAACTGTTTTTTTTTTTAAATGTTCTTTCTCTAAAGGCTTTCTTGCTTGTTCTGTGCTCTAAGCACTAGGCTTTATTGCCTGTTTTCATCATACCACAGAAATGCTTATCAACAGGGAATTATTCAGAGACTTCAGCAAGATGAGCTACTGAATGCAGTAATCAGGTTGTTCCTTCAGACACTTGGTTGTCCCACTAGAGTTGGTATGACAACATGTAGAATATTTGATAGCATTCATAACTTGAAATGGGAAAATTCAAGTGCTTCCTTTTTTTTTTTTTTTTTTGAACAGTCAGGAGTCTTGACAGAGCTCATGTAACCAGCTGAATGCTATAAAGACGAAATTTACAGCAAACGGGATACATGCTCCTGTTACGTAAGTTAGAGCAAAATGAGAGCTATGCCTATATGAACAGTCATGCTGTGTTTCTCTCATACTCTTTCTGACTTCAGTAGGAAGCTATGCATTAGCTTTTATGTTGTTAATTTAGTAAATAAAATTAAGTCTATAGGTTGCTGACAGAATATTTTATGCTCAAGGTTGGCCATGTTATAGCTTGTACCTTGTGATAATGAACTATCAATTTTGAAGACAAACACACTTCACTACAGAGAGTGAGAAAGTGCCCTGAATCTGGAGTCTGCAGAAACTATTTTCTTGTTGTTTGTTTGGAGAACAGTAAAGTGTAAAATATCTCAAGGTATACTTTGTATCTCCTTTTTATTTTATTTATTTTTCTGATTTACAGCAGCAATAAGCACAACATTCCTGGAACATTAGCAGAAATATTCAGATAATGTCTTGGGTAATAAAGTAGGTAATAAATAGGTAATAAAAGGGATGATTTTATCCTTTCTTCACCGTGGACATCACTGTCATCTGACCACTAAGACTTTGAGGTCATTCAATATGATAAAGAAAAGAAGACAGAGGTAAACAATGGAAGGGAAAAGGAAGTGGCATGTTCAATGCAAACAGTAAACTGTTAGGACATTAATGGGGAAATTCTGCTGAATTTTTATGAGACAATTTAAGAAATAAACATCCTAAACAATCTACTGTATTTCAATAGCACAGGCAGCAGAAGGGTGACTGGTTAGCTCACTCTGGTCTTTTAGCTCAGACTGTTAATGAAAATGGCTTTTGGCTGGGGCATTAGACTTGGTGCGGAGGTGCCACAGCTCATCTGCCTTTCCTGGGCTGGAAGTTGCCACAGAGAAGGAAAATGGGGCAGGAACTGAAACCATGGCTGTAATACTTGCCAGAGTTCAACTTTCATTCCTCAGAACATCAGGTAAACCAACAAATGATATAAGATATCACTGATATTGTCTGTAAGTCATGTTTTTAGGTGTTCAAAAAAGGGGAAAGTAGATTATACCTTCCCTTAAAGGCAATTAGAAGAGGGATGAAATACTTCTTTCTGCTCCCACAAGGCAATAAAGGATTCCCAAAAGCCTGCCTCTTTTAGCCCTTTCTAAATTGTTTAGCATTTCTTAAAGCATGCCCTTATGAATAAATTCAGGGGTGAGTCTAGGGAATTCAAGGTTGATATAGCTCAATTTTTCCTTCAATGTCACCCTAAAAAGTACAGACATCTAGAGCCTTCTAGACAAAACAGACGTTGTGTCTCAGCAGGTGTCCTCAATGCCGAGTCTGACCGACTTAGGGAGCTGAGTGAAAGACAGTTCTACGAACGGCTCTCATCCCTGAATTTGACTGCTTTGCATTATGACTGACATTATAATTCAAGTTAATATATTGAAGTATTAAGAACAGCCCTGACATCTAGATATCAGTGATGTTCATGAGATTTTTCTGATTCACTTTGACTGATATGTTGAACTTGTGCTACAGTTAGTCCCTGTTGGGATGCTAATAAAGGCAGACAAAATAGTGATGTCCATAGAAAGAGAGAAGTTTTGTTTTCAAAGTTATATCAGCACTTTTAGGAAGACTTTTAATCTCCTTTGGCTGAGTTCCCTGCCTATGAGAAGCTATCAATTCCAAGAGCTAATAGAAAGTCATCATGTGAAATGCAAATCTTCCATATAGGAAATTCATGAAAGATGCAAGTCCAAAGAGTTTTACTTAAATTCTTATAGATTAGAGATGGCTTTTTTTTCCCCTCTTAGAGTTTGCTTTGAGAAAGTGGTAAATTCTTCATTCAGATTAAAAAAAAACAACAAAAAAAACTAAACCACAACTAGTATTAAAAGCCTTCAGCTGAAATAAAAGAGGAAACATCTAATAAAAAGAAAACTTTAAACCTTTTGAGATTTCATGCACACTTCAATAAGATGAAAGTAACATTTTTATGTCTTAGACTGACTTAGAAACGTTTTGAGGTATGCTGTTACCACATCTCATTGGCTTTTTGCACTCTAGAGCCATTTCAAATCTTATTGTGGTATGTTTGGCAGTACACTTAAAAGATTATCACTTAATCTAGTTAAGTAATTTTGACTTCAAGCAAGTGTCTGTCTGTCCATCGAACTGCTTATGACTTTTTGTGTCTTTGGAAAAGAAAGGAAATGAACATCACTGAGGAAAAAATGGGACAATAATGTCTGATCTTATTCAGTTTTTCAAGCAGCTGTGAATTTTACTAGACAGACTTTTTAGTACATGGACTATTGGCATTAATTTTGATGGGAGCAAAGCTGTTTCCAGAATGCCTCATTTTCTATGGTTGACTTTATTTTAAATTAAAAATATTTCTGGCTTTGAAGAACAGAAGTCAAGAAAGTTTTCTCCTCAAATTCAAAGACTGCATAATGGAATCTGAGATGACATCTTTCCAGTTACTGTGGGGAGGAGGGGAGGAGGTAGGGACACACTTTAATAAGATGCTAGACATTTATAGGCATAGCAGTCAGCTTTATGCAACAGAGAAATACCTACCCCACTGCAATGCAGTTTTCTCTCCTTCCATTCAGAATATAACTCCACCTACCCCTGACCTAAAATATGCTACCGTGTATAGTAGCTAATACAAGTTTGAAGTTCATGGGTTACTACACAGACATTCTAGATTTGCGCCCAGTAATTGTAGCCAGCTTTGGTTTGGACTCCAGATTCCCCAGTTTCTCATTTAGTTTGCTAGATAACCCACAGTTCTCATTTTGCAACATTGGATTTGCAGAGACAGAGCTCTGGTGAAAGATGGAAAGTAAACAGGAGAAAAGAGGGAGTGTCAAAATGTACATTGGAGGTAATGTTTTATGGACTGCCCTAACTCTAGCATTTCTTAACTTTTCACCTTATATTCTTCTGTAGAGTCACTCATTTCATAGGTTTTTGAAGCAAAAAAGATAGGTGAAACTTAGAAAGACGACACTGGTCTGTATGTGAAGATTGGAAACGTATTAAAACTTCTACTGGTTAGCTCTGAAGAGAGAGCACTACAGTGCCTTCTGTTGCAGAAGATGCTTGTAGATTCGTTTGTTCAAAGCCCAGCAAATGGGATGGGTACATTCCTATTGACTCCAAAGATCTCTGAAGATTCATTCATTTTATAAGCACTGAAATTTTAGTGTTCATAATTGACAACAAAGAGTAGTGGGAAGTAACTTTCAAATTTTTATTTTTATTTATTTATTTATACTTAAAACTTGTTGCATTGGTCCAGGGTACACAAAATCTTCATAACCTCTAATATATTTCACTGGAACACCAACTACTGTAGTGGAACCTCATTTCTGACTTATTTTCAGTTTTCACACTAAGACACTAGAGCTGTTCCAAAAAAATCTCCGGTTGCAAACATTTTTTTGTGACCACTAAAAAACATTCTCTCAGTCTTTTTTTTTTTTTTTTTTTTTTTAAGAAAAGCAACATTAGACTGAAGTTTTCTGTTTGTTTTTAAATCAGGAGATATTAAGTCACTTTGTACAAGAGAGCAATATTTCATAGCTGGAGAAACTGAGGCAAAGTAACTGTGGACTCATTCAGGAAAATTAAAAGCGTGGAAAAGATCAGGTTTATTAGATTCCTTCCTGCTGTTTTGATCACTAGACATTGCTACTGTCTATTTCATATTGAGAAAAAACTTAGAGACTTTAGTTCAGAACCAGAAGTGCAATACCTGCTGGGGGAGAAAACAAGCCTTGGAAGTTTGACAATGCGAGAAATGGAAAAGGACTTCTTGCATGGAAACTCTTATGTTAGTGCTACACATTCTTTCTATATACACAAAGGTATGCCTTGAAATAATTAAAGATAATTAAGCTGTTATACTGGTACTTTAAACACTAAGATTTCATTTGCATTAATAATTTAGCTGCATGTATGTACATGGTGTGATCCCTGCAAAACTCAGTAATTAGGCCTGGCTTAGACAGCAATGACAGTGAACCATTGCCTAAAGGAAAAATATTGAATTTGAAATTATTTTACTTAAGCAGAATATTGATTTTTTTTTTTTCCCCTATCCAGATTCACTAATTTCACACTGGATTTTTGCATTTCTTTATCGCTGAAGGTATAGCTAACTTTGCTGCAACAGCATAAATCTCATACTGGTAAGCAAGTCTTTTCTGTTTATGTTTCCAGCTTCTGTTGCAATCTGGTGCATATTTGTCTCTCCCATGTAATGTGATAGACACTTACAAAAACATGTTCTCTTCTATGTCTTTTCCCTGAAGAAAATCCAGTAAAGTTGCCATCAACTGCCTTCTAACTTTCCATCCTTTTCCACTATCTGTAATAGAAATCTGTGACGGTGTTCAGCTTGGTGCATTTTCTGCCATAAAATCCCATCCAGTATTAAAGAAAATGGAAGAAATAGGAGGGAAGTCAAAATAGAGTGATAACACGAAACGAAAGACTTAGCAAAGCAATTACCCTAAAATGTCTTCTCTCATCTATATGCTAAACATTTGGATTGCACTTCCAGTTAACAAATTCTTCCAGGCTTCTATTCACTGTAAAAAATAAGCACCACAGATGCAGCCAATCCAGTCCATTTAAATAAGCATGGAAATGAGAATATTTTGCCAGGTAGACAAATATTATAAGTATTTATACTTATAAGAATAATAACGACAAACACTTACAGAAACCAAGCATAAGGAGACATCTCATGGACATATGCATACGTATGTCTTCACCTGTAATCTGTAGTGGATGTTAATAGCTAGAATGCATTGAATCTTAATTGTTACTACTACCCATATTCTAGACCTCAAATAATAACGGACACCTGAATCATTTACTTGTGATATCAGCTTGCAGGAGAGCACTGCAGGCTAAAACTCCCATCTTCCTAGAAATTTTGATAATACTGAATAAAAGATATTCTTAATGTTCCTCTGACGCATTCTAAGACTTCCAAGTCCTATCATGTGACCCAACATAGAGCTCTAGAAAAGAGCTATCATATGAAACTGTCGGTTACACTATGTGAAACTCCCCAGACCTCAAGGAGAGGATTGTCCTGTTCTGTACCCCTTATTTGAAAGCAATGAAGCCCTTGGAGGTAAGTCAGTCAAGGAACTTTTGCCTTTAGAATTGCAGTTAGAATTGCAGGCAGGCTACCTCCCTCCCCACCCGCCCTTTTTTTTTGAGAGAGCTGGATTTGGCTGAAGAGATGAGAGTTTTTAAGACAGCCCTTGAAACTTACTCACTTAAAATAACATATTCCGCTAACTTAAGTTCTTATGCAAAAATTCAGATGGGCTTTGGCAGTGAGTTCAGACAGTCTGTGTTGTACCGAATAGCACATCCTGTTCTCTGCTGTAAGATGTCTGACAGGTCTGGACTCATACCTCAAAATCTACCATATTAATATCAGGAGAATGTAGGACACTTTCCTACATTTTGTAGGAGAAGGAAGTGAAGAAAAAATAAGTGATCTTTTCTGGTATATACTGCATGTGATTGAAATCTGGAAAATAGCTGACAGATTGCATAGTTATAAATAATGAAATGAAATGTTCTGATCTTTTTCACTATTAAACAATATATCGATCAATTTTCACTGTCCTGACACTGAACTAAGAGAAAGCTGAGACATTGAAAAAAATCACGTAAAGAATTATATGTAAAAGAAACTCAAAGAAGAAATATGTGAAAATAAGTCTGACAGCACTAAAGACATATAAAGACATATAAAAAAAGATAAGGAAAAACAGAATTTTAAAAGAACTGACAACTGCACGGATGCTGTTTCAGTATGTGATACTGATATGGAAGATTGAAAGAACAGATGGCAGTGAGAATGAATCCAACAGCCATTCAATATACAATTATTTGTGCCTCTAGAGACTACTGTTCATTTTTCCCTTATCTCCTACCACTGAGAGGCAGAGGTAATCTGTTGCTGCTCTAGCAATTTTGTCTTCTCCTCTGTCACCTAAGAAGAACTATCCATCCTAGAAACAGGCCCAAACTGTCTGATTAAGATCATGATCCAGATCTCAAATGTTCAACACAAACTGTGGATGGGAGGGAGATTTTTCTATTCAGTGATGTCTATGGATATAGAAATGCATGAGTGAAGTGTGAAACTTGAATCTGGACTTGGAGTATGAACACTGTAGTCATCACTTGGGTAGGAAATGCATGGTGTACTCGTGTAGTTTGGTTCAGATTCCTCTACTCAGTAAGGATATATATGGATACACAACAAGTAACAATGCAAAAGAGTTTATAAACTACACAACTTGATTATTTTTTTTCAAATTTGAGAAATGTATGCACAAGATGAAGAAGGGAGAGGAGAATCCTAGTGCAATAGATGTCCCTCTAGAGAAGTGATTTGTATAAATCATAAATAGTCTCCCAGGCACCTAATGCACTGGTCAATACACGACATAAGGCAATCTGAAGTGATGGGTGACATCTGATCTGAAATATTTGGGGTTAACAAGTGGAATTCTAGTGTTTTTTTTTTTTTTTTTTTTTATAAATCATTTTTAATGCTTATAAATATGCTTTTATGCCAAGTTAAGTAACCCTCCTAAGGCTCCTCCCCCTCAAAACAAACAAACGAAAACCAAAACCAAAGAAACAAAAAACCAAAATCCACATACAACAAAAGCAAACAAACTATTGGGTGATGAGAAGAAGATAATGCAATGAAAATATGTGCAAGCCTTCCCAGTCTGGAAGCATGATAGAAATTTCCCACTGTTAACTAAAATCAGCTGGAATCTGATACACAAGAATGGTGAAATACAAGCAAGATGGCAGTGAAATGTAACAGAGGCACATGCTATAGATATCTCAGCTACTTATGCCACTGCTGATTCTTCAGGAAAGGTTGATTGCTCCCATTTTGAGTGTTTAAGGAAGATGTCAACTCCTTCTTTTAAAAGGTCTGTACTTTTGTTAGCCAATGTTAAAAAACAGGGATGAGATCTGCTAGTAGTAAGCCAACTTGCCATAGCTGGAAAATATTTCTTTCTCGCTGCAGCCAAGAACACATGAGTGATATTCAAGGGCTGAAATAACATTTTCAGGTTAATATCTGTTAACCTGAGGGCACTGCGTGTTACAGTTCATCATGCACCTGTCCTGCACTCCCCTGACGTAGCCATGCTCCTCGATCCGTGTTTTAGTAAGCACCAGCATCCTTGATCTTCATGTGCTAAACAGAAATGAAGCGAGGAGATGAATTGCCTTAGTTCCTGGGAAAACCACGAGAGGTCACTCCAGCTATCTAGACCACAATTTCTCACAGCATTTCAAAGGATTTGCTAAAAAGGACCGCCTGTTCCCTTCTGAGCTTGGTAAAATTACCTTTTCCAAACAAACGTTTTCCATCACCCGAATGCATTTCAAAGGTTATTTACAATGGATTCATAAAATAAAGAAGCTTAAGGAAGGGTTTGTATGATTTAAATATTTTACTGATCCAAAAACCAAATGAATGACTGTACAAATATGAAATACTTGGGTTTGAATTCTAATACACACACACACACACAAAGGCAGCATCATGGCTTCATACTTGACGTCCTGCAAGTCCTTCTTCCAACCTCTCTTGCCCCATCCTCCCCTCCACTGCTTTGCCCATCCTTGATATATAGTTGAGAAGGCAAGGACTGGTGAACGCAGCACTGTGCTGTTCCCCTGCCTTGGCACTGCTGCTTGCTGTGCCAAGCAGGGTAAGAGATGGTGGTTGCACAAGGGCAGGCTCTAGCGATATGTGACAGCTAGAAGTTTTTCCCCACAAGACATTGACAGAAAATGAGACAATGCCTTGAGTTTTATTCTTTGAGGTGCCTGAGCAGTACAAAGCCAACAAATCCTTGTAAGACTCACCCCTCTAAAAGCAAACAAGTAAGCAAATAAATTAGATTCCAAATGAATCCCAAAGCTATGCTACTGTTCAAAATCACATATAGCGATGCCTAGAGCTCACTTTTTGTCTTAACTTTGATTTATTGAAGCACCATTTTGACCATGACTAGTTATACGCTGCACTGAAAAGACAGCAAAGTAAAAGTCCTGGGCCTCTATTTATTCTGAGAAGCCTACCATACACACGGCCAATGTACCACACAGATTACTTAAAAAAAACACACAACAAACTTCTCTGTCCTGATGCCAGTTGGTCCTTTGGCCCTACAGCTTTCCTTGATACTATCATCATGTCTACCTGATGTGATGATAAGCTTTGCAGTTGTTTGCTTAGACTGAGGTCTCAGGTCAGCAAATAGTGTGGTAATGTAACAACATAGCTTCAGACCAAGAGGCATGGCATTGTCCCGCAGTTACCTACACAGCACAATTTCTCTAACTTCAGCTCAAGGAGCCCATCAGATCTGTTTGACAATATACATAAGTCACAAAAAAAAGATTTCACATAAAGAATTCATCACAGTTTTAGGCAAGCTATTGAAAAGGTGAAAATCCTTAGTTAAGAAGCACACATTACTAAGAAGCTGGCCATGGAGCTGGGTGTGAGACTCTCACACCCACCTCCATATCTTGGTTTAGTTCCCTTGGTGAAGCATTATAATTCTTCAGTCAGCATGATTTGCCTGATAATCATAGCATTTCTGCTGTATGCCTACCAGAATAAACTGTGACAAACAGTACGCACTGAGTTACTATTGAACTAATAATATGAAAAGGTACTAAAGTTTTATTTACTAGAAATGTTTTATTTAATAATCCCACAGTTACCACTGTTGTATGCTACACACTGGCAACCAAATTCTGATAATGGAGTTTGGATTTTTCAGTGAATTTGCTAAGCAGAACTTCTTTTAATTTTCATTTTTTTTTCTTTCCAATTACCTCTAATGCTTGAGGAACATTTAGTACTGTAAAATGAAACGAATGAATGTGGACTTTACAGAAGACTAAAACTCCCTGTATCATATGAACTCTATATATCAAACAAGACAGCTGATGAATAACTGTGATATAGTGCATATGGTAGAAATGGCAACCACTCAACCCTCCAGCACTGGGTGAATCTCAGAACGTTTGAAAGTTTTGTTTTGATCACCTTCCAGAAAATGAAATTATTATCTCAACACAACACAACCTCTCTGAGTCTATAAATCAAATGTCTTAGGAACAGGTTTTCTTGCAATGCTTTTGATGCGTCCTGGTTTCAGACAAGTTGATAATGCCAAGAGAACAGACTTTGAACAGGTACGTTCTAATTTTTATTTTATTGGAAATGATTCATTTATCAACACACTATAGTTCACCATATTCACCTCTTACTGTGCAGGGATTCAAGTAATGCAAACAGGCTTTGACCGCTGACTTTTCAACTGGCTTGCAGGATTAAAATCCTGTGCAGTTCAGAATTTTTAGTGTCAGTGAAGATCACAAGAATGTCACAAGTGTGAACTGTATTATGGAAGCTTTTAAAAAAATTGCCAAGAGAAGTTGCCAATCACACCAATTCTGCTGCAAAAAATGTTCGTATTTTTTGCTCATAAGCAGTCAAGTTTTATCTTCAGTCTGATCTAACCCCTTATCTGCTGGCATTAGCCACACTAGCTCAACCATATTCCCGGAAGACTTAACTATCAGACATAACTATTCTTCCTCCCCACTTTCCCCATCCTGTTTTCCTGGAAGTATAGTAGTTTATCACTATTAAAATAAAAAGACTAAAATCCACTTTACTCCTTAGTCCTTTTTTAATTTCCACAGGATGCTTACCTACATGCTACTTTCTTCTCTAGAGAGAAAGGAACAACTTTTCCCTTTGCATTCATGTCTTGGATCTGAGGAGCTTGTGTGAATGCGAGGGGAATTGTCATGTCTGTATCAGCTGAGTCACAACAAGCTACAGTCCTCCTCTTTACGTGTTTAACCTCTTTTCTAAACATTGACCAGCTAAAGGCCTTACTAACCACAGCATGTATGGCCAAGTATTGATGAGGACAAGGTGTCTAGCAGAGGCAGGATAACCTACTTTGTTCAAAAAGCACTAGCTTAGCACAGGTATTAAAAGCTAAGAGGTGACTTTCAGTTGCTACCAGTGTCTTTGTAAAAACACTGCTGGATTGAGTATGTATAGGAAAACCCATATGAGCTTTACTTTCATTAAACCTAAAGAATAACTGCAGGATTTTATTCTCCTACACCCATGGTTCTGCCTTGTCTGTGAATACTCTTCAAAGGCAATGATCAGCTTTATTCTGTATTTCAGGAGATGTATAAATAGTCCTGGAAAAATCTTGTGCTAATTTTGCTATTTCCTTAGAAGGTCAAGTTCAGGCATCTCTAAATTTTGCAGCTTACATCTTAACCAAACGGTAAAATTTAAGCTTCTCAAGGCGTGCACAGCTGTAATCCAGCCTCTGGTTTCTAGGGACTGAAGGTCAGCACATTAATTTATTTGGGATAATTCATAGAACCTCTTTGGAGAAAAGAAAAACATTAACATAAAAATAAGCCATGTTTCCTGAAAATGAATGAGAGCATTTCATGATATAAAGCAGCATCCCAATGATGACCAAAACCAATTAGATTAGTATGTTCCAGCCTCAGACTTACTCTACCCTGTTTCACTCAAGGTATTGCAGATCTTTTGTTTAAAGATTTTTTGAATAAGCAGTTTGGCTCTGATTATGAAATCAATTGCTTTGAAAATTAATAAAAAAAATATTTCTGAACAACTGTGAAAAGAGCTAAAAAAAGAAATAAGCCATCTCCCACTACATCATAAACAGCAACAAAACCTTTAATAATAAACAAAGTGTGTGAAAAGTTGATGTATTACTACACCATTTGGAAATGCCTGACATCGGTCTGCAGTGAGTGATCATTATAGTATAAAATATTTACAAGAAATTTATCAAAAAAAATATTTTGAAAAGTGTGTTAGTAAAGCACTACAGGACTTGCAAAATTCAGCCTTAAACATCTGGAAGTTGAAGCTGTCATAATTTACATCGAAGATAGATTATTGTTAGTTAGTATTTTAACCTAGCTCCACTTCTTCACTGAGGTTTAATTCTTTCAGCTTCTTTATACACTGCTTCTTTCTCTTTTTGCATAACAATAGGTCAAGGTAAATGTTCTAATGTACAGTGATCAGATTTCCAATTTACTAAACAAGAGCTACCCAGCAATGATGAAAAGAGAAATAATCTGTATGGGATTATGAGAGTGGGGAGGGATTTTAATTTTTAAGATGGAGGGGTTTTGCTAGTGACAGTTTTTGGCTACCATATATGCATTTCACATACTAACAGAGATGTGAAACTGATTTAGATGTGAAGTTCATTGTTAAGTTTGGGTTTACTGTCAAATTAATTCAGTTATTGCTCATAATGTTAATCCCACTGATGTAAAGAGCTGAACTGAGAGAGAGGGAGATGAAATATGGGCATGTGTTTGCATATGTGTTCATGTGAATTACGAGGACTTCTTAACCTGTCCAGGTTAGTTTTCTCAGCTGGTGAAAGACACGTGATAGCTGTTACA
Source organism: Cygnus atratus (assembly GCF_013377495.2). NCBI lineage: Eukaryota > Metazoa > Chordata > Aves > Anseriformes > Anatidae > Cygnus > Cygnus atratus. The sequence goes on from NC_066365.1 coordinate 3,294,990, forward strand.
CTTACACTCCAAAAAAGATCTGTTGTTTTTCCCACAGTGACTCACATCATGGTTTGTTGTGATTCTGATGATGAGAATGAACCCACTGCAAAGAGCTGATGACCTGGAGGAGATATTTTCCATAAAGCTAACTAAAAGAAGTACATTTCCAAATCTAAGGACAAAGCTAGTGAGGAACCATACAAGTCCTGAGAAATATCTAGTTGTATGCAGGGTAATCAGTGCCATGTAAGAACATGCTTCTGGCATTTGCTGTAAATTCAGTGGAAATGTTCCACAAGCATGAATCAACTGCAGCAGTTGATCAGAGATTTGATTAACATGAATCCATTGTCTGCAAGGCTCTTGGATGTGCTGTATTTTCACCACCATGGCGATGGACTGCTGAGAAGGCATATTCCAACAAAGATTCCTTTTGCTGTGCAGTACCTTCTATGGGGAACCACTAAGTCAATGAGATTTGTGCATGGCACAGCATCATTAAATACCTGAGGATTAATTCAGTTGCCTCAGTATGATTTTGGTACAATTATGAAGTGAAATGGATAGTGAAGATGACAGAATGATCTTCTCTGAATCCCTGTGCTGTCATGCAACATGGATAAATAATTAGAAATAAATTCTTGGCAAATGCTGAGTTTGGCTCCTGAGAGCTTAGACATAATGGTAATATGATATTCAAAGCGTGCAGTGCTCAATCAATTCGATGAAAAGCCCATTTTTGGTCATCTTTGTCCAATAAATATGAGAACAAATGACATTAAAGGAACCCACTTATTTTGGCAATCTAAGTACTGGAAACTGACAGATGACTGAAGGATATTAAAGGAACCTCCATAGACATGCTGGTTTGGAAGGGGGAGCTGTTTGATTGCAATGTAGAGCATGTAGCTACAGAGTTAATCCATGACCTTGTTTTGCTGCCTTGTCTCTGTTGAAAAGCTCAGCTACTTATTAGCCCTAAATCAGACTTACCAAAATGCAGAAACCTGTTGGTCTTTTCTGCCTAGCACTACGTGCTATATAGAATTCTTGTTCTGCTATCCTAAGGATAGCATACAAATAGGCTTTAACTAATAATGTTTGATCAATACACTTCTATGAGCATGATCTCCTCTAACTGCCAGCTGCTGTAAGGCCACAAAGGGAAAGACAAAATAAAAAAAAAAAAATGACTTGTGGTAATTCCATATTAATTAAGCTTCTCTTGACCTGCCTTGTGTATTCTTAAGGAGACAATGGAAGATCTTTGCACGCAGAGCAGCAAACATGCTCTTTTGGGATAATTTCAATAATCTCACTATATCAGGAAGATTCATGCCCTGAATTCATGCCCTTAATCAAGTTGTAGCATGTTAGGGCAATCTAGAGAGGGTGAATAAAGCTATTATTCATTTCTGCATGAAAGCCAATATTATAGCTTAGCACAAGGCAGCAGGTACAAATTTATGTGCTTGACTGAAAGCATTTTTTTCCTCTGCTGTACAGAATATATGATCCCCGTTTCTTTATGTTCCATCAAAATTATTTAGGTTTGAAATATTTTCCCAGTTATTCACACATATACTATTAATAAAAGTAAACTGAGAATCCAGCTATCAATAGGGCAATCGGTTAAAAGTTTGTTTATGGCTGAGGTAAACACATCAGCAAATATAAGGCTGTCAGCTTGTATGTTGCCCAAACACCATCAGCTCATGGCTCTACCTGAGGTAAGGCAGTGGCCTCTTATAGTGATTGATTTGGGCCATTAGCTCCAAATCAAAGTCGGTTTCAGTTCATCCATCTTTCTAGAACCTCAGCAAAAATGGTATTTGAAAATAAACACTGGCTCTTTGTCTCCTTTGTCAAAAAGAACAGCAGGGAGCCAATCGACATGTCACTAACTACATCTCCATTTCTGCTACCACAGCAGCTGCCTCCTGGAAGCAGTGCTGCTGATTTTAGGTATTTTGTCTACTGACAGTCATGAAGGGCAGGCATGGAGGAGGAGAGATTGCGCTTTTTCCTAGTACCACTGAAAAAAGTTTCTTATAAAGTCTGCTGAATGTAAAAAGCAGACTTTGATACTTAATCCCTCAGTCCAGCTAATCAACATTTCACCCAAGATTAGGAAGTGGAGGGTAAGGGTAGTTTTAAACCACATCTGCAAGCCCTGGAGTCTCAAAGCTACAACTGCCAACAAAATAAAGTACCTGGGGGACAGCACAAATCTACAGCAATGTGACCCTGATCCTGCTTTGGGTGCCAAACCCATAGGGATTCTCGGGACACTTGTAATTACAGTACTACGTAGACTTGACCTACAGCAGAAATCAAGGTGACCTGGAATACAAGGGATTCTGCCTCCCTTGAAGATTGCCTTAACAAAGCATAGGTTTACAAATGGCTAGTTGAAATGGATTTATCCACTGGAGTCTGTCCAGACCTGGCCTGAACACAATTAATTCAGAGAAGCATCTCTGTCTGCCAGATCTGTGTTTGTAATGATAGACCTGCCGTATCAAGTGTTTGTATGTGTTTGAGGCAAGGATTAGTTCTGGGGACAAGGTTTAACATTTGTTAATTACTGAAATCTTCCATATCCTAGGCAAGCTGAGGGCCGAGGTAGGCCCAAGCCCCATCTAAAATGGAGGCAGAGGTGTGGTCTATCTCTAACATGACTGTTACGTGGTTTGTGAGGTTTCAGGCATTCTTTTTGCTCAGTTTCCATTTTATTTTAGTTCAGAAAATGATCTTTGTAAAAAAGGCACTCTACTGCTACAAGCAACTGCAGCTCAGCTCAGCTTTTGGTTCACAGCTTTTCACATGACATTTCCATGAGTTTGACCAAGACACTCCTCCCTAAGAACTTCTGAATCAGTACTGGAGTTGGGTGTTCAAGTATGGGGGTTTACTCCACTGACCTTGGGGAAGTACAAAAAATATTTTTAAAGAAATTATTTTTGATTGGGCCTTATTACTATAGAGTCTTTTCCCCTTTTCATGTCTTCATCAAGAACAATGGCAAATTTCCAGCCTTTTTTTTTTGGCTGGGAATGAGCATACTCTTAGATCCCAACAAGCTAATTATTAGCAACTTCTGATGTAAGGCACTAAATAAATGTGATGGGGAAGCCACCGAAGCTTGTCCTTAGCTTCACTGCTAGACTTAGGCACTAGGAAAAGAGAAAAGGTTTCTCTGTACACTTTGTTGGATAAATAGGTGTTGTGAACTGCAGTTAATATTTTTCTTTAGCATTTTAGGAGCTGATAATTGTGAACGGGAGGCCTTACAAGGGGAGCTTCAAAGCTCTGTCTTATCCTTTTGGGAGACTGATTGGTTTGTCTCAGTAGGAATACACGGAGAGACCTCCTCCTGCCTTCTGTTCAGAAAAAAGAGGATTTAGTACAAATTGAGAAGTCACCTCATAGAGAGTGTCAAAAGTGACCTCATCGTAGCTGGTGCAGCCGGCTGAAGTCTGCTGGAGCCTGCCATGCTTTTGCTGGGTCAGATTCCTCGCCTTTTGTTATTTGAGCTTCCTTCTGAGAGCCTGGGCTGCCTAAAGGGGTAACATGACATTCCCTTTCTTTGCCCTTTAATCCAATCAGAGGGGCCTTGCTTTCTCACAGAGGGCTGGGATACACACTAAGGTTAGCTGAGCAGCTGTGAAAGTGAGGTGAAGATTAAGACTTTGACTCTGATCGTACATTTCAATATGAATGAAGCCAATAAAAGGGAGATTATCTTTCTCCCTACTTTTCAAATATGTTATCCATGAGGCAGCACTGTTTACCCGGAAGCTTGATGCAACAGACATGTCTTTGCCCTACCAGGTGGACAAAAGTTTGCTCATATATTCATCTTAAAAATATACTTGGGGAGAGTAGGAAGGAAGGGAGGAGATGAAAAAAGCAAGGCAGAGAAAGTCAGTTTTGGATGGTAGCAGATGGGAGCAGGTCAAGTAAGAAACGCAGAAGTACTCTTCTGGTTGCAGTCTGGCACTTCAAAGCAAAATGAAGAGGCATTTCAAAGAGGATACACATTATTATTTGATTAAGATTCAGCTTCCTGGATGAAATGTGCATACAATTATTAGCATGATCACAGAATAACAGAATAGTAGGTTTCATAAGAGTTTCAAAGTTTATTATCTCTTTGTTATTGGTTCTTATTAGTAGCGGACTCAGCCTACTACCCTATGTATGAACTTCCACTTTTTTTCAGTTTGCATATATGGATGGGGTGTCCAAAACTAGCTGTATCCTTTCAGTTTTGAATACAAATCATCATCACATGGAATGTCTATCCCCAGATTTGGGGTGCGTAGAGAAGCTGTACTAGACAATACTTACATAGTACATTCTTTTTATCTCTTACCTGAAAGAAAGCTTTCTACCTTCCTGCCCTCTTGGGAATAACTTCTTCCTCAAGACTGAATATCCGCTCAAGAACAGAACTTTGCCTCTTATTTCTTCACACTATAACAAAGAGCTGTGACACTCAGGCGTTTTAAACCTCCCAATTTTATATTTCCTGTCTTTGGAAACAGGCTTGCTAATATTCCTGATTTTTTTTTTCAGTCCTGCTGAGGATCAAGAGAAAGATGGCCCATCTAAAGCAGGCAGATCCTACCTGACTTTCTGTAGGGGTCATGAATAGTCTGTCTTCGAAGCTTGCTAGGGACTTTTCACGGCTTTTCACAAAAGTGGACTGAGATCTTTTCATTGAGATCACAGAAAGAACTTTAGGATGTTGCATTGCATTTGGCTACAGTTCAGCATGCTAATAATGCATGTACAAAAACTTAATTCTTAAAAACTGTGGCATTAAGCAGTATCAAACCCTGTTCTCAGTCAAAACTAAATTCTGAAGAATTGGAACTGGAAATGCTTTTGGAGATGCTACCTTGGTGCTAAAAGCAGAAACAATCCAGTTCCTACAGGTTTTACTTATTTTTCTTGCACACAGCCTTTGTAGTAAGAATGGAAGTTTCTTGTATTTACAGTTAACACTGGTTTCAACACCCTTAACATGTTTTTTCTTCCTGTATAAAACACAAGAGTACAAATTTAAAAAGTCCAAATATTTTCTGTTCCCGTGTAGAAGTTAGTGTAAATCCATGAAATACAGACTTGTCAATATTTTCTATACTGAAGAATGAGATACTGTTAGTATGTAAAACATAGACATTTTTGGATTGTTATCACACTAGAGGTTATGAACAAAATAATATCTTCTCCTAAACAGTTTTATCTGTTTCTAGAAATAGGTTGTTTTCTCATGCCAAAAGCCAGAACAGGTTTGAAAAATGATTGTAAACCACCTTAGTCTGACCTTAGGTAGGGAGTCTCCATCAGAGCACTCTGATTGTAGTACAAAGAGACATTAGAAACAGTGAATAGAAAATAAGCTAAAACACAAAGAGTAAATTTTTTTTTTTTTAAACTGGTCCTTTGCTCTTTCTGTTTCACTTTCCTTAGCAGGGAGCTTTCTTTGCTTAAAGCACTATATATGCTCAAACAGACCAGACCTAACAGACCTGCTATATTATTTAGTTTCTATCATAACTCAAACTCACATTTATAAGAAAAAATTAACAATCTGTGTTTTTTCTTCACCTCTGAAGAATTCCTAGTGACTATGCAGTCACTGTTGGGACCCCTTCTTATCAAAAGGGATGAAATCTGTGCCTAGTTTTCAGGTGCTCATTTAATTAAGACAACCACACAGCAAGTGTTATCTGAAGTTTAGATTAGCTAAGAACGGATGAAGATGCAAATATTATGTTATCCTTTCACCCAAGTAGAAGGTCCATCTAGCCAACATCTTTACTATTCTTGCAATGTAAATGCAAATATTATGTTATCCTTTCATCCAAAAAGAAGGTCCATCTAGCCAACATCTTTACGATTCTTGCAATGTAAAGGCTTTCAGTAATGAGTATAAATCACATTTATGCCTGTGTAAATGAGGAATGTTTATGATTCTTTGTGCAAATACAAGTTAGGCTATTTTTAATGCTAACATGGAAGCCATATTTATCTCTGTATTTATCAAGGTTTACCTTTTAACACTTTTAAATAAAAGCAAATAATTTTTGTAGTTGCATAAGAGAGCAGAGATGTGATGTCTCTGGGTGAAGAATTACAGTAGAAAAGTCACTAAATTAAGCTGATATTTTTGCTTTTTTTTTAAATAAATATTTTGAAAAGCTTATTTAGCATATAATAATTATATGAAGTGACCCTATTAAGGCTTGCCTTTTTACCACACAATTTTCATGAAAGCACGTTGGTATCCTTAAGTAGCTTAGATTTTCAGTATCCGGCTTGATGCTATAGTAAATTCTATATCTTGTGATTATCACTTATTACCATTCATACATGTTTTTCTCATTTTTTTCTGTTTTGCTTCTGTTTCTTAAAATTAGATATTGCAAATTTCAAGCCTGATGCCACAGCTACACAGCCTTTAGATGCATGAATAGAGTCCACTGGAGTCTAATGGAAGACACATAAGGCTTGTGTTTCTGAGATTCCTCATTGAATATGGACCTGCCTGGTCCATGGCTTGGAGCTCTTTAGATTCTCTGAAACACTGATACTTTATATGTCTACTACATGAACTTCATTTAAACTCACTGGTTTCTATGCCTGTCTTCAGTAACCAGAAGGTATTTGAAAATATAAGTCAAATAGGCATCTACTTCTTGGGCAGTGTGCTGGGAAACAAGAAACCTGTTTGTAAAAATCTAACTTTTTAACAACAGGGAATAGCAAATGGAAGCAATTAGAATGTGAAGTCTACTGCGGGCTGGACTGAACGAGAAATACTAAAGGAATTTGTTTTCTTAGCATAGCATTATGTCAATTCAGAGGGGAAAAAAAATCACTTTGCTGCTTGACTCAAAATAGCTGGATGTAAACCCACTGGTGCCATCCACTACTCAATCTCTCTGACAGATTTACTGCTTGCTGCAGACCTGCTGCTGCTTGATGGAAATGGCAGGTGCGCTGTGCTACAAAAGAGGATTTCTGTCTCAAACTTCATCTCCATTCACATGTGTAACTAAGAGCAGCTAGAGGTCACAGAGGGACAGCTCAGTGTTTATAGTGACTAATGAAGAAATGGAGCTATTTTCTTAAATCTTCCTAAGGACAATCTTACTAGCCCATGGCTGTATCCCAGGACAGGGAGACTGACCAGTTCAGTGCCAGCTGAAACACACTAGAAAGTGGTCATAATTACTGGACAAATAAACCATACGTACTGTGTATAATATATAACAAAGAAAATTATCTCTCACTTCTAAGGAAGACCAGAATTATAAACCTGTTATAATAGGTGGATATACATACAGCAAACATACATACAGAAAAATCTACTGAAAACAATGGAAAAACTCTGAAATGCATTAAGTGTGGCCAAGCCATAGCCCAAGCTCTAGATGACCCAAAAGACTTGTGAGCATTGAACATATGAACCTGAACTTTGGTCATGATATTAATTGAAGATAACTCTTTGTTACTATGTAGATAACTACAGAATCTCAGTGTGCACCTCACAAACTACTCAGAGTTCAGTGCTTCTACTTGTTTGTTTGTTTATTTGGCTTGGCTGTAAGTCTTTTGCAACTGAATTTTGAGTTGTACCGATACAAAAATTTCTTGCCTTCATTCTGGTTTGACCTTACATTCATATTATAATTTCACTGAAGTAGAAAAGATTATATTTGCAGTGCTCTTTTGCATGATTTTTGACAGGATTAGGTTGAGATTGCTTCATTTTACTTTTATGTCAGAGTAACCCCACAACTCTCAAAATACTTCACTCAAGATCTTTTGAAGTCAGACTGAAGTCTTATAAATTTTAGAACTGTATCCAGGTTTCAAATGCCCAACACTTGAAATACGTGAACAGAGTGCATGGAATATATCATGGGATATGTTGACTGCTTGGAGTTGCCCTTATCTCTGTTTGTATCTGCCCCAGATTCCTTCAAAGATTGATGAATATCAGTTTGACGAATTCTTGAAGCCAAATTTGTAGCTTAAATATTCACCAGGACCAGACTCTGATCACCAATGACATTAACTTTTTTTTTTTTTTTTTTTGGTAATACAAGTGCAACATAACATAGCAAATACATTGTTACTAGAGAAAATGATAATGCTATTTGCATACAAATTCCCCAGTGCAGAGCGTCAGCAATCTTACTAAGGACCCAGTGATTCCAAGGTATTATATTCAGCCATACGATCCTCTCAGAACATCAGCTAGTGCCTCTTGCTCAAAAGGGAGAAACCAAAGATGCCTTCAGAGTGAAAACCTGAGGCCCAATCTTTTCTTACACTACCTTATAGCAGTGTTATTTTACAATTTTTGGAAAAGTTTTTTCTATAAGCAAATTCTGAATGACACTTTGAATTTTAATTTTGTAAGGTTTTTGTCATTACCCTTGCTAATTTAACATACAAGCTACAGGTAGCTTGCACATGTTTTTGACACCCATATAGTGTTGTTAACAGTATTACCCATAAAGTGCTGTTACCAGTAATGCTCTTTTTTTTTTTGTTTTGTTTGTTTTGTATTGTGTTATTCTGTGTGTGTCTTTTTGCTATTCTTCCAAACACCTGCTGTTGCAGTTGCAGAGAAAAGGCTGTGAGCAGCACATGCATGGCTTAAACAGGTACCTCATAGGATGCTGACAAAGGGCCAGCAAGCACATTAGGTGGGCTCTACACTGACTAAATTACCTCTGGTTGGCATTGCCCTCTACAATTGGTCATCATTTCTTTCATTAAACTCTGCCCTCCCTTTATTATTACGCTTTATACAGCTTTTGGGACTTTCTGGCAAAAGGCACCTGCAGATGAAAAAGTTGTGTACAATCCACACAGCAGATTGTGGTACAGTGAGCAGGAACTAGCTGCCTAAATATTTTAGGCTTGCCATGTGGCTTCACTGCTCTAAGTGGTTGACTGCGGAAGAATGACTGCTCGTAGCACTTTCTTTTCCTGGGATGAGGGAAACATGCAGCTGACAATAAAAACATGCAGCGCAGTTATGAATTGCAATACTGGGACAAAAGTGACTGACTTGGAGACACTAAGCTGTAAAACAGTATGGCAGGTTGAGCCACTGAGCTGACAGCATATTGTCTGTTTTCTCCATTGTAGTAGGTTAGTGAAACGGAGGAAGCTGCTTTCATTCACGTAAATACTTCTTTAGTAGTTACCAACAAAAAATGCAAATTCAGATTTGAAAAATTCTACATGTAAAGTTTGGTACTTCCCATTATACCATTGCCAAATTATGGGAAGAGAAGATATTCAGAGAAGTGGTACAACTCCTTGCTTAAAAGCAGTTGCAGTTAAGATACAATCATCAAGAAGGTCACTTTGACATTGTCCACCCACCCTCTGGTATTATTTATTCCCAGAAATGACCCCCCCCCAAGAAAAAAAAAAAAAGCAGATTTCATGAACAGAACAGATACCAGAAATGAGAATATGGCTTAGTTTCTCTGGGATATTATTGCTGTAAAACAGAGACAAATACTTTTTACACCTTTCCCCTTAAAAATACACTTATTCATACCGCACATCTTTCTGCCATGTGTTAAACCTTTTCTTTCCCTCTGCAGCTGTCTAGAGAAGATCTCATGGAACTGGACTGTAATCTTACTGTTACAAGTTCCACACCAATTTCCATGCAATATGTTTAGCATGTAGATCAATTTTCAGTCTGTTTTGAGTTCTAAATCTCCATAAAAAACAATGCTAAGTTTAGAATAACCAGACATTCACAAGTTCGATCATGATAAGTACAAATGTTTTGCAAATGATATGTGGTAACTGCTCAAAGTGAAAGGCAAGAAATTATACTCAGCTCAGCAATAAATTTTGCAAACACGATCAAGATATTTGTAGACAAGTTATACTTTTTCTAGCCGACTAAAGGCAAGACTTCTCTTCCTAACCTAATTTCAGAGAACTTCAGAAATTCAAACTATATTTTTACTATATTACAAATTGACAACTACAGACTCAACACAGAGAAAAGCCTCAAAGAGATGGGTACACATTTTTATCGATTACTTTGTATTGGTAATTTCAAACCCTATCTGTAGCACTCCTAAGACGGCAAGGCCAGTGGTTCCTCTTAGAGTTACGAAAAACGGGGTGAATTTTAAAAGAAGGTAGTAAAGAATCAGTGTGTAGCAGTTGGAAAACCCCTGTGCTAAAAAGCTCTCCATTGAGAACAATGCCTGCAGGTTGACCTCCAAGGCAAATCAAGGCTGAACTGGTTCAAGACGCCTGAGCTAACAAGTTGTTGTTAGTGTACTGCTATGTCTGTTCACACACTGCTGTTCTCATGCAGCTACAAATAATGGAAATAGTGTAATGGATTTTGAGCCCAGAAGGGACCATTATCATCATTTTAGTCTGACCTTGCATTCTGGTAAGGATCACAGGATATTGCACAGTTTGTGCCCCAAAAGTAGCATTTGAACTGCAGTATATTTTGCAAAAAGATGACCAATTCTTCTGATTGTATATGCTCTTCTTAACTAGGTGAAACATGGGATTAAGCAGTGAAAAAAGTGACCAGAGCCTGCTACAAGACTCTGTTAGAAATATATGGAAAGGTGAATACCAAGAGAAGAACCTAGAATGACCACAGAGAAATGGATCTGGGCCATGTCTTAGACGCATTTCTTCTCAGAGGCTAGAGGAACAGTAGCTCAGGGGTTCAGTTCACTGAATGAATGACAGAACTCTTGCTACTGTCAATATTTGAGGCCACCTTTTTACACCATGAACATGAAGCAAGCACAAGAATATATTATGAGGTGGAGAAGTTTTTTTTTTTTTTTTTTTTTTTTTTTTCCTGAAATCAGAGTTGAGGATAAAGATCCTCATCATGGTACACATGCTTCACAGCCACAATAAATGCTCATGTAGAACTTGATTTAGCAGATGTAACAATATGTATTAAAGTTGAAAAAATGTGCTTTGCATCCTTTACTGAAAGAAGGCTGTTCTCCCTGAAGACTTTTACTGACTTTCTCTTCTTCAGCAAAAATGTATTTACTTGTGGATAGTTTTCTATATGTAATTAAGAAAGTTTTCCTGTGGAAGCTTTTGCAAGGGTACCCTGGAAAAATAAGGGTTTGGTAATGCACTGAGGACAGAGATTACTCATGTAAGTAATATTGAGCACATGCATGTTGGATTTAGATTCAAGACCATGGAATCTTAAGACTACTGGACTTTTTTACTCTCTTTCTCCTTTCCTTAGGTTTTATGATACTGACTAATTCACACTGGTTAATACTGAAGATAATTTTATGGAGAGAAGAGAAAACCATTGTGTAAATAAAATTTTCTGATGAAAAATATATCCTCTTCCAAGAGCACTAGATATCACAAAAAGTTATATGATGCTAGTAAACAGGAAATAAAAAGGAAGATATGGATAGCCAGAGAAAATTAAAATCTCATTGGACCAATATATAAACATAATGAAGCAATTTGGCATTTCTTTAACTTTGGGGAATAGAAGGTCAGAGGTCTAATTATGCTGCAGAGAGGAAAAGGTCTGTAATGTGTGGATGCGTTAGGAACTATCTTAGAGTTGGAGTTAGGGAATCTAAAAAAAAAACACCACGAAAGAATAGAGAATCAAACAGTGAAGTGTTGAGGCAAACAGTCTGCCACTCCAACATACAACTGTGCAAAATACAGAAACATGAATACATTGCCAGTGACAGATTTAATTTGGAAAGAACAACAGTTCTGAGGTCAGAGCTGTGCAACTGGTTTAGATGGAATCCTAACCGGAAATTAAGAGAGGACTGTGTTCTTAGGTATGAAGTCCTTATGATCAGCTACAAAAAAAAAAAAAAAAACAACTATTTGTTATTAGCATCTGCTTTTATTTCTGAAGTTCTACATCACCCAATTGCTGACTTTCTGATATGCCTGCCCTGATTTTCTTCTTTCCATAAACATAGCCATGAGCTGCAGCATCTATTTCCAAGCTCATTTCCCTCAAAACACAACACTTGCATGTCATATCATACTTCCCATAAGAGGTGCTTAAGAATGCATAACCATACACCGGCCTTGAGGAAAGCATACATATATCCAGAGATGGGAATGGAGTGGAGCAGAAGGATGCCTCACCAACCTATGCCTAAACAAGAGAAATGCAGTCCCCATAATACAACTATTACTGTTATTTACTGATCAATGATACCACGTATGCACTGGAGATCACATACAATTAAGGAGAGGAAAGAAAAGAGAGAGATATTTTTAGATATTTATGAATAATGACTGCTTATCTAGAGAGATTCTTTTCTTAAGAACGTTGTTCAAGATGATTGAAATCAGTAGGTCTCATCTTGAACTCTCCCAGGTAAAAGTTACCTATGCTGCAGATTGCAGTAACTGGAAAACTGCCATCTTCACACTCTGGCCCCTGGCTCTACCAGGGAAAAAAAAAAACAGTCTCTGTATTTGCTGGTTGGTCCTTGATGTGTCAAGACAAGAATACTTGTTCTTAAACCTATTCTAAAGGGGCAGTGTTAGAGCTGGAAGCAGCATGCCCTTGTTTTGTTAATTTGAAGATGTTCTTCCTCTGGCTAGTCCAAACCCAGAGACCCCTTTTCCCAGAGGGATCTGATTTAATTCTTTAGACTGAGAATAACAAAAAATATGGTTAATGTCAAGAACAGAAGTCTTCCTTTTTTTTTTTCTTCAAAATTTTATAGGATCATCAAACTTGATAGATGGCAGAAGTCAGAATAAGTTTCTAAAATGTGTAACCAGAATTCATGCTTTTTATAGTTTGATCCCATTCCCAAACAAAAATCGAGTTCTGCTGGTGACCTCAGTGAGAGGAGAGCAGGGCCCTCAAATTGCATAGTAAAATATTCTTTAGTCCTTTCTGTTTTAATGTCTATATAGATGTAGGCTGGAGTAGGATGAAAGTGTCAGTTTTTACATTTAAGGATTTGTGCTTTATGAGCCTTGATATGTTAATGCTTCCTCTGGGGCTATTCTGGATGAGTGCATTGCACAGGTGGCCCACTGCAATTTATAGACACAATAATTGAACAGGAGAAATAAGAGACAAGAGTGTTTTCAGCACATGGGACGCAGCTGGTTCAACTACTTTAACAGGAGGCATAACTTTTCTATGACAGAGTCCCTTTCTAAAACATAGGAAGAGGACTTTTTTTCATAGAGACCCAAGAACTGCTTTTTGCACTTACCCTGCTTGCTTCGCATACCAGAGCATGCTCTGAAAGTCACTTTGTCATGCCCTTAAATGAGCAATTTAGTCTACTATAATTTATACTGCTAAGGAACTCTTTTAAAACAAACATCTGTTAAACCAGTGGTTGTCTTCAGAAATACATAAACTCCCATGAACTAAACAGTAACATACCAGGCAGCATTAAAGTTAGCGAAATGATGGCATAACGCAAAAAGCAAAACAACTGGCTATTATTACTGCTACTATTAAGTAAAATTAAGTTCAAATACCATTTTCATTGCTCTCCTATCAGCTGTTTATATGGTTAACCTGGACTTTTGCTGTTGAGAACAATGTCTGGATATGAGTGAGGTTTTCTTGAGGAAACTGGAAAATGTTCATCTAGAGCCATTTATCTTTCTGAAAAGTAGAATTATGAATAAGTGAACTACTACTACTGTTATAAACAGAACCTTGTAGGAATATTTCTAAACTAAGGAAGGATTTGGAATGCAAATGTAGGAATTATTTTTGATTCTGCTCTTTTAAGGAAAACACTAATTATTTCTCAATCATTCTGTAGATTTAAAAGAAGAGTAAATGTGATTTTATTACACAAAAGACTAGAAGTCAAATCTTGGGTATCTGATAGCACCTGCTCTGATACCACAGGATTTGTAGTGTCTTTCAGTCAGAATTTGAGAATGGAGGCAAACAACTTTTAGCATTTTTGTGATGCAAGTATTTTTTAAATGTATTCATTCATCTTACATGAAGGTATCCTGCTTCAAACAAATGTTACAGTAATGAGTATCATACACAATTTGTGGTTGGAATATTCTAGAGAATAGAAACTGAATTACCATAACTCAGTGCTTACTTGCAAAAACTGTTCTTACAAAATTGCTGATTAAATGCTACAGTTGGCAAATAGTTTTATTTTATTTTATTTTACTTTATTTTATTTTTTGTTCAGTATTTTCCCTCTTAAAAATTGATACATTGCTTAATACTCTGAAATTGTAATGTGTCTTTGTATGTTCTGCAACAATATAATATTTAAGTTCTCCCAGAGTAAATCCAAGCATACACTATTGCAATAAGTAACATGGCTAATTTCTAATATAGAAGGCATTTTGTTCTGAGGAACAACTGTGTGTTGTATTTTCTTTTCAAGCATTTTGCTTTAAATTCTGACACTGTTAAACTAGTGAAAATGATGAAGTACTGGCAAATAACAAGTGCTCTAATCCTGAATTTGCATTAATGAGCAACTCACAAAGGCAATGCTCATTCAGCACGTGTGGGATGAGGCCATGAGTCACTGACTCTGGTGCACTTTGAGGTTTAGACATTTGTAAACAAGCATCAGTGTAACCCATCTTTGTATCCCAGCTGGAATTCAGTGCAAAGTTTCACAATCATAATTCTTCCCACTTTCAATTATTATAATAATCACATGAGGTATAATTTCTTGTGTCTGACCACAGTTTACACAAAGACAGAAGGACAGGAACCTATCATCTGTTTCTGGCATTAGGAGATTACTTATGCACATACAGAGTTTTAAAACTTGAGAAAGGTTACCGAAATCTTTATGCTTAAATACATTGCCGAACTGGGACTACAAACATAGAACTGAGTTTAGATAAACAAACAAACAAACAAACAAACATATTTTCAAAGCAATCCCTTTTTCAATAAATAAGAAGAAAATTTGCATGTTGCAAATTTTTGTAACAATGGGAATTTATATTTTTTTCAGGATTCCTGAATTATCCCATTTACTCCTCAACAGCAACTTTTCCATCCTATCATTGTCAGAAGGGCAATGGAGAGAAAATGACATTCCTAGTTAATACCTTTGTACTCTACAGAGATCTATTTGCCTCCATACCATCATTTCAACTTTGTGACTTTCTATTTAATAAAGAAAAAAAAAAGTGCTTGAAGTAAATGATCAGCTGGAATGATGCACAATGTCTTAGGGGCTCTACAGATTTGATGAAAACTTACTAAAGGTCCACTATTATAGGAAGTTATTAATTATTAATAGGAAGTTCAGCTCCACAGAAATGTCCAAGAAAGGCAAGAGGATGTCACTGTAACAGCAAGATTGCTGGCCTTGTTTAAATTTCCAAATAATTTAATTATTACTGAGCCCATAATTTGACAGGGTACTCAAGTAGATGTCTACTATTAAGCTTACAACACAAATGACACCTGCTTTGGCACCTTGCTGTCAATACAAGCTCAACTGAGCGTAACATCCTTGGCAGTTACAGATATCACTGCAACAATCACAAGTTTCCACTCTGTCTCATATTTTTATGCCCTGGTCTCACTTCACAGCTCCTCTCTGCCTTAGGCCAACAGGGGAGCATGTGCTCCAACTATCCTTGGCAGTTGCTTTCACAGACATCACCAAGACTTTTCAGCAGCCCCAGGCACGTGCCTTTCCTAAACAGAAGTAAGAGCCAGCATATTTCTGCATCTCAGGCCATCTCAGACAGAAGAAAATGGCTGCTTCTTGTTTTATTGATAATTACTTATTTTGATTTTAATTAGGTGCTTTAGATGAGAACTGCAAAATTTTATGCTTCTTTGGATATTTTTGTGCTAGGCTGAATGATTAGGGACTACACAGACTTCAACTTGTACTCGTCTTAAAACCAGAAAAATTTATTTCTGTTATGCACTTATTATAATCAGCACTATTAACACCTTCACCAGAGACAGTAATGCCATAATTGAAGCATCATATACCCGAGTTTCTTTGATTGCTGTACTTCTGCCACAAACTTAAGCCAATGCACACCTCTAGTTTTAAGAGTTCTAATTCTAAGAATAGATTTCTCACATTTTTCCATGTATTGCAGCAAACAATCCAGTTAAACGCTGTTTATAGAACAGAGATGAAGAAAAAAAATGGCTCCACCTCCATGCATTCTTCTTGCTCTGCCAGAAAGCAAATGATTCTGCTTTGCTCATTGATTACCAAAATAGTTTCTTAATGACTTGTTAATTTGATAGGTCAAGCAATTTATTAGGTGTTTCCTGTGTTTCCAGCTCCAGTCTGCATTGCAAGGAAACAAGTAGTGTCTGTGGCATGGAAGATGAGTCTGTGTCTGATGAGAGCCATGTGTACCAAACTCCCATTTTTCATAAGTGCTGTCATTTTACAGATGTATGACCCTCTTCTCCTGGTTACAGAGGAGGGGGGCGCTGGGGGAAGATAATGTACAGGGTTCAGTAGAGAAACCCTTGTAGGCAGAAACACAAATCATGTCATGCAAACCAGAACAGGCTACAGGAACATCACATCTCTTTGCAGAAGACAATAACAGATAGGACAGAGAAAGATGGAGTCTAAGATGATTAGGAAAACAGGAATGGTTAATGGATAACAGCAACGTGGCGCCAAGCAGTTCATTCCATGTCATAAAGATATGAGGCAACACAAACAGAGAGCAGGTAAAAGGTCTTTGAAATTCATCCAATCAATGCAGATGCAGATTTGTGTTCCCAGTATATTTGACAGAGAATAATACAGACTGGAAAAATTAATGTATTTCAAATTAAGTCTTTTGTTTTCTTAGCATCTCTTGCTCTCAATGTGCAGTATATCATCTCCAATTTGAAATTACTTTTTCAATTTTGTAATTTTATTTTTTATTTTTTTTAAACAGTGCTTCTCCACAAATTCTAAGCACTTGCTTTTGCCTTCAAAGACAGGGTTTACATGTATCTTAGGAACATCATTTCTCCTGTACATCAGACCAGTAAGCTTGATAAACAGTCTAAAACACATGGGAATAATTCCATCCCACTCCTCACCTCCTGTGGACTTCCCTACTGTATTACTTTTGCTACAGAATGTGACTGGCTCCCATTGCAGGAGATAGATACAGAGGGATCAGTGCTGCTAAGACCCTGACAAAGAAGGTACTCAAAATACTATTACATAGTTATGGAGCAAATTAAGATGCTATACTTTGACGATTTAGGGTTAGTAGAGAAGACAAATTAATTTCTAATTCTAATCTGCTTCATTTAAAGCATCTATTTTTATTTTCTGTTTCAAGAGAAAGTTAGTCACAAACCCTCAAATTGTGATTGGAAATTTTTGCTGGCCAAGTATTGTAGGACTTGGCATGCCTATCACAAAATAATCATCTTGAAAGAGCATTAAGAAGTAAATTCATGATGATAGAATTGTTCAGACACCAAGTTCAGCATATTCATACCTGAAAAGTGTTTAGGACCAGGCTATGTCTGACTGGGATGTTCAAAGGGAAAAAATTCCCCAAAGTCCACGCTGTTCAGAACCTTGGATCCTTGGCATAGATAAATTTGCAGGTACATGATGGATCTGGTTCTCAACAGAAAGCAACAAGAAAGGAAGTGATGGCAGGACAGCATCTTTTGAATCAACCAGGATTTGCCTGACAATCCAGTTAAATAGCTTCTCCTGCTCTTTCTTTTTGCTTAAACACTCTCCATAAGAAACGCAATGCAGTCACTGTAAAGTGACCATCAGTAAGTGGACACAGCAACCGAAGCTTACTACCATTACCCTGATAATTCTTCAGATCCAAATGACAGAAAATAGAGGAACACAGCCAACAGGCACTTCACTAATGTGCTTGTTTTTCACTAAATCATTTTCTTTGGTCAAAAATGTTTATTCTTACTCAGGGCAGAGATTTCATTGACTTCAGTGGAAATTCTGACTGTACAAGGAATGTAGAATTTTTTTCCTCCTGTAAACAGAGGTTCTCTGGAATTGCAGCCTGCACATAATAAACCTCTGAAACAATTCAGACCTGTCCTTCTAATTCACTGTGAACAGAGCTTCAGTATATCTCAGTTAACGATAAACATAGGCTCTCCTCCCAGTCCTATTGAAATCTGTGGCAAAACTCCCAGTGACTTCAGTAGGAGCTAGAGCAGACCCTGGGGTTTTCAAAGACCAGATACGTGATGGTGTAGCATTTTGCCTACTCTAACTGCAGGTCGAACCTTTGGCTTTGTAAAATACAAAAGAAAAAAAAAAAGGCATTCTCTGCCTGGTTGATAGAAAAAATTCAAGCCAGTATGAATGAGCATTTATAGTAAAAAGTGTTGCATGGAGAACATGAACCTCATATCACTCTAAATCAATTTTATATACTCATCCTATAATAAAATTCAGTCAATATAATGCTTTCCCACAGGTTTTAAATGACTAGATGACAGTTAAGTAACATCATCTGTCCCAATCAATTACATAAAAAAGCTAAACACATCAAAATAAGTCACATCTAAGCTATTATAAAATAAAGGATGTTAAATACTGCAAAGCTAAGGCTAGACTTAAACAGAAAATGATGTGGTTTGCCAGATAACAAAGTTAGGAAAACATATGACTAAATCTCTGTATGCCATGATTACATCACATTTGATAACACTGTCCAAGATGCTGTTGTTTATTCTTTAGATAAATGTCCTAATCAATAGATACATGAAGACAAAATAAGAGTAATTAACAGAGGTGTATTTGCCTCCATAGTGGTACATATCTATTGAAAGCAAATAGCATCCTCATCAGCAAAAACTACTTTGAGTCTAATTTGCAGTTTTTCTTTTGATTTATAGGTTTTAGAAACATCATGTCAGGGATATGGCAAATATTCAAGTGTTTGCTTAGCTAAAAGATAAAGGGCTATAAAGCCAACTGAGATATGATACAGAAAACCAGGTTTAGCATAGTACACTCAAAACTGCAGGTCACCTTTCTTCAAGATCAGAAAGAACACAGCCCCCATTGCATGTGCATTTATAGAGAAAGGCTCTCTCAAATTCTCAAAAGCCTGCTGCTTCTTTTTTTTTTTTTTCATCGAAGCAGTATACAGCAAATTCTGAAAGCTGACACCTTTCTACCATTACTCCATTCAGATTTATTTATTTATTTATTTATTTAAAATAAAGTCTTATAAGGGAAGTTTCCAGACCTGAACCAGCATCAAACTTCCATTGTCATAGGACCTGTACAGATACAGGCTTACTGTGAACTCGCAGTATTGAAACAACCAAATGCTTTTGATTCTCAAGGCATGTTTAACATATTTTCTCAGGCAGCAACACCAGTCCACTTCAGTTTATACCCTACTTCTACTACTTTCTGTAACTGTCTGATGCATCTGCTATAATCCAGATCAGTAAAATTATCGAGGTTTAGAAAAGCCAAAACACTCCTAACTAAATCTTCTGCCTCCTCTCATCTCACCTAAAAAAATCCTTAGGATCAGTTCAGTGACCTGGTTTATAACCTGTGTCTCCATACAGCTACCTCAGTACAGCTGAGGAGGCAACAAACTGTTATGCAGGATTATGAAGCTAGAGTAAAGCAGGACAGAAAATGTTTCATACTGGCTTTAGTACCATCAAAACTATGGAAATAAACTACAGCCTAAGTCTGCGTTTTCACTCTGACACACTATGGGCTAAACAGAAATAAGCATGTAAAGAAAAACTCAGCTCTGATTGAGTCAGGAGTTCCTCATCACTTCAGCGAGGATTTCGCCTTTTACATTTACAGATTTGCCTTTTTCATTGCAGGCTCCCGAGAGTGATGGCATGCTTATTTTCTATCAGCTCTGTGTGCAGGGCTTTCCCTGCCCCTAAAGAAAACAGCTGCTGAAGATCAGACCCAAACATTCATTTTCTGTTCAGTATTCCTGGAATGCTGTCCTGTATTCTTGGGCTTCTTAACCGTTTGCACCTCACAGTATCCTATCAGTAAAGTGGGTGCTAAAACATCTATCTCACATGGTACCTCTGACAATTCTTACTTATGCAGAGCTCTGAGAACCTGGAATGAAAGTTAGTACAGAATAAATGCCTGCTTTCATTCCTAGTGTTCAGAAAAGCTTTTGCAAAGCTAATACTTTGCATTAGGGATCTTTTGGATGCACAAGCAATGAAACTAGTCAATGAAACTACTGATGTCACATCAAAAGAGACCCTCTGTTTGCCCCATCTTTCTTATTTATTTTTTGGCATTATCTTTTTCCTTCCTATCTTTCCAAGGCCCAAGGCATCAAAATTTTCATTTTCTTTGCATTCAGTCCTTAAGAAAAAAATAAGGGAGAGAACGGGGGGGGGAAGGAGAGGGGGAGAAGTAACATAGATAAAAGGGACAAACAGCTCTTGCTGTCTAGCAGTGTAACCAATTCCTTAAAGTTAGCCTGTTAGCCTGTGCTTTTGAATATTTTATAAACTGAAAACACATTATACTTTGATTTTCAAACAGCAGCTGATGTCACATGCCTGTTCTCAGCCTTCTAAGGGATAAGAAACATGATGGGGATGAAAAAATATTCACTTGTTATTTTCAAATGATCCTGGTGGTGTTCCAAATTTCTGTGGCAGGTGGTGTGGAAGGGATTTAGGAGGTGATAGAGGAAAAGGATGAAAGAAATTTGAAAGGCTACTTGATAATGGCTTTCAATCATGTGAAAATGGGTCCAGATTCTACAATTAATCACTAGAATAACACTATAAGCTGTTTCTTCTGAAATGTGTTATAGTTTTAATGGTGATATTAAGCACAATAGCTGCTGCCAGGTATGCAAAGTTGTAAGACGGATTTTCTGCATTTTTTCAAAATTGCCATTTTTGAAGCCCTATTGTGCTTATGGACCATATCTTTAATACATTTCTGACAGGAGAATGCGATCTCACTTGCCTTGATGTTCTGTAACACTCAAGGAAAGCTTTGTATTATAGTCCAAAATTCATTGCATTCACTGAAGAAAGACTGCAAGGGAAACAAGACACCACTGAAAGCAGCCTGATTGTAACACATCCATCTGAATGAGAAACTCCGCCAGATATAAGAGGGCCAGTGCCTACTAAGATGATAAGCCCCTCTATCTGCAAGCACACCAGAACAGAAGCTCTGAGCATGGCCTTACATGCAAGATGTGAAATAGCTACGTCCCAACTTCAGCCAGAGCGGCAGCGTAAGAGACAGGCAGTACAGGGATACTGTAAAACTTCAGCCCTTGAATTCTGCAACGATAAGGCAGACTCCCAGGATTAACAGCCCTGTCAAGGGTAACTCTCTGAAGTGCTTATTTGTTTAGAAAAACCACCTCATTCATCATTAAGGAGTGATAGAAATGGAAGCCCTCTGACACAATATGTGAAGTCTACCTGGATGTATGTTTTCTCGGTATCATAGAAAGCAGGAGATAAAACCTCACTATCTGGTTTTAAAAACAGTATTAAAATGAAATACATTACTTGTGTTTAAAATGTCTGGTTTCTAAGATGTTTATTTTATTGCTTTTCATAGAAATATTGCAAGCCCACTTGAAAGTGGGCTTTACATGTTGTACTTCAAATGTTAAGCAGAAGTATACCCATTGGAACACAATCTTACGTACAGCAATACAATTTAAGAATAAATTAAACCCCCTTTATGACAGATGTTTTTCATTTTTATTGTCTCTGAACTTTAAATGGATGTTTCTGATAATGAGTAATGACACTTCTGGTAAAATAAAAGAGTTTTTTTTTTTGAACTTCATTTACATAAGTGAATTAAACTAAAATGTAACATGACAAAAACTTGAAATATCCATTTAAAGATTTTATTACAGGGAGATATTCCATGAATAATCCTATTCTGCAAAGTCAAATCCTGTATTTGTACTTCTTCGGTGGTTAGACTTCCTCAAATCTGAGTTTTTATTCATGGCCCATCTTTCCTCTATATATTACTTAGAATTACAGGGCAGGAGGACAGGATGTAATTTTAAGAGCTGCCAATTACTTGTAAATACTTTTCTTGCAAGCTAGAAGACTAAAACAAGTATGGTAAGAAGCCAGGGATACTGAAGAATATAAAACACTACAAGAAGTGCTGGGAAACAATCCCTTACTCTGTTGGTGGTCTTGTAGATACTAGACCTAACTGGATGTTAAGAATTAAAGGTATCTTGTTCTGTCATTTTGACAATGTGTGTAGTGAAGCTCTTGCTTCACCAATATTGACTCCATAAAAATAGATATATGAGTTTTCCAATTCAGAAAAACTGTTATTTACTATAATGGCAAGCATAGGATTTTTGATAGGAAATGGTAATTTTGTTTTGTTGTTAGTTCCATGTTTCATAGCTTGTTACTCTGTTAAATGCACTGGGAGAATAAACAAACAACCAAAAACCACAAAAGCAACAAAAAAATTGTACATTCAGTGTTTCATGAGTTTTCTCCTCTTTTTTTTTTTTTTTTTTTTCCTGCTTAAAAACGTGTGTATAGGGAAAACCATTTTAAATGACTCTGCAGGTTATGAGTACACTCCTAGTCCACACAAGAGCTGTCCTACAATGGAGAATTTCACATATTTCAATAAGAGGACAGAGTTATGCAGGATTGCCTTCTTCAACACAGTGATGGGGTGGAGGGGGACTAGGACTAGAAATACTACAAATACTGAATCCTGTCGACAACTTTGCATCCGAGTTGATGCTGGAACTGTTTTTAAAATTAGTAAAGTGGTAAGTGCTGTGTATGACATGGTGTCAGTCACTGTACATTTGAAATCATCACAGATTTCTGCTATGTTTCTGGGTTTGGGCTTTTTTTTAAACATCTGATTAACCCTGGCTATTCAAGAACTGCTCCCTTCGAAAGTGCTAATTAAGATACTGAAGAGTCTCATCTAATATTTATACTTCTGGTGTTGCACTAGATCATTTTGCAGTGCATGAACAGCGTCATGAAGAAGGAATTAGTAGTAGTATAGCTTTGAGCCTCAGATAATCCTTCACTGATTAGTGAGATTCGCATCATCACCTATTCTGAATGCACTCCTCTCAGGATGTTGATAAAGCCCTTCAGTATCACAATATGGACTTCCAAGCACAGCTACGGCTTTTCTACCCAATCAAAGTGAAACCCTCAGTTCACCTGGTTAAGCTAGCTAATCCTAAATCGGCTTTTAGATTGTCACTTAACAACTCTGAGGCACTCCAGAAGGATCCCGCACAAATCCTGTGGTAAATGAGGCCTAGGCTGAGTGAAAATGAACAAACAAAAAGCTTTAAAAATGGACAGCAAATTCTTTATCTAAGACATATTTTTATTTCTTTAGAGTGAGAATTAAGATGTCAGGAATTGGACAGTTCTGTTAAATTCATCTTTAAATGATGATGTATGCCTGCTTAGATCTCAAATGATGACACATAAATCATATTAAGTTGTGAAGTAATGCAAATGGTGTAGAGAAGGTTTGCAAGAGGGTTTTGGTGCTTTGTCATTTTAGAATATGTGGATAATCATGCGAATAATGAGAAATTAAAGCTTTTAATGAAGATATTAGAAGTTTCATTGGTTCATACATATTGGTTGGCTTTAAAAATATCTGAGCAATCAGAATTTATTGATGATCTCCCTAACAGTACACCACCACCTTCTAATGTAATTTTTAGCAAAAGTTACAGTCCTGTGTTAATGGTTGTACTTTGCAGGAAATGGTCACACCCTCATCTAACCTCTATGGGTACAAACTATAGAAAAAGTATTGAAATCCCTTCTTGCATTTGGAAGAGAATCATTGTTAGGAGATACCAGCTGCAGGCTGGCAGTAACGTGGCTCTGGTTGCTGGTTGGCAAGCAGAATGCAAGACAGCTTTTGCATCTGTTACTAAAAACAGGCGAAGTTGGTTCATGCTTAGGTTTCTTAGATTTCATAGATTGCACTGTAAAATTATTCCAATGAATATTAAGGGATTTGAAATCTCATACTGATATTTGTAGTAAGGTAATAATACAAAAAAAGTTACAATTTTATCTTAAAACTAAGTGATAGCTGGAAATCCAACTTGCAACACAAAATTACTCAACTTTCAAAACATCATTCTTTTGCAATGAAACGAGGGAACAAGATTCCCAACACTACCTGACAATTGAAGGCACTCACAGGGAAAGCTGAGTGGCAGAGAATAAAAGTCTTGCCATCTGAGGCAGATCACTCAAGTACCAATGCCAAATTAAATAGAAAAATCACAGAGATCTAAGTTTATTATCTTTCATACTGAATTGTTTAGAAATAATAAATAGAATACACAAACCCTATACCACAGTAGTTTATTTTGTCTTGTGGGAAGTTTTAACAGTTTCTGGGATTAAACGGCTTTCCCCTTCTGTGAAGGGTCTGATGTAAACTCTTGTACTGCGGCTTAAAGTCTTAAGGCTGTTAGAAGTTTCCATCAGTCAGTCTGTATGTCAATGGATAAAAAGTTGGTTGCTGATCTGACCTGTTCATCGCTCTCTGGAAAGATGCCATCAAACTACAGACACATTTGGCAATGCTGGGGGAGGGAAGGAGAATGGGAAAATAGGCTTTTTCAGTGTGAAAAGTGAGTTCTTCTATGCATTAATGTTAGGACATTGAGACAAAGCCTTAGAAAACAGCAAACCAATTTTGTAGATACATACGCTCATTTTGTAACTGAAGCCTCCAATTGATAAAATCCTAAGAATTATGTATGTTTGCCTGTTTAAGAGAGGGAAAAATAAACTACTAGTTATTTCTGAGACAGGTTAAGATAGCCTTGGACATGCTAGCTCCATATATGCTGAACAATGTATGCCTGCAGAATAACACATAAGTTCACTGCAGAACAGACTGGCAAAATGTCTAAGAAACCTGCAGTCGATTAAATCATTAAATTAAAATTATCTAATATCCATTCACCTGGATGGAAATGGTAGTTACAGTAGTTTTCAAATTTATTTTGAAATAATTTTAAAATCAATCTTCTAGAATTTCTGAAAGCTGAAAAACCCACTCTTTTTAATTTATCACATTATTCAGCAGTTTTTTCAGCAGTTTTTCAGCAGTTGGAGTGTTGCCTCAAACAAGGAGCAAGAATGAAGGGGCTGACAGTTTGTCTGCATTTTGGCAAAATAGGTTTTGTGTCTCTAGTGATCCCATTAATTCAGTCTTCATCAGAGAACATCAGTAGCAAGGATTTAACCTATAAGTAGAAGGGAAATCATTTCTTCTTATTCTGAAGCATGAGAAACAGTGGCCATTATAAGACAGACCCTGAGATTAGGTTTTACTGCCCAGAGATTAGGTTAAGGTATGTGTAGGTAGTTTAATGATCCACAGATCACAGTCTGTTCTTTGCATACCAGTCCTGCTCTGCAACTTTAGATGTGCTTTCAGGTTCTTGCAATTTAATTATTTATTTTAAATTTTGTGCCTGTATTTAAAGAAAGCTGAAAGCACTTCTAATTTACATATTTTAAAATATGGTGGCTAGATTTGGAATGGAATTAATATGTAATATGTTCTGAAAAAGACAGCTTGATTAAAGGAAAAAAATGCCAGTAGACTCTAGAAGTATTTTCACTGTGGACATACGTCTTGAGGAATGCTACCATATTAATAGGCCTAAGAAAGGTTTAATGGGTGGGATCCAGCTCACCTAACTTGAGATATCCACACTGGAGACTGGAGTCCGAGTAGAATACTTACTTCCTCCCCACAACAAAGAATTATAGACCATTTTTATGCATTATTCATCTGATATATTTCAACAAGTATTTCAGACTGAGCTGGCCTGCACTCATTACTTTCCTCTGAACAGTTCCCAGAAGCGACCAGTTTAGATGCAGATATCTGACTTTGGCCAGATGAGTCCCAGTGTGTGAGTGCAACATTTTGTCTTCCAGGATGGAATGGACAGCAAGTCCAAACAGAAATAAATTGTTCAGTTTTGTAAAAGTCCTTCCATGCTATACAGGAAGCTATACTCGCTTTCACAGCTCTACTACGTGGTCTGCTCGGGACGTGATGGAAATATAGCTCAGACTCTTCTGCATCATGTTTTACTATGAGCAAGAGACTGCCTAATCCATGTGTTTTTGAAATGACATTTAGAGATCAGCTCCACCTATCTGGAATATGCCAGACATGTCACATGGCAGAAGTTGATGATGAAGGTGCTCGGGTCAGGGGTGCGTCTTGTCGCACCCTGTTTGTAGTGGACCAAAACAAGCTAATAAAAGTTAACTAGGTTAATTTTTATAGCTCTTTCTATTAGTTGAATGCAGAGTTTATCATTCAGGAGAAAGGTAGTATCATGATAGATGGAAACCAAACATTAAGTACAGACAGCACAAACAGAAGGCAAGCACAGGTCACTGGACAATCAAATCAGGCAACAACAATGGTTTAGGAGTGACTGGGGGCATAGTTCAACACACAGGACGAACTAATTTGTTTGCAGAAAGTAGAATATTCTTTTGAATTTTACTTAATATATTTTTTTTTTTTAAATCCAAAAAGAAGAGTTGAGGAGTCTTTTGAAACCTGTCAACAATTCATTCCTCTTATCACATTTGCTAGAGGTAGGTGGAGAACTCCTATCACAAATCTTTGTGGTAGGTCACTCGATGATAATCAGTATCTGATGTCTAGTGAGACAGAAAGGATCAATATACAAAGAAGAACAAAACAGCTGTAAAACTAGGCCCAAACTGTGTCACTGGAAATGGTTATTAAACAAGGAATGCTTATGTCTAATAAGATAGATGTTCTTGGCCTTGATTTCTTGGAAGATTTCCCTATATGTCAGTATTGAACCAAGCACTTAGGAATAGTGTTAGGAATTTATATCCTAGGGATGCCATCTTTTAGACAAAATAAAATCAACATTCCAGCTAGTTCAGATTTGGTACTGCTTGTTCCAAAATTAAGTGACTTTATCTCCAGTCTTCAACAGATCCCAGATCCTGTCCACTCTCATAATTCAGTTTTCACTGCAGTTTCACTTATATCTTTAAATCTACATTACTGTCCAATTATATAATGTAAGAAAAAGCAATTACAAACTACTACCGCTCTTGTGGCACCATATCGCTCTTTGTAACACCGACCTTGCACGGAGTTGTATTTTGAAATGTCTTTACAAAGAAAGGCACTGTAGAACACAATGTGTCCACTTCAAATATATTGCTGTAAAATGCCCTTTTACAAACCACTGCTAAAAGAATCTTCTAATTTCTTTCATCTGTTTTAAAATGTTTTATATTTATGAACAGATCAAATTTATGTGACCTGGACTAGCATGTTTTATTCAATGGAAAAAAAAGGAAGGATATTACCACTGTAATATATTAGTGAATGGAAATAAAACCCCTTTACAGGACCAGAACTTAGGACTATTAAGAGGCAACCACATTTACTAGATCTAAACAGACACTTGTAGGAATAAACTGAACATATTGTCATTCAATTTGTTTAATGTATAATTTCTACAAAATAAATATAACAGAGTACACTGTTATGTATTTATTATTATTTGACTTTAAACAATCTCTTTCTCACTAAATGTGGAAAAGAAGGGAAGAGAAAGGAAGAACTGGGAAGAGCTTACCATTAAATTCAGCAGGATGTTCTGGAACAGGTAGAAGAGAGAAAACTTAATGCTGTTCACACCAGCTATATTAGACGCATTTGGCAGTTGTATCTTTTCTAATTTATATGTGCATTTGTGCATGCCTATACCTGTTTATAGGCATTGCATATGTTCCAGTTGTTTCCAGCAAAAGGTCACATAAAAGTCACCAAAGATATGCCCAGCAAATATAGCAGAAAATAAATTATGATTTATTTTTTTTATTCCATCCTGTGGGTATCTAAACCAGAAGGTACTATTAATTTAATTCCAAGCACCTAGTTTATGGAATTTTTTTTTTTTTTTTCAATTATATGAAAATTAGTCCTGAATTTGTTCTGAATCCAGGGCCATCTTCACTCTATAAACAGTACAGAGACATTCAGAAATAAGACATTTCATGTGGGCGGGTTTTAACATGAACTAGATTCCAGGTGAAGCTTCCTTGTTTGGAAAGCTGTTTTAAAATAAGTTTGAAAACATGGTAAGATGAAAGATCACTGGATAATGAAGCTATTAGCTTACTAAATCTGTGGCAAGTTTTCCACTGACTTCTTGTGATACCAGATTTTCATCCTGGAACTGGATGAATCTTAGGCATTAAAAATCTGTGCAACTTTAGTCTCCTTATATTTGCATTAAAGAGAAAATGAATTTGTAGTGTATATTGTTCAGTTTATAGCTTCATAGACTTTTCAGCATAATATAGATGCAGACACACATTAAAAACAGACCCTGCTTCTTTCTTGTCTCTCAAGCATGCTCTGAATTGTAGCTTCCCTTGAACAATTGTGTGTGTGACTAGGACTGGCCTCACGGACCCAAAGCTATTTCTGTATCCAGCTCCTTCCCTCCCTTCAGTTTGCTCCTTATCCTACGCACTAATAAAAACACTACTAGTGGAAAACTGGAAATTTTCATTGTACAGTAATATACCTAATTCTAACCATTATAATTACATGCTACAAGCCAAGAGTTAAACAAACAAACAAACAAAAAAACAACAAACAAGCAAGCAAGCAAAAAAGCAAGCAAGCAAACAACCAAACCAAACCAAACCAAACCCAAAGAGAACGCACATTTTCTGGACAGATTTAGCAGTTATGTGAGAACCCACAAACTCCCAATTAAATCCATGGTTTGGCAATCTTACTACAGGTGCTGGATTTGTTATGAACTAAAATTACAATTCTGAATCTTGCTACGTTAGTAATTTCAACATGTAGTTACACTAGAATATTTTATGACCCTTGTCCATACAATCCCATGACTATGTTCAGCAATCCTTGGAAAAAACAGAAAGTCCATACACAAAGAACAAAAAATGAAGAGGAGGATGAAAGATCCCATCTGCATTTTCAAAATCTCATAAATAATTTGAGGGTTGGCTTACTGCAAACCCATTCTTAATCTATCTTAACTATTTTGTTCATATCTGTTTTTTCTAAGATACCGCTCTCTCTAGTCATAATAAACAACCGATCATTCTGAACAGAACTGTGAGAAGGGTCTTGCAAAGTAAATAAATAATCCTAAACAAGAGCAAAAAATATCCCAATCTAGGAATGTAGAATTGCATCACTGGCATTCTGGAAGGCTGAAGTGTTTTATAGACAGTACCATATGCTAGAGAATAGAAGAGACTCGTGGGTATTTTGATGAAAGCAGGGAATTTGCCTTTGGGAAGTTTTCATGTGTTTGTGGAAAACCACAAGCTTCCCATCATTTTCAGGCATCTGTGATTTTTTTTTTCCTTTTTTTGTAACATATGGAACTGCCACTTCAAAACATACCCTTGCCTCACTATGAAATCTATATTTCATTTCTCTAATCTTCTATGGCAGCCAGAGAGAAAATATATTAAAAATCATATTCCATTTGTTGTCTAGTTAAAGGGATAGATTGAGCTTCTTGCTTTGCAACTTCAAACTTGAGGTTTCCTCATCCATGAAATAAAAATGGCTGGTAAGCATTGCTTTTCTGCTGCATTAGTTACCATGTCATGTGCTTAAAAACCAGCTAACATCAGAACTGAAAGAACAAAGGAACGAAGTTTCATCTGTCCAGGCTTTTGGATACAAATGTCAGCATCAAAAGTCTGGGAAGAGGTGTGGAGAAAAGAAGAATCTGTTCTGTGGTTTCAGAATATTTTACGGTGGATGGCAGAACTAGCCTTCCTCTGACTCCATTGTGTTGTGTATAGATTATCCTTGAGCAATTTACATTATAAACATACTGCACAAAAGGGTTTGGATATGAAATATGAGGGACAAAAATGTTTCCAGGTGGAAAATATTACTGATGCCAATATGCATTATAACCGCCAGGACAATGTCTCACTTATCAAATAATATTTAAAAACAGTTTGAGAAATGATTTACTTTGAGTTCATTACAGAGCTCTGAAGATCTCTATATTTTTATTTCGCATGGAAAATAAAGAGAAACGTCTTTCCCTCAATCTCAGCAATTCCTAAGTCACAGAGAACCTGCTACCATTATATATGTTATAAATATATGTAAAATTCTAGAATGATTACTAGTACTTCTTCAGAAGGCCTCCTGCCCCTTGATAGTTTTCAGATGAAAATCCAAATTCATTTACAGTGTAAGCACACTTCTCGGCAAATACACGCTTGGAAAAAATTATGGTTCTCCTCCCATGCTCCCTTTCCATTTGCAGGACACAACTTAGGGAGAAGCATCTAAACTTGCCTAAACTCTAAGACTTCAAACATTTTTTGGGTACTCCAGAGGAGAGACATGGAGGTTGCCTTATATTGTTTCTCACATGCTGCCTGCCTACATCATTACCAAGGTAGTTTAGTTTGCCATTAACTACATACCATACTAAAGAAAAGTGGTCATTAAGAATATACCAGAGTGAACTTTCTAAGTCATTACGTTGTTTTACTCACTGACATTGAAACATACTTGTCTAAAAAAAAAAAAAAAGCACACCTGTGATGTGTTACACCCACCTTATTTTTATGAGGCTTATTCTCTGAACATTTCAAACTGGAACACTGAATCACTCATGGTTAACTCCGTAC
Source organism: Cygnus atratus (assembly GCF_013377495.2). Taxonomy (NCBI): domain Eukaryota; kingdom Metazoa; phylum Chordata; class Aves; order Anseriformes; family Anatidae; genus Cygnus; species Cygnus atratus. Next base: position 3,325,756 of record NC_066365.1, read on the forward strand.
AAATAATTTCAGAGAAATAAATGGGTATAACAAGGTTGAGCATGTGCAGAATTATTTGCAGGCTCTTCTCACTCACTAGTTTGTAATGAGTCATCTTCATTATGCCCAGAGAAATGCTACTGCTGGCAGAGTTTTGAAAGTACCTACAAGAATTCATTTTTGCTATTCAGGCTTAACATGCATAGCTCAGTCTTTGAACACACTGGGATGTTTATATAGCTGCACACATAATATGCTGAGACAAGGTAAATCCCCACTTTTCTTTCTTGTCTTTCAGGTATTTTCAGTGGTTTCTTTGTGTGTTTGTCATTCTATTTGAATTTTGCAATCCTAATTCTAAAAACCAGCTGAAGAGTAAACAGAGAGGCTTTGTGACATGAAAAAAAGAGGCAGATGAACAACAGACAGCAAATAACGCAAGCTTCTTTTGTATCTCTTCCTTCAAACAAAATAAATTTAGAATAAAAGCTTTTCTCAGAAAAAAATTTGAAATGGTAAGGAAAAAAGTCTTCAATCCTGAAATAATTTTAAATGCCTAAGAAGAGTCATTCATTATTTTTGGTACATACTCAAACCACTTCATCAGAGTTTTCCATTTTTTTTTGCTTAATGTCTGTGTGAATTACCTGACTATTTCTAGCCAGCAGCTGCTGGAAAGGCATCCCAATGTCTCCCATCTCTGACACTGCAGTCCATCCTGGGGTCTCCTGTCCAGATCCTCCTGGGGCTCTCTGGAAATAAAAGTAACACTAAGTAGTATATTGTGTACTTTCTTTCTGTTTCTCTCTAGATGGCAGCATTTGCCTTAAGGACCTCCCTCTAGATGAACATTCCTCATACAGGAGTAACAATAAGAGCTCAAGAAAAATATTGTGAGGGACTGGAAATTCTTTGCCTTTTTTTTTTTTTTTAATACTTTTCTCTGTTTCTTTGGCTGGGTTTTGTGTGGGAGCATGCATAACTCTTCACATTGATAACTGAAGTTGTTTTAACATAAAGAGTTAAAAACAGAATACCCCAATGCAATTGCATTGTACAAAATCAAAATACATGGGGAGTTCACTTAACAGAATAACATGCACAGACCACGTAAAATAAATTAAATTGACATAGAGTAAAACTATTGAATTGAAAAACTTCCCACAAATTCAAATCACATCTGACAGCTTTTACAGCCTGAAAACAATTAGGCTACCCTTGCTTTCAATTTCTGAACTCTGTATATGATGATTCAATATGTTGAAAAATCCTATTCTTGCATACTCCTGGTGTTCATACAGACCCTGGAAGAACCAGATTTACAAAAGACTGATTTAATGAGGCTGATTTCTAGGGAGGAACACACCTTCACTTTTTAAAACCAAAATTTGAACCACTTGATGTTTGCAATTCATGAAAACCCTGATCACCTAACTCCATACGTTTAGGGAAGGATCCCAGTTCAGTTGCAATGCCTCATTGGTTTACAGGGGCTAAGCAGAGACCTCTGACTGCAGGCAGGGAGACCCAATTAAGATACAATCTGCATTGTTGGGTAATTTATCATATCAGTTTGTATTATATTCCTTTATCTCACATGCCCCATGGCGCTTTCTTATCATTAGAAATATCTATATATTTTGATCATCCTTACTATACTCTCAACTTGTTTGTAATTCATGACTAGACCCCTTACTTCTACTAAATAGTTACACTGAAAACTTCTTTATGCATTTGTGAGAGCATGAGGATGTGCTATCTCTAGCCTGCATTAAATGAATGAAAAAAAAGTATTACTTAAAATGGGAGAAATCTAACAAACATATAAATTATACCTTTTACTTTTTCCTCCCAAATAAAAGGTCTTCATAAAAAGTGAAACATATATTATTAGGTGCATACAATATACATTCTTGTTGGCTTTTAAGCAGTCATAGCTGCATTATTACATTTCTCTAGTAAATTTGTCCATTTGTAGCCTTCCCTGAAAGGATATGCTGCAGTCCTATTTAATCTGCATTTTTAGTGTAGCACCACATGCACTCAGAGTAGGAAAACAAAGCTATGAATTGTGGCAGACTCATTCCCTATTTACTGGTTTCCATGTACAGTCAAGTGCAACAACGCTACCAGATTTTTCTCTCTCTCTAGCCTGTTCATCAGCCAGACCTCCACTGCCAGCTCTGTCTATACTTCAAATCTCATAAGTTTGAGATTTTTCTTAAATGAGCCCTATCTTCATTTTTCTCATACTTCCTCTATCCACCTCCCACATTTGCATTTCTCTTAGTCCCCTAAAACTTCTTGACTCTTAGGTGTTTGACTGAGGCTGGCAAGCTGAGCCCCATGGATCCTTGGCTGTCACAGCTATGACATTATCCTGTTTAAGTTCTGCATGCCAGTCCCAACTGGAATGCATGTCTTAAAAGGGCTGCAATTTAAGGGGAGACGTTGGCATTTCACTACATGTTATTAACAATGGAGGAAAAGAAGAATATGTTAAAAGAAAAGAAACCCTCAAGTATATATTACAAACAGGCCAAGCGTTAACTTATCCTCATCGAGAAAAAAAAAAATTAAAGTAAAAGCATAAAAATTTAATGCTGTAGCAGTTTGATCCAGCCTCCCTATTTTATCTGCTTATCTCAGCCTCATCTGATGAATGCCTAGCCATTCAAGAATTTATTCTCTTCTCTCTCAGGAAACTTTCGTAATTATTTTTAAAAATAGCATTGTGGAGACTTGGTGGCCAAATGCCTATTGATCATGTGGAAAGATTCATTCTTCTTCTGACTTCAAAGACCACAGTGCTGTCCAAGGAACTAAAACTGGCAGCCAAAATACCAGGGGAGAAACAGATAGGGGTAAGAATAGAAAGACTGTATCTCAAAGTGAGAAAAAGAAACAACAATCTTCAAACTCTTCTCTTAAATTACCGCAAAGGTACAAAGCTACTGCAACATGCCAGACTTGTTGGAATAACTTTTGAAGATAATAAGAATTATTTGAATTAATGGTTTGTAGATCTACTTGAAAAATCCATCTGTAACTTTACAAAAGCAGCAGATCTTTCCTAAGTTGATAGGAACAGAGAAGTCATGTTTAATTTAATAATCAAGCAACCCATGGACATTAAAACAAATGGCATACTCCAGATACATTTTCAAAGAGGGCAGAAAAAGTCATCATATTGAAATCAGATGCCATGTGCATCACACATCATTTCTTCCTGTACTGTACTGCTCTCCTGTCCTGTTTTTTTCCAGCTTTAGAAAGCTGTTTCTGTTTCTTCTCCCTCGCTTGATATGATCCAGTTAAATCCAAGCTTTGGAGACACTTGCATGAAACATCAGTGAGTACTTGATTTCTCAGCATATAAATCTAACTACAAAACTTACTATGTAGGACTCTGTTATGATGTAACTTTTCCTAAGCAACATTTTTGTCTCTGCTGCTATCTGCTCTGAGACTTGCATTAACATAATACTGTCAGAACTGATCTCCGTATAACATATTAAGCAATTGTTTTCCCAGAACAACCTGATAAAGCAACAAAAGGATTAGATGGGGCCTTTCAGCTTTTCAGTAAGCAGCTTCAATGCAAATTCAATTCCAAGCAGATTTTATTTTCTAAAAATGAAGGCCACAAATAGCTTCTTGGATATGGCCTGCTTAGGGAGAAAGCTCTCTCTTTAGCTTGCCATTCTCCCAGCTTTCCAAAACCCCTCTCTGCTGCTTCTCAGGACTTTGTCTGACACTTTTATACCAAGCACAAGTTCTTGTCCTTGACCGCTTTCTTTCTACCTTGCCTGAGCCCCTGTGGCACGCGTGATCTGCAGGTGTGAGCAGAAAGTGGCTGGATCTGAGCAAGGCATCAGCAGATGAGGGTGGGCAGCAGTGGCAGTAAGCAGCAGACAGTCTTCCTGATTTTTAGTTCAAGGCAGTTTCTTAAACTGGCTGAATTTAGGAGAGTTGACACTATAACAGAAGTTAATCAGACTCTCATCCCATACCTGCCCAGTGCTACCCCATCCTTTCACAGTATGGGAGGCAGAGCTGTGCACTGGCCTTAACCATATTCCACTGTTGCATTTCATTTTGTCCGGATAACTAAGCAAATGTCATGATTTGCAAGTTTTGGCATGCCTTAGCCATTGTCTTGTAAGCATTGTCAGTCTGAGCTGAAAGCAATACTAGATTCTCTCACGCTCATCTCCTAAGTTCATGCCACCAAGAGGGTGCCCCAAAGTCGAAGGCAGGACAGAGGCTGTGCAGGCACTGCCTGTCCCTATGCACCCATCCAGTCACCGGGAGAAGTGCAGCGCAACTGCCTGTACAAAAACTCAGAAAGCCTGGAGTCCTCTCTTCTGGGATTCATTGCTGAAACCTTACCCTAGAATTAGCACACATTCAGAGAAGACCTGCAGCAGAAGCTCCGATGAAGGCTTATTAGTGAGGTTATTTTCTTGCACACATTGTTTGTGAGCTTATATTGCGCTTGTTAGCTTGCTAAGGAGAACATTGCAATGTGGCATTTTGAACAGCTGTTACATAATAAGGGTGTAAATGTTGGTGCACAACTTTGGGGCATCAGTTTACCATGTAGTCTCAAAGGAGGTTGTATATTAAACTTGCAAGAGGACAAATATGAAAAAGGTACTAGATTGCAATGTCTGGGAACTGTGGGGTTCTGTTAATTAGAGCATAAGCAACATAAAAACAAATTCTAAACCCAGGAAGAATATTTGCCAAACAGATTCACATAAACAATGCAGGTTATATTAATAAACTAAATATTTCCTAATCCACTTCGTGCATATGAAACTCTCCTTCAAATCATTAAAATCAGAAATGATTTTCTATCAATATCCATATATTGCTCTATGAAATTCATTTTTTCTTAAAAACTACAAAGGTGTTGTGCATGGCTTCTTAATTTTGTTTGTCAGTCCCTCCAGTAGCTCCAAATACTTGCAGTTAACTGGAACACTTTGAGAACTTTTATTACAACAATGTACAATTAGTTGTGTAAAAGAGAAAGTCCAAGTAAATTTTTTCTTCTTATACAGTTTAAATGAAAGAGCTTCAGAATAACCATTTGTCCCCTGGACCACTTGATACTGCACTAAAGCTGAAGACAGAGAATGGAGTTTGCGAAGTAGCTACTTAATGCATGGTCTTAAAATCAGCAATTGTTTGTGTGTATCGGTACACAGGACTGCAGTTCACAGACAAGGCTCTGCGTCACAGGCAGATGTGAGTTTAACACTCTGTGATCTTTACCAGATGCTCTGAACTGGCTCTGATCTCGGACCTATGACAGTTTGGCCTATCCACTTTCAGATGTCACCAGCCTCCACTAGCAATTAAAGGATTGTCTTTCCTTGCAAATGTATGGTTTTTACATACTGTTTAGGTGACTGATCTTGACAGATCAAGAACTGATCTCACACCAGCGTATTTCCACTGGCTGAAATGGAACTCTTCGTGTTGTGAATGGTATATGGTTATTTAGCTCTCAGCTTGGATTATATTCAATGCATATATTTTTTCATTTTGTCTCATTTTCTACTTCAGGTTTTTAAAAACATTTATAGTATGTGAAACAAAAACAAAAAAAAAGAAAAGAAAATTATATCAAATATATATATGTATGAAAGAATAATATGAAAAAATTCCTGAGCTTTAACAGAGTACAAACATGAAGCTGGGCTGTTCTTTACCATTTGACTTTTCTCAATCAGTAACATATAACTCTGACTTCTGCTGTATATGTCTAATTCAGTATTCATTCATGGTCATCACTTAAAGTTAAGAACTCCACCACTCTTTTATATATTCCTTAAGGCCCAAAGATTTCTTCTTTCTCCACCCCCCCCCACCACTTTTCACTTAATGAAAAAAAAAAAGAAAAAAGATAAATACATACTTCTTGACGATTCTAAAACAAAGTTATTGATTTTCAGCAGTCCTCTTTCTTCTCCTCTAAAAAATACTTTCAGAACAGGGAAATCAGTATGGCAAAAATTGGAATGTATGATTACACAAAAACATGAGCTTACTAATAGCTGTAGTGATCAAGTGATCCTGAAGTCACAGAATAAGAATTAAGATAGATGAACTGTAAAGTCATGTCCTGTATCTTTCACAGAGACTTAATTAAATTATATAAAATTATATATAAAATTAAATTATATAAATTATATAAAAAATTATACTCTTAATAAAGAGTATAAAAAATAAGAAAGTAGAAGAGTCTATTAGACTCCAAATTTTTAAAACAAATCTTGGGATTGTCTAGTATATGCCATAATAATTTCCATATTCTGCAACTCTGGATTTTTTTTAAAACTACATTTTGATATCTTGATCCAAGAGTCATGGTAAATTGAGAACTATAAAGCTTTGCAGAAGTCTATAGCAGCATTTTTGCCAGTAAAAATCTAAGAACAAAGTACAGACCCCACTTGGCTTAATTTTTGTTGTTGTTTTTTTTTTTTTTTTCTTTTTCTTTCCCTTTTCTTTTCTAAAGTGCTCCTTTACTCATCTTTGCCCTGGGACATTATGCAGCAGACTGATCACTGAACTTCACATGCTTTTTATTCATTAATAGCCTGTGCCAGGAACACTTCAGCCTTTCCTGAAGCTAAGATACAAGGGTTGCCAAGAAAACCGCCCGGCTGCCTCTGTGCTCCCAATCCTCTAGGTGGCTTACCAGCTCCCCGAAGGAAGCATTCAGATGCCTGTCTGGAATGGCATTGACCTTGCACGGTGGCTTCTCCTCTCCAGCAAAATATTCTCTTGTCTCCGTATGGGACCAGCTGAGTGACCCTGCTCCTGAAAGTGTTCCCATGTACAGTATGGTATAGCTTTGCACAGCAGTCAGAAGAACCAATTAAACCATGAAAGAATATACCAAAAAATACACGTGTTATACAAAGGTGGTTGTTTATCGATGATGTTAAAGGAGATCCCTGATACTCCATGAAGTAAGAAGACTCCAATCCCTTTACCCATAAATACTAAGACAAACATCTCAGTATTGAGGGCTTTGCAGAATAACAGAAGGATTGACACTCTCTTTGTTGCCTGACATGAGCAAGTGAGCCAGGGAGACACTTTGGCAGCTAGAGCTCTGTGCCTTGATGTGACTCTAGAGGTCTCCCTGGGAACCGTGCTGACAAATGACCACTCTCCATGATCCACCATGCCTTCAGTCAGTGGAGATGATCTAGTAGTGAAAAGTACAAAAAGTAACTGTAAACTGAAACCTCCTTCCAAGAGTCACCGTCTGTTCAGCTGACTTCCTGTTTTAAAGTTTCAGGGTTTTCATCAAAATATGAACTGTACAGTTTCCTAGGCCATGTCCTTCTGGTGATCCCATAAATAAGAAGTTCCTTTGAGGGAGCTCTGAAGGATACAGATGGACATCTGAAGAGTGGGATTTGCTGGAGAAGGTAGGAAAGCTTATGCTGACTTTGCACCTTCCAGTTAATGGTGTCTCAAAGTCTAGCTGTGTGGAAAAATAGAACATATAAAAACATAAATTTTTGTTCTTTTCCCACATACAGTTGGTGACAGTGGGCTATTTTTCAGCCTACTTGTTCAGAAGATGAGGGTACCTCTAACTATGAGGCACTAAATAGCTCAACAGAGAAGCTCTCTCTGGTCCCCTTGCCCTTTTCTGCACTGCTCTCTTTTGTTTATCCCTTTCTTTGTATCTGTGTTTATCTGCTACATGTTCCAGCCTTTTGTGTGCACTGAGACAACTCTATAGCAAATGCCTTGCTTTACGAGGGCAAAATTCACCCTTGCCTTTTACTCAAATGGATGGGAAATTATTTTCATGACATAAATACTAAACCAGGCCTCTACAGGCATGGAAATGATTAAAGGTCACTCTAGCAAAAGCATTATTATGGAACATAAGAGCTGTTGCTGCATCCTTTGACCATTCTTCCTAGGCAGGAAAGGGAAAATATCGTGCCAAAGTCTTGACAATTTCTGGATAGTTTTGAAACGCAAAAGAGGGAACCATAACAAAAGGCTGTCACTTCAGAAAAACACGATGGAGAATAAAAACCTTCTTATTTTCATGTCTGTGTCAAGCAGGAATGTTTTTCTACATTTTTAGTCTTACTATGTCTTCAGCATGTAGCTGTGAAGTTTGAGAGAAGAGTGTATAGCATAAACTACACAAATTCTATGGTATGAATTGCAATTTTTAAGCCAAAGATAACATGATGCCTGAGGAAGAAAACTGGATTTATACTGGGAGAGGGGTGAAATTAAGGTGAGAAAGGGCCAAAGAATTACAAGAGCTCCGGGAATAAACAGAAAAAAAAGGCTGTTTTTTTCTGCTATGTTTACAAAGGTCAAGGCTGTTTGCTACTGTGACTGAATGCTTTCAGACAGTTTTCTTGAACCATGTAATGCAATTATTTAAAAGTCTTGCCTTTCAATTTCTATTGCTATTTAATATTTCTATTAGCATACCACCTTAAGGAAATGGGGCTTCACTGTGTTGAGTGTCACACAGAGAAAATACACAAACTTTTTCCTGATAGTTTTACAAAGTAAGAAGATATAGGGTGATATATAGGTTATAGGGATATATAGGTTATAGGGATATATAGGTTATAGGATATAGGATATATGGGTTCATAGGATATATAGGTTATAGGGATATATATAGGTTTCTGATATAGGGTGAAATCCTGCTCTCTTTTACATTCATACAAGCCCATCATTTTGCATATGGATGAAATAAGAAAATTAGTTACCTTGTATTTATAGTCTGAGATTATAATCATCACATTAAGCAGCATTTTATATAGCATCCCTAAAATTACCAATAGGAGAGCATAGTAGCAAAAGAGGTATGCTCATCAGGCAAGCGATCCCTTTTTGTGATTTGCGCATGTCATGTCCTCATTATAGAAATGGTCAAAATGAATGAAGGGAACCAGTGGAGCAGTTAACTCAGACTAACTGTTGGGGTGCAGAGCTGCAAAGGCAGGGATTCTGGCTGGTGATTGTTCATGCTGGGAACTGCCCACAGAAAATTCTTGTCTCGGCAACAGGCCACATCTCTTCTCTTATGGAGTCAGCCTGGTTCACTGACACAGAATTAACCCCTGAAGTACTATCTGCTATCTGATGTTTTAGGCCTCTTTCAAAAAATCTCATGAAAAAAAGTCAGGAGGGGAAGTCTTTTTCACTACACTGGATTTCTGATAAATGGATGTGACCCAAACCTAAGTTGCTTAAATGTCTTTAAATGGCCTCTTCATGGTTTCTCAGCAGCAGGTAAAAATGGAGATTTGTATTTCTCTTAACATCAAATACACTTTAGAGCAAACCAGCAAACAATGAGATAATCTATTACAGCTGGTTACTGAAGGAAGCTGACCATACACCGTGAAGTATCTTACCCCACCATCAAAGTCAACAGGAACTCAGGGAGACTGAACAAGCCCATAAATCAGATTCAATTATTTTGTGAGGTAGCATGCACTTTTTTGATTCTTTACTGTGAACAAGGACAACTCCATTATCTTGTCTTTTAAAAAATATCTACCTGTTTTAGGAGGTGGGAGGAGAAATGGAGTACTGCTAGCCCCATTTTAGCATTGTCATACTCCAGACAAAGCATTTCTTAGGCGTTTTTAGATACCATGGATACAACACTTCCCATGAAGTGTGATAATCCCTGAGAAATGTCTGAAGGCACTCACTGCTATTCTGAAATGGGATACTGCATATACAGTAGGAAAGTATGGTGAAAAAGAAAGGGAGAATAAGAGAACGAAAATTAAATTCTGCTAAATTTCCATGAAAAATAGTGATCGCATGCTGCAGCTTGCAATGGCCGTCAACTGTCATGGTGTCAAGTCCTCCACTCTTTTGTAGAGCCAGAGATGAGGGTAGAACATTTTAGTTAGTTCCACTGTATCTTATTAATTGAGAACATATCTACATTTTCTCTGTTACCAGAAGCTGCTGGAAAGGGAACCTCTGCTCTGTATATGATAAATAACTGAATGCTTGACTATCAGTCTGGAAAAACACTGCTTCTGGGAAATTGTCTTTGTGGGAGTACACACAGACAGGGGGAGGTGGCTGGTAAATATAGAAATAACCACCATTGAATATCCATTGTCCTATCCAGATACTGGTTACTGTTCTAATAACAAAGAATCTTCAGTCAGACAAATTTTATACTCTTTACAAGATCTGCTGCCAAATATGCAATTTATGTGCATATTGTCCTAGACATTTCATTTCAGATCAATGTTGATTATTTCATCTAATGGATGGATTTCACATGCTTTCACTTTTGTACACCAAAGTCTCTGTGAGCACAACAGTTGGCAATTTGGCCTCACCCTGATTATTAGACAGCTTTTAGTAAACATGCAGAGATTTTTGGTTACCCAGTTATACTGTCATAAACAGGATGATAGTATGTGCAACATTGTGAGAATAGCTGCACGGAGACACTTATAGGCAGTAAAAGAAAAAGAATAATAAACCCATTCTTGTTACTATCTTGTTGCGTATTAATCTGATAGTATGTTAGCCAAAGTCATAAAACATTTCTACCAACACCAGATTAGAAATGAAAATATTTCACATTCAATTCCCGAGACAGACACAACTATAGCTGGTTTAACAGATGTCTAAATCAAATCAAATGCAGTTTCTTTGTACTTCAGAAACTCTGTCTCTGATTTTTTTTTTTTTTTTTTTTTAGTTTTAAAGTCTTTAAGGACTCTAAGATCCACATAAAACTAAGTCTATTTCTCTTTTGAGCTCAGTGTAGAAATTGCTGCAAATGTTAATTAAAGACAGCTATGCCCACTTCTTTATTCCTATGTATAGTAAGAAGAAAGTTTATTTCATTTTTCTGTTTGGAAGTAGTATTCATCCATATAAATAAAACTGCGTGTAGCAATACTTTCTGTATACATTACATACTGCATATAACTGTATACATTACATTCAACATATACTTCCCAAGAATAAACTACAATGAAATAATGGCTGCTGCATTTATGACTGCATTTTTCCTTCTGTTTTTAAGATATTCATTTTGTGACTGGAAAGTGCATTTTTTTTGATTGTTGGAACTCAACATACAGTTAGGAATACATTTGTATTAAACGTATTTGTAATAATGTGAGATTTTTTTCATGTCTTTGCATCTGCACATATCAATCTATAATGATCTTCCTCTAAACCTAGACAGGTATATGAAGATAAAGGATTATCTGGCTAAGACTTAGCCCTGAGCATTATGCAATATGTGTTCTATTATCACTGTATCACAGACACCATCTTGTCTTCCAGTTGGTGTTTGCTGACTATATCTGTCACCATTTTGAACTTTTCTTACAGCAATATTTCTCATTATAGAGTTTATCTGCATGGTGTTGAATTTATTCATCTTCCTAATCAAATTGGAATGCTTTACCAATACCCTTCTTTCAAGTTTCATTTCTCCCCTTTGCCTTTGACCTTCCCAGTATGTATTACTGCTAGTATTAAATGTATATGAGACAGAGGACCAAAATATACAGTTGAAAAAAAAATTAACTTCATGAAAACCACGCTCAGTTGGTATATCAGAGATATGTGTAGGAAATCTTACTTATAATCAACACATTCTAAAAATGTAAAATTACTTGAAAAACAAATATTTTTCTGAAAGGAATTAAAAAGAAAAAAGAAAAAAAAAAAACCTCTTCACATCTTTGCCCCAAATCCACGTCTTCTAAAAAGAGACTCTTATTAGAGCCTTGGGGCTGTATGGGCCCAATTTTTAGCAGCCCATAGCACTTATAGCTCTGTTAGATTTCCAATGGAAAAGCAGGTGATTCCCACTTAAAAAAAAAAAAGATAAGTTCTCTCATAAATTATGTTGACTAATTTCCCCTTTAGAAAGTTTTCAGTTAGCAAAATATAGATTGTAATTCTCTCTTTTTAACTGTGAAACAAAATTATATTCCATTTTCTTGAGCAACTACAAGCTGATCAAAGTCAACGCCTGCTATTGACAGATAAGTTAGCCACATGACAAAATTTCTTTGAGGAGGGGAAGAAAACAGTGACTGAAGGGAAAATGAAAGAGAGAAAGTAGAGGAAATTGAGAAGAAATAATCCAAGGGAAAGAAGAAATAGTGCAAGAATTGCTTTCTTTGCCCTCCTCCTCCCTATTGAAAGACACATATTTGCATTAAAATTTCAAAGACAAAGGTCTTTTTCACTTTTCTCGTTAGGATACAGGAGCCAGATAATTTGAAGTAAACAATATGTGTGCAACTATAGCTTGTAAATTTACTGCAAATTATGGACAGCTAACTTTTTTTAGTAGTACTTTCTTGGTTAGAATACGTGTTTTTAGAGCAAAATATTTAAATTGTTTGTAATCAGATTTATATAGTATACCCTTTGTATACTACAAAGTACATAACATTATACAAACAAACAATATTTTATATCTATATTGAATATTATGCCATGTCAGTATGTTTCATACACAATATTAGGACTTCACTGACACAACTACTTCAGAGTCTTTTAAAAATTATGAATATTTCCAAATGCATTGCTTCCCAAGTATTTCTATTTATGGCACATTTTGACAGTTCTTTCACTGAAAAACTGAGATATGTTTTTACATGGGCATTCTCAGCAGAATTGAATCTCTGCCTTTGTAGTCAGTAAAAGGCAGTTCCATTTCTGACAGGAGACATTCTCCTTTTTCATTGAACAGGGGTGGTCAACCTGCAACCCTCAAGCCACATCTGGCTTGCAAGCAATTCAGTTGTAACATTTGTGCTGAGACGAGTGCATTTCATCAGCAAAGAGCTGCACTACAACAGACAATTCATCACTGGTAGAAGGAAATGAGCCAGCAAACACTAAAATCACTGAGTCAGGCTGGGGCTCAGCCAAACTCCCAGACATGGCATGCGTTAAATGGGCTGGTGGGAGTCTGGGGTACCCCTCACCATTTGTCACACTTAGAAGCATACCCACTAAGATACTGAATCTTCATATAGCTGAGCTATATGTGGCTCCTAAGATCAGACAGGCCGATCACCTTTGTTTTGCAATGTTAATGCGGTAACTGTGAAGCTGGAAAAGTTTGTAAGGAAATGTCATTTCGCTGTTAGCAGTTGCACAACTGAAATCTGATTTTGATTACAGATAATAACCAGCAGCCACACACCCCAGCATGACCTGCCCTGTGAGAGGGCAAACACTTCAACCACACATTGACTTGATATTTGAATTGTGCTCTGGTCAATGAACAGCATGTAGATAACTTCTGAGAACAAGAGATTCCTGAAATGAGCATGTTACAGTGGGGTTCCCTCTGAAGTTTCAGATCAAGTGCACTGTTTCCAAATCAGAGGCTCTAATCCCTTGCCACATGCTCCTATCACTGCAATAAATTAGGATGGAGAATAAAGATGCTAAGGATTTGCCTCAGCAGAAGGCTCCCTTAAATGGCATAGCATTAGCAAGACTGCTTTTTGCTTAAAAGTCAGCTCAGATTAGGGCCAAGGAAGGGGCGTATCGAAAGAACCAGTGTTTAGCTAATGTTTGGCCACAAAACAACCTTCTGAATGAGAAGCAAAACTAAAAGACAGAACTGTAATTAATCTGCATTAGTTTACATCAGAGATTAGAAAAATTTCCTCAGTGTTTTGGAATCAGGGAAGAGGGGCTGTAAAGGTGGAATGCATCTGATGGATCTGCTCAGCTCTGGTACAGCATGTACAAATGAATGCCAGAAGAAACCCTTTTCCCCTCCAAGTCAGATTTCTCTTGTCAGTTCCATCTCTTTTTGTTTATGAAAAGGGCACCAGAATAGAATGAAACTCAGTCTTTGGATTTGCACCAACAGATGCTATAAATTTGCTCAGAAAACATCCAAAACTTGGGTTGTGTTCAGGTTCCTTGGCATCTTACAAATCTATCCATGTTCACCTAATCACGTTTGCAGAACTGATTCCTTTTCGTCTCCTGTTCTAGCAGGGTCTACATCAGCAGCCTCACAAACATGATGCCCTACTGATGATGGATCCAGGAACATCCTTTTCCCACCTTAACTGTCTCTGACTGAGAGACCACTTCTCCCCTGCAGCCCCAGGACCAGGTGGTCTGCTTCACTTTGTTCCCTGACCTTTGGGATTTTATCTCACTATTCATTTATTTTGGAATGAGACTTTGATAAATTATTGTTCACTATTGTAAATGAACATGCTTCAATAGCGCTACAGGCTAAAGTTCTAGCAAAGTAAATGCAGGTGATAGCAAATTCCATTTTGAAAGAGCTAAACATATGGACATCTCTCTCACAATCATCACAATTTTAGTAAGAATAAACAAGCAAATATGTTATTGTTAAGCTGTACTCAGCCTCTTCTGATATGGCATTTTAGCGCAAGAAAAATGTTAATATCTTATGTCCACTGACAACTCCCAGATACGTGAATGCTGTCTGTGTGTGTGGTGTGCATGTACTGTGACATGATTTTGTAGCCAAATATGGGGCAGATGAGACACATGGTCACAATATTCTTGTCTTTAATAGATTGAAACTATCTAACTTTCAAAGGCTTGCATTAAGACGATCATCTATCATTCTCCAATTCCCATCAGTTACTTCTAGCAGTAGAGAAGAAAAGAACTACACATTGATGTGGTAGGCTGCAAAGTAGCAGTCTGCCCCACCTGCGTCTAGATCACTTCACCAAATACTGTCCACTATCAAAACAGTATGTTAAGTCACCCAACTTTATTTTACCTGCAGTTCTTCTAGGATATAAATACATATTTTTCAATCTGGTTCTACAAATAAACCAAAAACATAGTTCAACCAATGGATTAAGCTTAGATATTTACTTTCTACCTACAGGGCAATAGAAAATAATTAATATAAATAATAATAATAATAATAGTGTATTAACTGATGTGGAAAATAGGATCACAGGGGAACAAAGAAAAGGAAACAAGCAGAGATTAAACTGGTAGTAAAATCTTCCAGTGAAATTCTTCCAGCTGAGTACTGATTAGAAACTGTGTAAAGCCCCAAGAAGCCAAACAGTAAGTAATATTGCAGAATAGTTCAATGAGTTTCAGAGACTCTTTTGTCAAAAGTAATCAGGTTGATATTTGAGTGGAACATCCAGCTGGGAAAAAAAAAAAACAAAAACAAAACCAACACTGTTGCAGGAGTTGTAGTACTACGTCTCACAAATAAACATAACAACAACTTCCACTCTTATTACCTTTAAAAGAGTTTTAAAATGATTTTGTATCAATTAGGAAGGTACCTAATTTTTTGACATGGGTAAAAAAATTCCTTCTTTCAAAATCAGAGGTTTATACTTCATCACTAACTTACATGATACTATTAATAGTTACTAACAGGACTCTAGCAGAGTTATATGTTTTTCCTTCACAGTTGCATGTAATGGATCAGCACATTTTACTACATATATTTCATTTGTAAAGCTTAAATGCTAAAGAGAGGGACAATTCTGCAAGAAGGATGCACAGTTCTGAACACTAGTTGTAGAAAGTTCTGTCCATAAGTTTTTACCAATCATAAACCCAATACTTTTACCTAGGAATGAGGAAAGGGGTTTCTTGGACAGATGTATCAGTTCAGAGTGCAGCACAATCTCTGAGCTTCATAAACTGCCCTGCTGCATCAGATGAGCTGCATCTCCCTGAAGAGAGCCCAGCCCCTGGATGAGAGCAGGACAAATACTGTAATGACTCACAAAAATACACTTTAATGACAGACTGACTGAAAAAGGAAAATTTTGAAATGTTATTGGATATTGTTTTGTACAAAAATGTTAGATATTTTGCTTTTTTTAATCTTAACTCAAGAAAAAAAAAACACCAAACAACACCCGATGCATAACTTCAGCATTATCTGAGGAAGGAAATTCCAGTTTTCAGCCAGCCCTTGCAACACCATTAATTAGACATTTCATATTCCTGAATGTCAGTCCTGATGGCTTGCTCCAAATTCACTTTGAACTTGCGCTACATTTGTTCCCCTCTTTCCTCTTCCAGTTCTGTCCTTCTTTGCTTCCTTCTTCATAGGTATAGCTTTTGGGAAATAATTCTGAATCTCTCATTTCTTTTTAAAGGAAAATTAAAATAAAACTCAGTGCTTTTTAAGAACTGGTGTTTCACACTATAAATTTATATGCAAGCTTTTTTTTTTTTTTTTTTTTTTCTCCTTAGGTGCTCAGGAGGACATATCATACTGCCTTTAGTGTCATCCATGCAGACCCTTGAGAGATATGGAAATAACCTTTGACAAATTCCCTACCCTCAGAAACTTAAGACCTGCATTAAAACCATGATTGTGGGACTGATGTTCACTCATGATTTATACACACTTTACTCAGTATATATGAATGTTAATACCTGAAGGAAATAATTTAATAACTATGACTGCATTTATATTTGTTTTAGAGGTTTACACATACATAAAAGTGATGTGGATGTGGTTTTATGGAGTTCTATGTCCTACAATTTTCTATTCACTTTGAGCAGTGATTAAAAAAAAAAAAGGGTTCTGACAAAATTCGGCTGTAATATACAATTTTGTCAATAAATATATAACCTTCTCTTTTTAATTATTACTTTTTTTTTTTTTTTGGTAGAACTAATGGAAAGATGACCTTGTTGCATTTTTTCCCTTTTACTTTTTCCCTGTTATATTTTTTGCTTTTTGCTTTTTAGCAAAGAGTCTGAATTCCTAGGTTATTTAGATTTCAAATGGTCTCCAACCTCCTTTGCAATCTCTCTGTTTCTGTAATTAAAGAAATAGTGAAAAAGGTGTGAGGCTACAAGCAAAGGATTTTTGAAGAGGCCTGTGTTCAAGGATGTAACATCTGAATTCAGGATAAATGGGAACTCTCTACATGGGGAGTCTTCAAGACCTCTTTGAAGACTTAAACCTGTGTTCCCTGAGTACTGTCATGCAGGAAACAGATAAACTGGCAGCATAGCTTGGCATTCTTGGGTTGCTCATGTTCTTTGCTTTGCAAGCAGTCAGCGAAATGTAATCTTTTCTTAATGGGTGTCAAAGCTCTACAAAAATCTACAAAAAAATCTAAAATCTAGAATCTACAAAACATTCAAAAATGTCAGGACTGATCACATCAGAATTGCGTCTTTTAAAGATGGGGCTGAGTTCCTTTTGTGCTTTAATAGGAGAATGCTTACTTCTGTTTTTCCTGTAGAGCTGTTGGTAAAGAATTTTGTATAGATGTGGGAGCCTGAAATGTTTTCCTTCTTCATGATAGGGGCATGCAACCATATCTCCAGGGCAATGATGTAATAAGCATTCAATACTTTATTAGAGAGAGGTTTTAGTCCCCTTCCAGTACAGATAGAATTTCTTGTATCAAAGGCTGAAAATCACTCCAGCCTGGGGATGATGACACATCTTGGAAAATCAGTTATTTGGAGGAGCAGCAAGTTTCATTAGATGAAGTGTCATAGAGTCACAGAACATACTGAGTGGCAAGGGACCCACAAGGATTATCAAGTCCAACTTCTGACTCGACACAGGACAACCTAAGAGTTAAACGATGCATCTAAGAGCATTGTCCAAATGCTTCTTGAACACTGACAGGCTTGGGGCCATGACCTGGGGAGTCTTTTCACTCCTCCCAGTGAAGAACTTTCTCCTAATATCAAATCTGAACTTCCCCTGATGCACCTTTAAGCCATTCCCTTGTGTCCTATCACCGGTCATCAAACAGAAGAGATCAACACCTCCCACTCTGCTCCCTGTCATGAGAAAGTTATAGACAGCAGCAAGGTCACTTCTCAGCCTTCTCTAAGCTGCAGAGCACAAGAAATACTTGCTTCTATTATCACCAACTACTTATTCCACAGTAATGAAGGAACAGACCAACAAGCAAATACAAACTGGAATACACAGAGCCTACTCTGCTACCTTATACTGTATCCTAATGACTAAGGTGCTGCATGGGATGGGAGACTCTAATCTCCTCACCTAGAAATGCTGGCAATCTAATATTCAAAAAAGAAACACCTAAAGTAAAAAATGACTTCATTTCTAAGTAAAGTAGGAGAGAAGCAGTAATGGCAAAACCTCCTCTCTCGCTATCTTCTACTATTGCAGAACGAGAATTAAACTCAAGACAGGATGCAAGTTTCTCTGAAGCTGTGGAAGAACGCTGAAGGATTCTGACAAACAAGGGATTGAAAGTGAAGGCAGAGATCACTGAAGGAGTCAAGGATTTGGGGAAAAGTTCTGAGAAATTTGGTTTCTTTCTGTTGAGATCTTTTGCCTCTGTACTTTGAAATTCACGTCCTCCTCCCCCCCTTTTCTTTTGACACTTTCATTTCATTCTTCTACCTTACAAAAGCCTTAATGGACTTCATTTCCCTCCAGCCCTCACCCCTATCCTGACCTAGCGAATCACCTGACCTGATACGTGCCCTGATCTTAAAGTGTGATCTGACTGATGAGGTGTACGTCTCCAACCTGTCACCTTCTCTGGTAGCCTACTTCATCCACATCCTAACACTTGGGGTCTCCCTGTGGTTACCAAGAACTAACAAGATCTGAAGACAGTAGCCTGCAGAGAGGAGATTGCCAGCCTCTCTGATATGTGGGGAAGGATGTCAGTAAGACAGAGGGCTAAAGAGAACTACTGGGAGTCACAGAGAGGCAGAAAAAGTATTTATCTGAGCTTTTTAATGAGAATCCAGAAGAAAGATTGGAATGGGTTTTAAAAAATTATTTCATTCATATCAAACAAAAAGACTCTTAAAAAATAGTATGAGGATAAGGAGTACAGCCTGAGTGAGTTGGGAAGAACACAATAGTACATGGAAAAAGGTAAACTTGCAAAGGTTTGGATGAATCTGTATGTTCAAGATAAGCACCCTGTTTGGGGAGCCCTTTCCAAATTAGACCTCTCAACCTTTTGAGTTGTGGCTGTTGCAAATGTTTACTTCACCATGAAGTGTGCAGGAAAATCGCGAGAAAGAGAGAGAGAAAGAGGCTGATTTATGAATCTGAATTCTTGGAAGGAAAAATTAATTGCACCGTGGCACTTCTCTATAAAATAATATTGACTTAAAGGACAGCAGGAAGAGATGAAGACAATGAGTCCCTGTAGCACTTACATGTCACAGATGCCCATTAACCAAATGTGTACTGAAGCACTAAATTTGTTTTGAAAAAATAAATGTATGTCCTATAGGTGAGTGCAGTAGCATAGCAAGCATTTGACAAGGTTCTGTACTTTACAAATATCCGCAGGATAAAGGCTCTTCAAATTATCTTTTTTAAAAATTTTATTTTTAACCCCTCTCCTTATTTCTTTAGACACTTGTTTTGGACTCATTTTGACTTCAGAAGGCTTTAGAAAAATCTCGTTCATGAAAATATATACATTCTCTTTACACAGTGTTGTGCCTCAGGCTATTTATATTGGATGGAGTGTGGTCACCCTTGGACTTCCACCATGATAAGATATATGTCTGCTTAGGGCCATCTCCAGGAACAAAATTTTATATGCAATGTTAATTTCTCACCAAGAATATAGGCCAATCATGACTTACAAATTGATCAAAGTTTCTTCTCTCTGATGAGCATGATAATGAAATAACTTAGGTGGAAATAAAAGTAATATAAACCTCTACATCTTCAGACTGCACGCTGATTTATTAACTAATGCAATAATTTCTCAGCACTGTAATTTAAAAATCACCTTCTCACCTCAGGTTCTGAGCATTTTCAATGGATGGTCTTTGCATTAAAAAAAAATAAAATAAAATCACATTAACTTGTAATAAGAACTTAAATCTCCAAATGAGCTCATTAGTTGTTTTTTTTAAAAAACCCTCTCTGTGGAAAGTGAAACCTGATGTGATTATATGAACTGACCTTGCACAATCTGGGTTTGAATGTGTCTACAAAAACTTATATGATTAGAATTGTCAGTAACACTTCCTGGAGCCATTAAACACGAACATATTTGCTAATGCATTTATTTGACAACTTGCAGTGAGCTCACTAGAAATGCTCTGCAGAACTTTCCCCCCAATTTAAAAAGAACTTGCCAGAATAGGATACTGCAAGAAGACCTTAAAGAGGAGACTCACTTCATAGAGAAACAACTATTCGGAAGAGTTAAATTGTCATGGAACAAAATATCTTCTTTCCAACAATTCAATCAAAAGGCTAAAAATTCAGAAGATGCTTATAGAAATGATGGTTACATAACAAACTTAGATGCACCAACCACCATAAAATAACACTAAGAAAATAAATGCTGTTTATGGATTATACTCTCTGTGAATGCAGAACAGTGAGAGCTAATCAAACATCTTTTGCTTTGGGGAACAAGAAGGACACAAGGACTGTTTGCACTAAAACCCACTAGGGAAGATGCAACTAGGATCTGGGCAGTGCTGAGAGAGCTTGAAACACTTTGTGCACCCCAGTGCACAGTTGTCTTCTCAAGAATGGTGTTGCCTGTGCCATCTTAGCTCTGCAAACAAACTCTACAACACAGAGGATGAGACTAATGTGCCTCTTAAAAACTGTTCTTGCAAAAACAAACAAACAAAAAACCAAAAACAAACAAACAAACAAGTGAAAACCAGAAAGGCAAAGGAGATGACCTTCTGTCTAAATAGGGATAATAAAAGGAAAAAGAAAAGTGGAAAACCAGCAACAGTGTCCTGAGGATCACGACGTATCTACTAGTAGTGTCTAATATTCCTGAAGTTCAATGATAGGTGATTTCTATGTTTTATGCCATTTTTGTTGCTGTCCCACCTGCTATTTGTCAACTCAAAGCCTTCTGCTTCATCATTTGTGCCTATTTGTTTCATTAGTATTTCCACCATCATTAATATATGTGGCAGATTTTTGCCAGACAGAAGTTGCTTTCCTAAGGAGCTTGATTAATTTCAAGAGTCCTAAATGTTCCATATGTTCTCTCAGAAGTTAATTTAAAACAAAAAGCCCACTTTAGAACTTTTGTTAGCCAAGTATTTGTGATTGCTCCCATTAAAAGGCAGGTATGGTCATTTTGTAATTTCTGTATTGTGCCTATGCAACTGAGTCCAACCTGGCAGTTGTTACCTCCATACATAAATAATTAATAAAACAGTAATTATGAGTACCATAAACAGATGAATAAAATTGAATTAAATTCGTGTTAAAAACAAAACGAAACACAAAAACATGAACAAACAAACAACAAAAAAAATGTGAGAGACGATATTAATTTCAAGTTCTTCCACAATGCACAAACTACATGAAGTATACTGGAAATGGAAAACGAGGTTAAGTTTGGTATAATCCCTAGAATGCCATGAATTATGTTAATGAACTCCTTTTATAAATCTCCTTACAGACCTGCTGGAGAAAATATATCCTTGGCATGCCTAGCAGTCATGTGTAGGCACATATTTTGTACAGGGCACAACATTTGGTATATCCTCAGACAGAATCAGTGATACTGCTTTGACCCTCCTGTCCATCACTTCCCTGGAGAATACAGGAAGCTCCACGTTACAGGCTACTCTGAGTGGCTCAATGCATCTTTTCCACTGGGATTAGTCGCTTTCAAAAACAGAGTTCAAATATGAGTGTGGATTGTAGTGCAGTTTTAGGGCCACTCGCCTGAGAGGAGGCCAGAATAGGTCCCAAACACTGAAGCTATCACAAACGATAGATGGTTTGTTCTCTATTTCTTTGCAAAAGGAAATGAGCTGTGTACCTACCTCCAAGAAAGACTTTAAATGGCAATGATAACATGACCCCCAGGGACTAAGCACCTATGGAAGTTAAATTGAATATAAATATTAAATATCAATATAATATTAAATTTAATATTTTAAAAAGTGTAGTCTTTATAGCTTTTTGAGTTGAGTGAAGTAGGCTGCTCCTCATTCAGAAGCTGGATATTTTTACAGCTTTTTGAAGTACCCATCCTCCATGTATTGTGCAAGGAAAGCTGATGGATTGCACTCAGGCAAGCTACCTGTTTAGGTCTGCTTCTCCATTCAGGAAAACCTGAATGGTTTTCCCAGGGCTATCCAGGAAAGCCACATTGTAGAAGTGGGAAAACCAAACCGAACACTACAAAAAAACAACAACAAAAAGAACCCCTGATTCAAAAGACCCAAAGGACTTCACTTCTTAATCATAAGCTTTTCTCTTGATAACAAATCAACTGGCAGTGAAGCAAAATGGGAGTCTGATTTTTGTCCCTTATCATTATACACCCTCCCCTCTGACTTCAGCAAAGAGGCAACTGAATAGGTCTGGGATAAGTAAAAGACAAAGGTTGTCTAACTCTTGCACAGGAAAAATACTTTATAGTGAACCAACCATGTAGCTCATTAAAAAATCAGGTTACAAGACATTGAACTAATGTATAATCCATGAATTTTTAAGCTACCTTGAGCCATTCTCCTCCATGTAATTGCAAGACAGCACAGTATTGCTGGTGCTAAAGGCAGGGGAGATTGTAACTTAACATTTCAATATGTTGACTAATGTTGTTGTAAAGATACACTTTCAAACTGCACAATCATTTTACCTCCAGTTTTTTGCTAACTTAGCACATCAAGAAACCAATACTTTTAGACAAAGACATGCTGTTTTGTGATGAAATGTTCTTAGACATTGTCTGCTAAATCCCTATAATTAGCATGGCCCCTGGTGAATGTCAGCAGGTATTTGATGAAACAGGGCATGAACTCTGCAGCAACACCCAGGGGGGTCGGTAATGCTATCCAGAATGACTCTTGGAATTTTTAACTACTAGATAGGTTCTCCTTATCTAGGAAACTCAGGGGAAAAAGGCATTTGTCCGGTCTAATGACCCCTGTTAGCAGATTTATGCCACCTCCCTCTATACAAACTGTCTTCTCTCACCTCCTTTTGGATATTTGAGAGTACCACTTCATGCCATATTCTTTCCAAAAAATACTATGTGGTATTGTTAAAGAAAGAAAACAGCCAAGTTCCATTTTTCCATTCTGCTTAGGCCATTGTTCTTATTCTTGAAAACACAAAGAAGAGCAAGAAGTTTTGTGGGTAAACAAAAGAAAAAAAAAGACAGTATGATTGCAGAAGGTAGTTTCAGGTGTCCTAGTAGAACTACAATTTCTTATTAAAAGGACATTCTCATCTAGGAAATAAAACTACTTACTTTCACTACTATCAAGGATACAGTTTTCTTTGGCTGCAAAAATATTCCCACAAAACTGGAAGGTGGGTTACTCTGTGCTGGGAGAGTTTCCAGAATGGCAAATATTCCAAGAAAGTTTTCCAAGTTCCTTTTACTTACAGTTCCTAGCAGTCTGCTGGCTACTAAAATTTTCATGAAATTTGGAGACTGAGTCAAATACCTTTTGCAAAACAGGCCTAGTAGCTGTAATCCAAACCAGAGTTGTCATGTCTCAGGTGAGTGCTCTAGCAGGCACAGCATTAGCTATTGAGACATTCTCTTATTTCAGGAGAAACTCAAATGTAGACACAAAAAACTCTTGATAAAATTTCCATTTTGCCTGGCACATTTTTCTCAAGTTTGCTTCTTCCATTCTGATTTGTGTATCCTAAAGAATTTTAATACTGGTATCCATCTTCCTTTAGAAAACATTATGTATCTTTCAAATGTATCATTATGTATCATTTCAAATGCTGATAATTCTTAGATGAAGAATTATCTTGAAACACTACAGAATTATTTCTAAACAGATTTCAAAGGATTTTAATATTAATGGCATTTTTCCCCCCAAGCCCATGATAGATCTAATTTAGCAAACCTATACTGTTTTTGAAAATACACCTCTTTCATAACACAAGGGATTGTTTTTGTTTCAGTTGAGCTTGTGGGTGGATGAGTAATCAATTCAGTTGTTTTTTCCTTAATTTTATGTCCTGAACAGTGCACGATATCAAAATGATGGAATGAGCTGTAGGCAGGGTTAGGGGGCAGGGGGAAGCTGTCTATTGTATTAAAGACTAACTCCTTGATTAAATGTAGACTCAAAACAAATAACCTCTACGAGCGTGTTAACTAGCCTAATTAATCTTCATGTTAGATTAACTTGATAAAATGTTGACCTAATTTGGGATTAAAAGATTACAAGTAACATTTTCAGCTGAAAGCTGTAACATGCCTCATGTCAACACAGTAATGACAGAATTAACCCTGCAAGCCCTCTGCAAATGTGTGCACTGGATGTCACTGCTTAAGTAGAGTTTGCATGACCTGTAAATCCAGGAAGGCTCTTTTATATATAAAAAAGCTAATATTAAAACATTGGGCTCTCGCTCAGGGTCTCACTGGTCTGCATGTACTGAGAAACACCAGAAAGCTAAGAGAGAAAGTAAAGATGCATCATCCTTGCACATCCTTGTAAACGCCTACACAGTGAATATATTCTGTGTGTTTATATTTAGATGTAGAAATTGGAAGGAAGCACATTAGGAATTCAGTGAATTATTAGGAGGATCATGAAGAGGAAAATGTCTCTGAGGTAGTCTGGGAGACACAGGACTCAGGTGCAGGAAAATTCAAAACCAGAAATACACTGTCAGTCACAGCTCAGAGGGACTGGGTGGCACTGGTCTGTTTGTGAACAGTGGAGATCTCTTTCCCTGTAATGAGTTTGCATGTGGCATTTCAAGCTTTGAATCCCAAAGAAAAAAGGCAGGGAGAGAAGATTGAGGAAGGAAAGAGAAAGACAAAGTCTGTAAGAAGTGATTCTCTTAACTCATGCTATTTTTGTCTCTTAACAATTTCATATCTGCTCTTTTCATAGATAAAATATGCTGTCTCTCACTTACCACCTTGCAAAGCACTGGAGTCTCAAAGATGAGCTAAGCCGTTTTCAGCTCTCAGCACCATTAAGGCTGTGATGCTTCCCACGGATGGGACTCAGAACTTGTGCCATTATCACAAAATACTCTTCCACTTATGTTATGGCTATCAGCACTATTTTTGAGACTACAAATTTCTGAGGTAGCTACTGAGAGAGTGTCTCTGGCTTTCATTTAGGCTGGTCAGAATAAAAAATAAAATGGAGCACAAGATTGTGGCGTTACATACTAAAATCTCATCTCTCGTGTTAGGCCATGCACCACTACAGAGATAGCATGAGAGGGAACACCTACCCTGTGCTGCTTCACGTGACATTGCACAGCTCTGTTCTGCTCTTGCAGGCTCTTTCATGTGCTTCTACCAAAGCCCTGGGAATGCATCAGCTCCTGCTGCACTAGGGTAACTGTAACCAGCTGGTGAAAGTCAATGCTCTCACTTAAAATCCAGGACAAAACAGCATCCAGAAATCGGTCCTTGATATAAAAAGTCAGGTCCTGCATTCCTAGACAAACCCAAATATTTGACCTTCCTATTTACTATATGCATGTAGATGAAAAGAGCCTTTGTGTGCAGCCTGCAACAGAGTAGAACTGTAGTTTTGTCTCTGAAATAAATTCTTACGGCTAAGAATTACCTAAAGGGACATATCAGAAGTCAGCAGAAGACTAAGCAACAGTGTGAACTGAATTCTGGGAGAGGGCTTTCTAGTAAGGTGAAGTTTGCAACCAAAAATGCAATTTATACCTCAGGATGTGCATCAAGGATGATACACTAGAATAAAATATGGTGTACAGGGATACGGGGAAGTAACAAAGGAAAAACTTAAAAAAAATTTTTTTTTGCTTGCTCTTTGCATCACAACTTGTTAACGCAGTGTTAACAATACTGAAGTTGAAGTTGTATTCTTTATTCTCTCAGTAGCTTGAAAGTTTTTTTTTTTTTTTAAGTGTGCATACCAAACAAATGCTTTCATATAAATAAGTCATGTAGACTTTTATTCCCCTAGAACAGGAGGATACATGCAAGAGTTTTATGGATTTATTTCCATTTATACTGCATACCCCCTGATAATTTACTACCCCATTATTTCTATGTGTTATTGCCTAACTTTTCCTATATGAAAAAGGGAACAGGATATTAAAATTTTCCTAAAGTTACCATTACTAGTGTCCCAAAGAAGAGTAATCTGAAGTTTTTTATTGTACTCTGTCACTTCCCATAAATTCATGATCAAGAAATCAATGACTAATCCAAGTTTGGTCAGACAGCTTGGCCCAAAGTGGATGGGCTTAAAAGCTGAGTAACAGAATTAAGAGCATTTCTCTTGTTTTTATTCCCATGGAATAATGGTTTGCAGCCATAGCAAATTGTGATGTGATTTCCATCAGTTCTGAAAAGTTATGCAAGCCTGTCTTCAGGAAGGATAGACTATAGCAACATGCAGCTCCTGCTGGCTATTACTTAGCTAGTATTCTTTCCTGGGATGGTTTAAGAGACTGATTAATTTAAAAGTTACTGCAGAAATCTTTGCTAATAGAACTGATGGCTTTTCTCTACAGATTGATAATGAAGTCTTGACTATCAGTCACCAATACTGCTCTATGCTACCGTAAGTAGCTGCTAATTAAATTCCTCACAGAAGTTATACTGCATCTATGCCCAAATATTTCTGCAGTTTTCTTTAATGTTTGACCCCAAGTATTGGGTACATTTTCTGAGATTTCTCTCCAGTTCAGCAATAAATGAAATAACCACTTGACAATTACAGATTAGGGAAATATTTATAAACAATTTTTAAAATATGCAGGATGAAAAACATGCCAAGCCTATTCACTAGTTCACGTATTGAAACTTGTGAACGTGGATATTGTGAATGTTCACCAAAACAGATTCATAGAATAAACAAGTGAATTATCACAATTCTGTCGTATATAAACAATATTTGCTCTACACGTTACTTAAGTATGGACTTGTAATACCTATCTTAGAGGAAAAGGACAAAAGAAATACAAGAAAATATATGCTCCTTATAGCGGACAATTGACTGCAAAATCAAAGTGTATCTGTAGCAAACCACTTAAAGTTTTACCTTTTAAATGTATCCCTTGCTACTCTAGCCCTCTCCTCCACAATCAGATAGTTTTACCTGTAACGTGACACAAAATCGTACTGCTGTCTCAAAGTAGTTGTTTGGCCATTTTAATATAGTTGAAAAACACTTGTAGAAAACTTCTTGATATGTAACCATAACTAGGTCAAAGATTTATAATGTCACTTAAATTTTCATCTGGACTGAAATTTTAGAAATAGAAGTACAACATGACTACTTTTGAAAAGCTTAATTAGTTACAAGCACTGACTGCTATATGTACAATTAAACCCACTGAACTTTTATCCAGAAAAAAAGATCCCAAAGCATAATTTTCAATCTCTATAACTTCTATGAAATGCTATTACTATTTTTAATAGAAAAGAGAAGTCTTGGGAGATTACATGTTTTTTACAATACTACTATCCATCCAGCACAAAATGAGAATAAAATTTACCAACAGTGCTTCCAGGACTAAATCTAGCCACTTTGAGTCACACAAGCAATGAAGCACATGCTTACTTAATATTAAAAAAAATTTAGTGTTTTAAAATCTTGATATGCAACATGGCCCAAATTGATCCAGCCTGAATTTTACCCTATGCTGTTGTTTCTTATTAAGGAGGCAGTTCTAAAGGTCTAGGGCAGCCAGTAGTGTATATGAGGTGCAGGAAATCAGTTGGGACTTGGGATAGGTTTGGGCATAAATATTTTACTCTATAGAAGATGGTTTTAGTACTTGCTTACTCACATTCCCAACTAGCCTAATAATATTTCTAACAGATTATATGGAAGATAAACACACTGAGATCACTTTATGAATAAGGTGATGTACATATGCACACGCATACATAGCATCTAATGTTAAAACAATGATATTGTGTTACATCATCCTCTCCAGTATTTTAAATTTATTGGATGGGGAATTACAAGACTATGGCATGGGAGCCACTGAAAGAATTTTTTGTGTGTGTCCTTCTCTCAGACAAGAGGAAAATCAATAGTTTTCCTACAAATACCCTACTATGAATCCAAGTGGAAATTAGCTTTTCACTTGCATGAAAAAAAAACCAAAACACTGTAATCAAAAAAGTAGCAACTGCCTATAAAACAATACTTTATAACTCAACAGAGATGCCTCCATGTCTTACATTTAGATTGGATCAGTGTAGCAAGGAAAAATGCAACAGTACTTTTAGCTAAACTCGAGCTAAAACCAAATGCAAATTCTACACTAATAAGTAAAAGTTCACTACAGCAATTCCTCATATCACTTTTCTACTTACTTTTCAAGAATAACTGAGTAAACAAAACAGCCAGCAAGGCTGCTTTCAGCTAGAATACATTTTAGGGACATACAATAAAAATGGAAAACTGAGAATGCAAACACTAAGATCTATCATTGATTAGGAAACAGACACTTAACGTTCATTTCATATGCTCACTGAAAACAAACCCAACTCACCTCATTTTTGATATCCTGAATATCCACAACAAGCAGCATACAGATATAAACTGACTACCACTAATTCATAGACAAGGTTTACCATATTATTCCAAACTCAAAATGTGCCGATTCTGTTTCTGAATAATTCATAAGCAGAAAAAAAACAAAAAACAAACAGACAAAAAAACCCCACAAACCAACCAACCAAACAAAAAACAACCAAAGAACAAAAACCTATCACATAAAATATTTCCTTCAAGGTACTTGGCTGTGTTATTAAAATTTGAGTCCTAGTGTATTTATAAACTGTTTTATCCTGCTAAGACTTCAGGAGTGACAAAAAACAGCTGCAACTGATTAATAATTTCTCTTATATTAAAGGTACTATAAAATGGTTTTGGTATTTTCATAAAAATCCACTAACTGTGAAAACTTTACAAATCTCATATAAAACTAATGAAGACCAAGTCTACAATATATTTTACAGTCTTCCCTGACTTTAATTGCTCCTTAAGTGCAGTATATTTATCAGCTTATATTTAGCACGTTCCTCACATATTATAAAATACTGTAGCACCCCACCCTTCAACACCCTGTGTAACCTCTTGAAAATAAAATGTGAATGAAGTTCATGAACAGGAACTATTCTTCCATAGCTAAACAAGTAATTGCTAAAAAACTAAGTGACATTTGCAAGGACAAACGCAACTCCAATGAAAAATGGTGCAATCCTTTCTGGGGCTTTTTTTTTTTTTAAAAACAAACAAACAAACAAACAAACTTTTTTTCCCCTCTTGTAAAACATTAAGCACTTGAATAGTAAAATAATGAAATAACCAGATGAAGAAAAACAGGGAATCAACCATGTTAGTAATTGATAATGCAATTGCTTTAACAGAAAAATAATGGAATGCTGCTTCCAATATTTTGAAATAAGTACTGATTACACAAAGGAAACTGTAGAATAGGAAAAGTACGTAAAGTATACTCAACTCTATCTTTTACCACAAAAAATAAAGACAGAGAAAAAATAGCCCTCCCCCCTCAAATATTCCACTGTAAACAATTCCAGGTGCT
The DNA here is from genome assembly GCF_013377495.2 of Cygnus atratus. Lineage (NCBI taxonomy): Eukaryota > Metazoa > Chordata > Aves > Anseriformes > Anatidae > Cygnus > Cygnus atratus. The sequence continues at coordinate 3,355,283 of NC_066365.1, forward strand.
ATGATTTCTAGATATTTTTCCCTTTGGTTTGTACTGTACTACTGCAATTTTATATTTATCTTGCCATCTGTCACAAGAAAGAACAGATATAGAACAGTGGCAAAATCATGTTAAAAAGACTGTCTTGGGATAACAAAGAGAAAAGTTAATGGACATGGATTTACAAATTATTAATGATTTTTCTTGTCATTTCTTGAAAAATGAAAGCTATGCACGCTGTCTCTTTCCCCAAACAGATTGCATTTTATTCCTCTGCAGTTTGTCCGTCAGGCTTCACTCTGACAACATAATCCAAAACTAATCCAGAGCATTCAGTTTTCCTTGTTGGCTCTCATGCACACTGCTTAGACAAATCCTGCTACCTGTCAGCCCTCCTGTGTGTGCCAAACAGGCTGCCAGGTTAACCCCTGGGGAAGCCAAGAGACCTGCTGACTTAACCCCTGCTTCCCTTCAAATAATCCACTGTAAATACATAGGACGTTAACAGGCTAACTGTTCTAATCATGGCTGGATCCCTTAAAATCTGTTTCATACACAACCCTTAAGAACTAGGGATCTAAGCATCACTGCTGGAAGAGGAACGGATTGCTTCCAATAATACAAGCACTAAATAAGCAGATGGATAGAACACACTGAAAGGTTTTAATCCCCTAAAGGAGTCTGAGAAAATATACACATCACTTCAGTTGCCCACCTCTTTGCTTATAAATTTTCCCTAATTGTCAGGACAAGGTCAGAAATAATTTAGTACAATGAAAGAAAGTCTCATTTAGTTACAATTCAGGTTCTTGCTGGCAAACTCTCTACCCGTCACTTTCATCCACCTTTATAAAAAATTACTTTCATAAAATTTACCTTTTCAGTGCTCTAGGGTTTCTCTTTGTTCGTTTGCGTTTTGTGGAGATCCAGACTAAAGAGAGAATAAGTCAATAGCTAAAAGAGATTCTAGTAAAGCAACATAAATTACAAATAATGACATTTTAAAATAACTCTACTATCTAAAGACATATAATTATTTCCTAGCAGCACTTAAAACAATTCATTTCTAATGCTTTAAGCCTGAAATACAGAGAAAAATCTGAGTTACAAATCTTTTCAAAATACTCACTCTGAACTCAAAACCCAAAATAAAAAAAAAACCTTCTCCTCATTGGAATTCAAGGCACATCACTCTATCTGCTGCTGCAGCATCAACAATCCACAGCAGAAAATAACTTGCGTAAGCACGGCGTACCGAGGAACACTTAAAAGCCACACTAAGCTTAGCCACATGAGAAATGTAATAAAACATCGCACAGCTCATTTAATGTTTGGAAGGCATGATGTCCAGGTTAATATCTGAAGTGGGGGAAGGTAGAGCAAGCCACATGGGGAGGGCTCCTGAACTCTGCCACAAACAAAACTGGGAAGGTCTATTGTGACTTCTGATAAGAACATTTATTTTACCTCAATTAAATTTCAGGCATTCTCTTGAGAGTAAGAAGGGAAAATTGTTCTTCCATCCCACGCACTTACACACATTCATATTTATGCTTTACATACACATGCAAAGCACACACCTCAGTCTCAGGAGTCCTGGGAAATGTTTAAATGGTTTTATTCATTTTTAGAAGTGTTGTGCTTGTGGCAGCTAATAGATAGATCTTTTAAATGTTAGATTCCTGAGATGTTTAAAATGCTCTTGCTGCTTTTAAATAAAAGGATAGAGCTTTAAAACTACACTGTCTAAAGGTGTTACTCATTCTAACATTTTTCCTATTTTTTATATACTCAAGAAATGTTAATCGTTAATGAGATTTTAAATTTGCTCTCACTGTTATTTTTAGATCCCCACAATCCCTTAATGAAGCAATAAGGAAATAAATATTTGGTAAAATATTAGGCACTTCTAAAATAAACTGATGCGAAAAATAACTAAAGCATTTTTATTTATTTATTTTTGAAATTATCTACACTCTTCTTTTTCCCGGTTCATTTCAAAACAACAGTTATTTTGTTGACAGAAAAGTTCATTAAGGTCTCAGACAGCAGTTTGTCTTTGGGGAGTTGACAACTTTTGTTAGGGAGAAGGCAGAAATTTAAAAGATATATCTTATCTTTCCGTCAGATAGTTTTTCTCAGAATCAGAACTTCTTTTCATTTTCTTTACTATATGGGCATTTTTCATGTAATTTATTCATTATTTTGCATATTTGAAGTTGGAAAGGTGAAATTGTTCATTTGGTTTGGAAGATCAGACTACATCCAACAATTTTTTTTTTAAATCCTTACTTTGCAAATGCGTGAGAAAACTCCCATTGACTTTCAGAGGACCAAGATTTTAGTCAGTCTTGAAGCCACGACTTCTGGACAATAAATCAATACACAACAAAGAGTTGTGCATATGAAAACACACGCTTGTGCTTAGCCTTTCATCTGTATAAGTTATAGGTAAAATACTAATGCAAAAGAAGAAACTCCACACAGTACCATAACAAATTCCAGTGTTACAAACATAGCCTCTCTGTCTCTCCCCTATATGAGATTAATTCTTCCTCAAAATGCTATATTCTAATAGATCCATATTGTGCAGATGTGCCTAGGCCCAATTAAATGCACATAGCACCAGAATTTTTAGAGGACATCAGGTAGCAAATTTGTTAACCAAAATATGGTACCATAGGAGTTAAACAAGAGCTTAGAGAGCTGCTGCTCAAGAACTTTATGATTGCCAAACAGCATCCAGTCTTTGGGCATACTAAGGAAATTTATTTAAAAATAACTGTACCTCAGTTACCTAGGAAATGTTAGCTTTTAAGCTGAAACACCTCTGCTTTTGTACGTACTGTTTTGAACTAGGTTCGTAATGGCAAGCAATGTTTGAAAAAAGTCTGTTAGAAAGCTACTAAGTTTATGCTATGGAGAAGTTCATTAGGCACAACTTAAAGGTCTGCCATTACACTCAGAAATGGAGTTTTAGGATGTTTGATGATCCAAATATACACGGTTCAGTGGTCAACATTACAATTGTTTAAAATGCAATGACTAATCTGTAACTTATCAATATATTACAAACCAAAGTTGACAATGCCAGGGTCTTTGTTGATAATTTTTCCTTTATATAACACCAGCTGGAAGATGTTTCTCTATTATTGATCATGCCACTTATCAGCTATTCACAACATATTTCTTTGTACTTGGTAGAAAATCTAAACAGTGTGGGCTTGGTTCATTAACCTTTTGATATTAGGCAAAAGGGGGAGTAAGGCAGGGAGAAGAGAAGCACTAAAAGTAATTTCACCGTTATGTGGATTTGCATTTTGATCAAGACATTTGAAGGGCCAAAAAAGGGCACAGACTTTCTAGGAATGAAATAGCTCTTAGAATCTGTTCTGAAATCTATAGATGCAAAGGGAAGACCTTCTACTGATTTAATTTTCATTTGTTCATGGACTGAGTGAAGGGTAAGTTTCAAAAGCTTAAAAATAAACAACGCCCCTACCTTTCAGTGGTTTCCCTAAGGACGGATTGGAAACGGAGCTGTGCAAGGAGCTGACAGGGAAATCTTAAGCCATAGAAAACAGGGATGGACTGTGTTTTCTTACAGATAGAGTGAAAGTCAGAAAAGAAATTCTGCAACAGACTTCGGGAAACATGAACTAAGTAGCAGTTTAGAATATTTCAAGAGCACAACATCAAAATTTACAGATTCTGTCTGCAGTGTATTTTTAATATAATTTATCAAATATAGATTCATAATGAAATTTAGTTTTAAGTGTACTTGACAGATGAAATATTTGCATGAATGTCTGAACCTGGCAGGGCTCTACTTAAAAATACACATGCACCAGCATAAAAGCTGATAAGAAAAGGAAGTTAAGGTTGCAGAGTCAAGCATAACATTAACACTTTTGAATTCAAGCTGTCTACCTAGGAGGTAGCTGATAAGGATCTGATCCCCTACAATCTTTTTCTTGTTTTTGGAAATGAGGAAAAAGAGGAAATGAACCAATCATTTGTATTAAAAATTTGTGTGGATAATATCTTTTGTAGAAAATTCATAATTTCAATAAAAAGGAAAATGAACACATGCCTACTGAAATGTTAATTTGAAGCCTGAAGTATTTCCACCTGTCATACAGCTGCAGAAGTTGCAGTTCGGCTGCCCTGTGCGCCTACATGCACTTTATGCAGACCAGACTGCCTGAGCAGGCTGCATCAGCCAGTGATGCTCATGATGAAGGCCCCCAAAATTAAGCGAGGTGGCCACATATAAGGAAGAAGGCTTCCCAAACGCTTTGCTCCATCAGAGACTGTGACTCCAGCTGGGGCATCTCTGTGCTGAACAGCCCTGGTTTGGATACTGCATGGGCCTAGTGCACCCCCATGCCCTATGGGGAGCACAGGCCCCTGGTAGGGCAGCGCTGTGTCTCCTGCAGCTGCCTTAAGACCAGCCTAGAGCAGAAAACCATGGGTCCTTCTGCTCCCATTCACCCATGCTCTTTGCAGCACTTATGTTTTATGTCTAGCTCTCCTCCCTTACCATCTGTTACTAGCCGCTAAAGTAATACAAGAAGCAACAGTTTTCAAGGTTTAGCTGAAATATTTCCTCCTCTAGCGTTTGTAACAAAAATCTAGACTTAAACTTTTTTTTTTCCTTCTTTTTTTTCTTCTAATGGCTCTGTCAGGCAAATTTAAATATAAAGCCATGAAAATCTTGACTTATATCTAGAAGGCAAACTATACAGAAGGTCTGTAATAGTGGTCATTTTGGCTTATCAAAATAAAGCCTGATATTTAGGTCTCTGTATACTCATAACCCAGTCTTTATTCTGGCAAACTTCTGATGCTTTCACTTCTGTCTCCTCAGAGATACTGCAGGAACAGATACAGGTTACATGGTTACTGTGCCAAGGCAGATTTACTAGTCACTGTGGGAAACCCAGGGCTACACTCTCCTTGTTCCCTTTTCTATTGTTACTTCATATCTGCTTGGGTTTTAAGAATCAACAGGGCCTGCTCCCTCCAGCACACTGCAGTGTGATCTAGCCCATGAGCATAAAAATGTGAGAAACTATTCTCATAACAAATCACCTCCCAGACCATCCACAACTAACCTCATTTTTACCCCAAAGTCTGCCTTCTCCACTGCGAACTTTTCAAATGATTTTTCCTTCTTGACTACGGTAGAAGGGGTAATGGTACATATTTTTAAGATCAGGTTTAATAGCAGGTAAATAAACTTACTGTGCCAAGCGTTAGTGGTCTTTTTCTCATCTAACTGCCTGCAACTTTTTCCATTAATGCGATTTACAAAATACATGCAGAGTGAGCAAGTTAGCATCCTAATCAAAAGTTTTTTAAAATTTAAGAACACATTATTCCTTTTATAGCCCCCAACATTACATATAATAAAATGACTTAATTTTACCAGCCACGGTTTTTAAGTTTATTTAGATCAAGTTTTCCCTGACTACAGTGAAAGTAAACTGCATCAGGAGATACATCTTAAGAAAAACAAAGATGACAGGGATTTATTCAATTCTAATAAGATTAATATGTTTAGGTATACCTAAAATGTAAACTAACTCATTCATTTTTGCTTTATGGAGCTACTATGAAAGAATGGCATAGACATACGCCTGTTCTTGGAAATATGCCTCTTCCCATCTTCCAAGCAACTTAATTCTACTTACTTATAAAACAATAACAAAGATTTTCCAGGTATTATACTATATCACATATATGTTATTGCTTTGAAAAAATAGCATAAATATTTAAAACACAGAACAACTTTAGCTATCTATAAACATAAAGGATGAACATACTATCTCCCATGCTATCTTCATGCAATGCCCTCAAAAATAATTGGCAGGCCACCTCCCATACTTAAATTCAAGTCCCCTCCTAAAAATGTTTTTAGCTTAATTTCCTGCTATTTCCTTCAGTTTCATTTGGATTATACCGTGAAGGAAGGAGCAGGAATCAAAATTAAATCTTAATATGATCTTCAGGACAGTAACATGCCTAAAGAAGTAACTGCATGTTCTGTCATCTACTTGCTTTTTCCTCCCATGGGCTCTTTTTCTCTTTTTGTTCCAAAGAAGATAAACCTTAAAAAAGGGATAGTGCTGAAAGACAGTAGTCACCATAATTTCAGTAATCTGCTCTTGGAATTCAAAGTGATCAGACTCTGCAAAAAGTCACACTGGCTTTAAAGCAATGAAACCAGCCATAGCAGATGTTGCAAGCACTCTTGTTGTGCCTTTCTATTCTGAAACATCCTTTGCGCCCCTTTTGGCAACCTCATCATTGATGACATGCAGCTTCTCTTGTCACAACTTGTTCCTTCCAAAATCAGAAAGCAATTCTACTCTATGATGACATGTGGATAATGCTTGGCAAACCACCTTTCTGCTCAATGCAATATCCATTCCCATGCCCTTCACCCTGTTGCCTCAGTTAGCCCTGGCCATTCATGGAGGTTACCTGGCAGCTGTAGGAACCCAAGTCTCTAATTCTGGAACAAAGTTTTCCAGAACTGGAAAACTGGTGTTAATTTTGATCTGTGGATATGGCTGATTAAAGCAATATATATTAGATATTAACATCACTGGCAGCTCCTAATTAGATCTCTAAGCACTAATTAGATACTCGGAATTCCATTTTGCATGTGCCATCAGTGGAAAACATTGCTAGCTAGTTTGTAAAGCTTTTTCTTTAAAGAAATGAGAAATACCAAGAGCATCTCAAGCTGCAGTATAGTCCTGTTTTATTCAAATGGAAAAGCCGTTATGTTTCATAGTTCACAGCTGGCTTACTCTACCTTAGCTCACAAAAGCTAAAATTGAACTTTTCTCTCTGAAAAAAGCCAATCAAAAGATTACTATAAACTAATATTCCCATTGCACTTTCCCTTGAGCTCTTCTAGGTGCTTAGTGCTGCAGCTCTTTTCCTATTTCTTGATCTGCAAATTAGTCAAAACAGTTAGCTTAAGAATTTATTGGACTAAATTCACTGCCATCCAAATATTTACCTGAACTCTGAAAAAAATGTTGCTTCTCTTACACTGGCTTAGTTTATTGAACTGTTAATCTTTTGTATTTTTGAAAACAAAAAATATATTGTGCAGGATACAAGTATTCTTACAGGAAAGACTTCTGGTGAGTAGGTTTGTGTGAGGAAAGACGAGGAGGAAAATGAAATATTCATTTTAATATGAGGAACAGCCTAAGCCACTAGTGGCTTAACTAGCATGAACATGTTTTAAGGTTATAAAAGAGAGCATCGGCATCAATAAATGGAAATGGAACAGATAGAAATGTGGGCTAAAACATTGCATCATGTCACCTCTGTTGTAACAGTAATTTCAGCTAAGTTCTTAGAGTTACACCAGTGCAAGGAGAAAACAATTGACTCCTGTAGGTGTGATCACTATGATACATTCACATAATTTGCATACAAAATCCAATTCAGAAGGCCAAATTCAAAGTTTACTAACTCTGAACCCAGGCCGTATATTTTATGGGCTGCTACAAAACCTGTTTGACACTCAAGCTCTGTCTAAATGTCAAGGTAGCTATCAAGCACAGTCTCCATTTCCACAGTAGCAATATTTCCATATTCTTTTTGGCAAGCATCATGCAGGCAAACAGTGTCACAGCAGCAGGTCTGAACTAGATGTGTTGTGTAGTATTTGTGTATATTTGAAGTGAAACTTGATATGTCTTTGCATCAAGGGCCAAATGTTTTAAAGATTTTAAATTAAAACTGCATAGTGCTTGCCATGCACAACTCGAAGTGGTTACCACTTCACTCCTTGCTGTATGCTCTGATTGGTGTTCACATGGATTACATTTTAATATTAGGCTGGAAGCTTAATTATAAAGGATTATTAGCAGATCATGAGAGTATTGCAGTGAGATGGGGTCATACAAAATAGAATATTAAGAGCTGTCTAATCTTTGACCTCTTTCTCCGTATCATTTTGGAATCACCATGCAAATACAGCAACCCACAAAACTGTTGAAGGCATTTTTTTTTTCCTGCCTTCCTCTCAGAGGGCTATTGTAGAATCTCCTGAAGCAATTTGATTGTTTAGCTGGTAGACTTTTTAGGTCAGGGACCGTGTGTTTCCTTCATCATTTTGCATCTAGCTAAACATACCATTGGAGCCAGACAGATAATGGTGTGCTTTGTACATGGAAGACCTGTGGCAGTAAAGACACTTTAGAGGATAGGAGATAATGTGTGAAGGACATTTGGAGTTGAGATAAATTATGTGTGTATAGAAAGTCTATCTGAAAATAGGTTATAATAAAATTGCGGTAGAGTGTAGGACTAGTAAATGCAGTTAAGCTTTTCTTTGGTTGATAGGAGTGATCAGAATTCAGGCAACACTATTTTTTGTAAGGGGATGCAGTGCAGTCTTAAAATAGCACTTATGTTGGCTTTTGTCACATTAACTGTGGGAACTCTGGTGGAAATACATTTAGGTACTTGAAGACCATAAGTTCAGAGATAAGGTTGGCCGATACTGTGAACAGCTTGCCTGAGAGGTAAATTGCATGCAGAAACTAAACATGACAGCCGCAGATAAAACACTTATTATGATTAATACCAGAAGATGTAACAGGCTTTACTTACTGCAGCCCCAGGAAACCTCACTTTTCCCCGATAATGTTTACAACTCCAATGGCACTCACAGGGCAACCACATGCTTTCTTAGTAGATGGTCTCTTATCTGTGAAACTTCTCACCCATTGAATTTTAACTTCTGCATTATTCATGTGAATGTTTTAGAAGATTTACAAGTCAGTAAGATTTTATGCACCTATTAAAAGCCTGAAACAGCCTGACAACAAGACAATATTTTAAGAAGACTGCAGATGAGGATTGTGACAGTCTTGTGAGAAGATTATACTCTGAAGATTGCTAAATGAGCATTACCTTATGTAAAAGGTGGTGAGTGAAGTTCACTCCAATATGTATATTGTGTCTTCCAGATATCTGCCCAAATAACCACACTGTATTCCTCATCTCCTATACTTACAAATGATAAAGTACAATTCCATATGATATGCAGTAAATAAACAGAAAACACCAGCTTTAGTATCTATTTTAGTTCCTTCTAATTCACACTCAGATTTTTAGTTCCACTTCTGAAATTTATGTTTCTTCTGTACATAAGGATATGTCCTGTTTTAAATAAATTAATGCTGTTTCTTTCAGCTCAAAGTTTCTTTCACCTTAATTTGTTCTGTAACAGGATAATAATAAGTATCTACAATAGAGGACTAGGATTCCAATAGAAACCCATTAAGGGGAGTTTCTTCAAGATTATTATTTTTTAATGTAGGAGATAAAAAGATACATATTTAAATATAGGTTGAATAAAGTAACTGCCAAAATATAAAACAGTATAAAGCAATATAATATCAACAGATAACACATATGGATCATTAGTGGAGGAAGGACATTCCCATAACATTTGAAATATTTTGAGATACTAGGCCTATTCTACACCACTAGCTCTGTGTTGGAGTTACAAAACGAAACAACAACAAACAAACAAAAAAGATTTAGTTCCCTGAAGGTTATAGATTGGGCCAGAAATATATTCTAATAAAATTACTTAGAGAAATTAATGAAAGGACTTGAAGGTTTTAAATGGTGTTTTTACAGAATTAATTACTTATCAAAATTACAGTCTTAACAGGTAAACATAAGCCAGGGAGAAGACCCCACTCTCTTCTCTCATAAACAAACAGAGAATGTCCAGTTGAAGAAGGAAGTGCCAGGGAACAGATGCCCTTCTAAAAACACCCCCAGAGCCAGGAATCTGCCCTGGCTCATGATTTCACCAGGAAGACAGGCTGACAGTGGTGACGAGATGTCAGCAAACTCAAGAAGAGCAGCTACAAGCCCCGTCTGTGCAGCAAATGGAAGCATAAAGCAGATTGATAAGACTGATCCCGTCACTCTGGGACTGCTCTTGATCAACATAACCAGTGCATGAAAAACTGTGAGCAGTTGGGTGACTGGAGACATCACCCCTCAGCCCCTAGCCCCCTCTGACTCTGCTCTGTCGGAGGGGCATCCTGTGAGTGCGGCTTGCCTGTGACCTGGGTCAGATGGGGCTGATGTCCCCATGTCACTCCCAGGACCTTGAGAGTGTCCAGGGGTGCTACTTCAGTTGATTTTAGTGCAGGAGAGTAGCATGCAAAACAAATTCTTTCCTGCCAGTCTCTAGCAGTCTGTCTGAAATACAGAAAAGTCTAGCAATAGCTGATTTTTTTTGTTTGTTTTTGCTTCTCTGACTAAAAAAAAAAGAACAAAAAGGAAATTAGTCTTGGCTTGACCTAAAATTATTTTAATAGTTTTATTAAAATAAAATCATTTTAATTTACCGGGGAGGAAAAGTATATTTTTCCTTGATTTAACAGTAAGAAAAGAGAAATATTTATGCTTGCTTTTCTGGGGGGGATTATCAATGTTAACCCTTTTCATAGAAAGCTAAAACACCATGAGCAAGGGTATAATTTTGAGACCAAAACCCAGAACTGCAGTCAAGTAGTTACATCTTCACTATTCTTTCCCTGAATGAACAGGCTAAAACTTCCCACCCAAGGCAATCCAGATTTATTGTGGTTTTAATTCCACAGACCATCTCCTGTGTGACCCCACAATGTTCCCTCCCTCATTTTTCATTTTTTGGCCAGCTGAGTACTCTATAAAACAAAAATTAATTCAGTTCCAGTACTGATCTCTTATGGCATTATGCATGTAGAAGCAGTGGAAAAAAATCTCACGAAGAAACAAACTGCAACACTACAGTTAAGTTGTACTTGGAGCCAGCGAAACGCTAACTCCACAGAATAAACCAGATGTAAACTTTTATTTATCAGCTTAGAGAACTGCTTAAGTTTCAAATTCAAACAAACAAGTCTGTTTGGGTAAAATAATATCAAAGTCCAGATAACTGTATTGCTGTTTCTCGCATGTGCAGTCTTCAAATTTTTATGCAAACGAAAACAGCATCAGGCAGCAAAATACACAGCAACGAGAGTCACAAACTCTATGCCTTTCTTCCCTTTGATGCTTTTCCTACTCTTATTTCTAATCACTTTTAACTAGTTCTAATAATTTGTAAGGATATCTAAAAAATGGGTTAGACTAGCATTTAATCAGGATTTAAAACAAGAACAAACAACACTTTTTCTTACTCCTTCCCTTTAAGGAGCATATCAATTTGCTAAACCAACCCTGCACTCCATATGTCTGGGTTCAAGTTTCAAAAACATTTTCAGTGGGGAGGGTTTCTTAGCAGGATGTTACACTTGTGGTCAAAACAGAACAGAAGATCCGCTGCCTAGACAGTCAGTTGCATGAGAGCAAAGGCATTAACTGGGTATTTGAGAGCCCAGCCTCAAAGTCCAGCTGTCTGCATCTAACCTAATGATCTGAGCCTAGTTCCCTTTCCCCTCAATTTTGTTCCTTGTAAGAAGCAAAATTCCTTGGAACTCAATAAGCATGTATCAGATTCTTCATAGAACAAAATGCTGTAAATTTTATATAAACCATTTCTCTCCAAATAGAAACAACATAGTATATAATTTCCTGGCAATAACTAAACTCCAATACATTTTTTTCTTAATTAAATTAGGCATTAAATCATTGCAGCAGATTTATTTTCCTGTTTGTGTTTTTTATTAATTAAATCTGCACCATCTGCCTCTGTTTATCTGTTTCACAATCCCTTCATCTAGCATTGTATGTTTATATTTTAAATGCGTATTAGCTTTCAAGATGGATTTTGTAACCTGCAGAATGGTAGCTGCAAAGACAATTGTCATAAAAGGATACCCAAATGCTACAAAATATCAGCACAGAAAGCATCACAGCACATAATAATAATACTAAAAGGGACAAAATCATTTAACAGTATAGGTCATCAAAATAACGCTTCAGTTGAAGAGTAGACATTTAAATACAGCAGCATAACTCTGAGACCTTCCCTTCTACATGAGCAGGGATGTGGGATTAATTTAGATATATTCACATTAATAATTCAGAATATAAACAGAAGACATTTCAGATCTGTGCATCTAGCAGATAAAGCACACATCTTTTTTACTAAAATAGGTGGATTTATCCCAAAACTGGTACTAAAAGTTTATGTATCCTGCAGTAGCATGCCAGTTACAAAAAGGTATGAGTGCATTTAATATTTACTCACAGACTTCAGCTGACTCTCATCTTTTTATTCCAATTGTCTTAATTTCTAGATTTTATTTTTTACCCACTTAGTGTGAACAAAAAAAAATTTTGTTTTGAAGTGGCAAAGAGATCTTTCAAATCAAAAGAGAATCCAGCTTCTCTTCAACGAGGAAAGTGGTCTACTGTTGGCATTTTGGATTAGACTCCTTTTCTTTCCTGACTGTACACATCCCAAGTACCCATTCCTATACTGCATGTCACGTGGAAAAGTGTGGGCTGCATCAGATGACACAAGATCAGATTGAGGAAAAAAAGCACAAGCTTACTGAAGATCTGCTTCCTCTCCTACAATTACAGTGTAACAGGGTAAGCTTATCAGCCTATGCAGTCATATATGGGGAAAAACAAAAAAAAAAAACAACAAAAACCACACACACAAAAACCAAACCCCACAACACAAAAATATGGCAGGTGGGGAAAGCTCTAGAAGTCAGAATTGGAACATAAACTGGACTTATCACAGAACAAAACTTCAGGAAAATCAGCAAAGGTACAAAAGAATAACAAAGCTGAAGCACAGAAACACAGAGGAAAAATAGAAAAGGCTGGAGATGACATGAATTTCAGCTTTTGAGCTAGTAGCAGGTAGGAGTTTAGTTCAGGGAAGATCCTTGTGTTTCCAATCTAAGAATTACCTGTTGCTCCACCTCCTCCACCTCTTTGGTAACTGGATATTGCCTATTATGTAAATATTTTTCTTTGTCCATTCCATCACATCTTCTCATAAAGATAAAATTCCTCACTTCTATTTACTTCATCTGGACATTAATTTGACAGTTCAGAATGAACCTTTTCCTTTTTCGGTTACAAAGAACACTTAACTATAAGTTTACTATGCATTAACATCCAGAAAAACTGGCCTACAATACATGCTGCTGTGGAGGATGGTAGTTCTACTTGCAATGTTTTCAATATAGTAGCTTCTAAGAATCAAAAAATTCCTCTTGGAATTACATATTGCAACTCTTAGTACACAGATCATTCGATGAAGCACTTTGGACCAGCCTGATTTATCCCATTGAATTTCAGGTGGTACCCTTCTCCAAAGACACTCCAATCAAAGGCTTGGCAATGACAGAAATGAAACACTGTTTGCCACAAATAAAGGAGACAGTTTTGTAATTTGCTTTCAGTATGAAAAACTATGAAGTATAATAACTTTTAATGCTGAATGTCTAAAAAATACAACTTTGTGTTCTGATTTATGCCACAGACTGTGACAAATTATGAAGTTTTAGTTTTTAATTATGATAAAAGATATAAGAGTTCAGCAGAAGTTATCTGTTTCAAGTCCATTTCTAGCACAATTTGTTTTGTCTAGTAGCAAATTTTTAATTAAGTTACATAGGCATATATGACTCCAGTTAAGAGTTCAGATCTGATGCAATGCAACAAACAGATGATCCCTGTTCTCCTCTAGAGGATATAGTGATTTCTAAAGGTATAGCTTATAGATTTAATAGCAATAGATAAAGAAGAGGCTAAGATTTGTAGGGGCATATTTTCTCAACCAGAACTGATGGACAGAAAGCACACAAAAAAGGTCATTTTTTTTTCTTTTTGTATACAACTCTGTGGAATTAAGTTCTCTTGTCATTCAGTTTAGTTTGCAGGAGGCTAGGGCATTTTAGTCTTTTTAAGGTCTGGAAAGATCAGTTTTTAATCTTTCAGGTGAAATGTAGAAGCCCTGTTAACAAACAAACCCAAACCTCTCATCAAAATAACTGGAAAGCAGAAGCTTTAATGGAAAACTTGCATGCAGCAAAGCTCGTTTTCATTGAGCAGCTCCAATGTATCAAGAAATATTAAGGAGTGGGTGTTTGGAGGTGATAAGAAATGTAAGCACACACAACACTAAAATTATCTATGAGAAACATTAACTTATCAGTCCCATTCAACCTTTTCTCCTAATAGTTGTCGCTAGGTCATTTACTCTTACAAACCCGAGTTTCTCAGCTATAGGTGACTGTTATTAATAACAGACACACACAAAACGAGCTTCTAGAGAAGCATTATCTGTTTTTCTCTATCATTTTGAGGAAAATTCCATTGAGCAAAGGCCATCCAATGGGCAATGATCAATCTGAGCAGTTCTCACATCACTGCACATTACCAGTAGAAAAATGACCCTGATAGGTAACAAATCCAAGTCTCTATACTGATTTGGAGAAAGAGGAAAGTTTAAGGACTGTGCTCTGGCTCCTTATCAAGTTTAAATCTTTACCAGACAAGATTCCAGTGGAAATCCAAATCCACAGGTTCTGAAGGATCAGTGTTTCTTATAAATTACTGTCAAGCAGCTTGAGACAGGTCTAATTTCACTAAACAAGTGCAAGCCATCCTTTCAGTGTGCTGTTTCCATGTGTCCTGAGCTGTGATGTACATACCACAGCCATTCTTGCACACCAAGTCAAAGCTTCCCACAGGTGCTGCTATGGCCCTGTTGTTCAGCAAGTCGGCCAGCCAAATTCCTTCCTCCCCCAATGCAAGGATCTTGCACTCCTCTTGACATACAGGATGTTCGAGTGCATACTTTTCATTAGCTCAATTCCGCAGTCCATTCTGAACTGTCTTATTCCAAGTTTAAAGGAAAGCCAAATCTTCATGCGGCCAAGCTCTCCACTTCATCACCGGCCTAGCAATGCCTTAAGCTCAGTTCACGTCCTCCTGGGTAAATATATATGCAGGTTTTGTTTCTGTCTACCAGATGTATTCTTGCTTAAATGTGGAACTATCCTAGTTCAGTGCCTAATCCTTTAAACACTTGCTATGTTGCCTTGTAGGCAAGCCTTATAGGCCTTGCAAAACCTCTTTTATTTTTTTATTTTTTATTTTTTAATCATACACACCATAAGCCAGTTAGCAGCTTTTTGAAAAATTGGGCTTGTTGAGTAATCATAAATTAATTCTTAAAAAAGACATACTGCATCAAGAATTCTGATTTTGTGAGCTAAGAATCAGTTGTTTCTTCAGTTGTACTTAGGAAGCACCACTGATTTCATTACAGATTTGTGGAGGATATGGGACAATAATTTCAGCTTTCACAACCCACTATTCTTATGCTGAAAACCTTGGTTATTCATTGACTTTGGATGCCTACCACAATCTGCATTTTTATCATTGGCAAGAATAAACTCATACAAAACCAATACCTCAAAATCTCCCCTGCTTTGAGGTCAGCAAAATCTAAATCTAATTCTGGATTAGATATCTTCTGACTTGAGTAGTGATTAATAACAAAAAGAAAACAGATTCAATAATTAAGTAGTAACTGGTTCTCAGCTATGCATAGGCTGAATATTTTTATTTACCATTTCAGCTTCAGCTTAAATGTATAAATTAGAATATAATTAGAAAAATAAACATGAAAATGTTAATAATCATGTCATTTAGACTGGCAGACCTGCAAGGCCCCCTTTTGTGACAGAACTCAGGAGAACTTAAATAGAGCATAGGTCTACTTCCCCTCGTAGAAGTAACACCTCCCAGCGTGGTTTTGGGCTAGGCTAAAGTGTTTGTGTAGTGTGATAAATGGGTAGAATCAGACCATCTTTGACTTGAGAGATTAGAAAGTGAAAAGAATCTTAATGAAACAAAGGGAATTATAAATTTGGCCTACTGCACATACATCCCCAAATTAGTATTGGGCACATGGGCATGCAAATCATAGAGCACATTACGTGGAGGCTGGCTTCACTGCAAATTAGTTTTCTGCAGAAACTTGATGCCTAGCACCTCCAGAAGCCTAGAGACAGTCCTGTTTGGAAACCTGCAGGTTACAGCTCTGGAATCCAGCCTCCCACACAAGTGCACAGGGGATGCACAGTAGCTGCAACATGTCTGATATAACACTTGTGCACTGAAAATCGATCGAAAACTGAAGGGCCTTGTTGCAGGGGAATATGGCCCCAGTCTCAAGGGGAAACTGCTTCTAAGATGAGTAGGTATTCCGAAGTTATTTCTAGGATTATTAAAGCATGCTGTCCGTACCAGATGTGAGCTCTGCAGTGGCAGCTGAACTCCGCGAGTCTACTGGAGTGCATTAGAAGAGTGGGAAGCTCTATGACCACAGGAGGAATGTGGGGCTTGCCCATTTCTGCTCAATTTCAAACAGCACTTCTGTGAGTGTTTAGGAGACAGAGACATTTAGCTGTACATTTCTCTCTCTCCTCCCTTCACTTCCCCTCCACCCCCATCTTTACTCTAGTGAAGTGTTTCATGCATTCACCACAATATTTCCTTTAACAAAATTCTCCTGCTGCCTTAGAACCACTCACAACCTGGCACCTGGGGGAAATTTTAGGCCATTTTTCCATACACATCATGTCTAAAAATAAATCTATGAGCTTTTGACCATGAAGATAAAAAGGCCATCCTCCCTCTACATAGCCTTTTGTTCGTATTTGAAAAAGAGCTGCTGTGAAATCTTACTGTGTCTGTTGTGAAATGTCTGTAAATGTAAAAGATCAACCAATTCACACCTGCCAACTAATTTCATTTTACCGTATTTTTACTCACCTTTCTGGCAACACAAATTCTTTTAATGCAAACATAATATAAGCTAAACAAGCTATATTGCTTTTAATGGGGTGATGTACACTCTGCCATTGCTAAGTGTAACGCTGTATTTCACAATGAATTTAAAGTGAATGAATGTATTTCTGTGCATAGTTTCTCCACTTTGCATACTTACATATCTGTTAAAATACCGTGTATGTGAGTGATAACAGTAACTGTGCAGACTTTTCATTTTTGCTGATTTTACTGTGAAAGTCTGGCTAGCTTCACAAAGTATCCAGATAATGAAATTTGCTCATGCCTTATGAACTGAGGACCTCAGATACATGTTCTGTCAATAGCTTTTGTGCATTTCTGCCAATAGACTGTACACTACCCTTAGTTTCTGATTTAAATTTGAACAGACATCAAAAAATCCACTCACTGATACAAACAAAATATTCAAGTTTCAATTTGGGCTGAAAAACTGCATTAATTCTTATTTGTGCCAGAGGTAGCTGTTGTGTTTAATTTATAGAAGAAGCTGAATAATTTCTGTACAAACTAATCAAGTAATCATGTAAACACAAATCAAGATTTTTCTGGATGTTAAAAAAGCAGTACATTATGGGGTACTTTAGAAATGATTTAGGAAGGTTGCTCCCTTTAATTCCTCTCAAAAGCCAGCATTTCTAAATAAAACCTACGTGGGCTTTTGAATGAATTATGGCCTTTGTCAAACATTGCACTGCCAGGTCACAGCCTCCCATGAATCAAATAGGTTCGGCGAAATCTGTAAACTAGAAATTCACTCTCATCACAAAAACAGACTGGTGAGGGATCGAGATTTATAACTAGGACAATACTTTCTTGCGACAAGACACAACCAGCCTAAATGCCCTGTGCTTTGAAGGTGGAAACAGTGAACGACAACAGTAACGACAAGGAGTCGTATAAAAGGACTAACACTAGTTGAATGAAATCCTATCCTGCAAGACTAGTATAAGTGCTATCAAACTGAATGAGAAGTTTTTATGCAGGTTTTGCACTGCTCTCTCATAGTAAAGAATGGACAAGAAGCTCATATTTAGATTTAAATTTGATTTTTTTTTTGTCCTTTCTCATAGTTAAGCGATTTACTTCTATATTGTCATACAGATGTATGGTTTACAGATATAAGAATGATATATAGAGATTCATAGGATTTCAATATATACATGTTTTAAATACGTACTTATATATATATATATACATATATCTGCCTTCTTTACTGTCGAAAACTGAAGCTTTAACAATCTTTTCTATACAAATAAATGAAGAGCAACTTGAGTAACTGGCTTTAGTCTGTATCTACAGAATAATTTCTGTGTGTTTGCTTCCCGTTTTAAGCCATGATTGCATATTATTACCAGTGACAGCAAAGCACACATTTGTAGGTAATGCTCTAATCTCACAGTCAACTCCAATAATCTTGTACTGTGACAGGTTTCTGAATGAAATTCTTTTACAGTG
The DNA here is from genome assembly GCF_013377495.2 of Cygnus atratus. NCBI lineage: Eukaryota > Metazoa > Chordata > Aves > Anseriformes > Anatidae > Cygnus > Cygnus atratus. Next base: position 3,373,550 of record NC_066365.1, read on the forward strand.
GATGTGTATGTGAAATACAATAGCTGCGAATGCATGGCAAAAAATGGCAACATAATTTAGGTAGAGTCAAAGGAAAACAATGTTATTAGTTAATAGCATGCAAAACTGTGGTAGGCACACTATTTCACAGACAAAGATAGGTTTCTGCTGCAAGGAGCCTATTCTACAAACATTTGTCTCCATGGGGAACTCATTCTCCAGGAACTCAGCATGAATTTCCAGGGTTGTCAATGATATGAATGCATTTCCTGTGTGAGCAGCTCTGCAGATCTGTTTATTCTGTTTTGAAAGTGGGATAAGTCCTGCTACCTGAAACTAATCTTATTACATGTGCCTCTGGGGAAGCAAACATATCATAGTTGGTACTTCATGCATGCACAGTTTACCTAACTACACAGTAACTTCCTTAAGTAGAGAAACTGTAAAACCATGGAAGATGACAGGAAAGAAACATGCTGATTTCCTATTTGAATTCAATTCCTATCTTTTCTGTAGTATAGACTTCAACCCCTTTCAATTTTAAGGGTTTTATTCATGAAAGTCCAAGATCTTTGTTATTAAGCAATGTATCTTCTCTTTATTAACTGAAAAAAACTGTTCTCCAATCCTGGAGAATATTTGTCATCATTGCTATGTTCTGCAAAAGCTTTTGCAAATAATTGCGTCCACATGACTAGACCTATGGACTTGCAAAAATACATCTGGAAGCATAACACATTCTCATGATCTAGTCCTAATGTTATGTTATGAAAACCTCCCACACTAAAGTTGGTTAAATAATGAACAAGAAAATACCTGTGAATAACAGGGCAGGTTCATTTTAGAACTATTTTACCTGTTTGTGAGCAGATGACTGGAAATTATTTACAGGATCCAAAAGTTTTCTAATCTCAAGGAACACTCATAATCAAAGAGCGTTAGGGCATAATTCAGTTCTGTAACTAATACCTCTAGGAATCATTCACATATCTTCATCCAAGCTGTTTGATTAATACTGCTGAGAGCATTAAGGCTAGTTTCTGAGTGACTGTTTCACAGACAGAAGACAAAAGTCACAAGAGAAACATCTGGTTTAGAAACCCTGCCTTCATGCTGTGTTGTTGCGGACACTGAATCAGAGAATGGCTGAGGCTGGAAGGCACTTCTGGAGGTCTGCTGTCCAATGTCCCAACCCAAAGCAGCTTCAGCCAGAGCAGATGGCTCAGGGTCTACCTGCCTGATGTGTCCCATCCATACCTGTCCCCCCCGCCAAGTTTTAAGTTCTTTTGACTTCTCGTTATCAAATTTTAAACTACATTCTGGAGAAGGACTGATATCATATTTGAACCACAGGAGAAATTTGCTAAAAACAAAAACAAAACAAAACAAAACAAACAAACAAACAAAAACACCTGGAAACTAAGAATCTCACTTTTTCACATTTAGGATGTAAATAAAAAAATATTATGACACAATTCAAAAATAAAAAACATCATCAAAATACAGTTCAAATAGACGGAAATTTGCTTATATTCAGTGATTTAAATCGTGTGATTCAGGACAGGCTTCTGAATCCTATGTTTCATAATGTATCTCACTGACTCAAGGAGACTGAGAAAAAGTTATTACCTTTTCCCATTTAATTTCACACTGATTTCAGGGGAAGAGCTGCAGTTACCAACTGGGTGGCAGGAATTCAAGTAAACAATTAATTGGACACTAAGATTTCTTGTACTGCAAAGCTCTACTACCATCTCCCATTTATAATAATACATTTCGTTTCCTTATGTTTCACAACTGGATAATCTGTGTTGGACCTGCAGGTTTTTGTCTGAACGATCCTCAGAGAGAAGCTTGCTCTGAGAACTCCAATTAAAAAAAAAAGAGGAGAGGAGCGGAGCGGAGAGGAGACAAAATGAAGTTCAGATTTAACCGGATATTGAAGAGGGCACCTGTCCATAGCCCAATCTAACAGTCCTAGCCAAATGTTAAGAATAACTGCAATGGTACCATGAAAAACTGTGTCATTGATCTACTGCATCAAATTCTGGCAGTAAACTGCAGTAATTCAAAAGAAGTCATATTATGAAAAGAGCCATGCTGACATTCAACTCGCATAACACAGGTAAGTGCTTACAAGCACTGAAGCTGAATACACGATGAATACACGATACTACTCAGCACATGGTCACAGCACAGTCTTTTGCCTGTTTGCCCCCAAAGGACCCAGCAGGGCATGTTTGCAGATGCGAAGACTGCAGGAAGAGCTTTCTGAGATGGCTGGAAGAAGAATGGACTATCCCCCCAATACTGGAAGACTCCAATAACTGCTTTAACTTGTGCAGAGAGAGGGTCAGATGGACACAGGGTAACCTCCCAAACTGAAAAATACCACCATCAGTGAGTACTCACATCTGTGTGGAATGAATTCAGTCTCAAAAGAAGGCATGTGGGGGCAGAAAGGCAAAAGAAGGCTTGCCAGTGAGAATAAACACTATGAAAACCAAGTTACTTCCTTTGTTTTTCTTCCTTCCCTGATTAATATAATCAGATAATTATATTAATACCTATAGCTCAAAATAAAAAAATACAACATTTTTCATGAAAACTAAATGAAACTATTTGGCATTTCTTATTTATTGATAACGAATAAGCTTGATAGTTGCTGATATAAAACAGCAGACCAGGGCTGACATTAACCAGCACAGTCTGTGATGTCAATGTTATAAATCATACATGGGAGTCTTGTGTTATGCAACATCCCACAAACTGGAGCACTAGCCATTTTTTAAAGTAATAAAGTTAAAGGGTAAGTAGGTTACTTATCGCATTACAGCACTCAGACTTCAGCTAGTACAACACTTAAAAATACACAGATGGACACTAGAGTCTCTAAGTCAATTTGTAATTTCTGAACTGGAATTATAGACCAAAGCCTAAAAAGCCATGCAGTTCTGAAAGAGACTTTGAAAAATAAAACAAAAGAGGTATCATTACATAATTATATTTGGATGAAAAACTGCTGTAAAATGTTGTAATAAGATTCCAGAACTAAAACTCACATGAAGATTACATATTTTAGAACTGGAAAGGTTAATAATAATTTTAGGGGAATTATGGGAAACCAACATCTAAGTGGCTATAGCATACTTAAAAATATGTTCACCTTCACCAGATTCAAAGTTGATTTAGTTTACTCCTTTTTATAGTAAAAATTTGTTAGTAAAAATCCAGAGTTGAATTGAATCTACTGAAAAATCGAACAACCCCGCCCAAGAAAAAGTAACTCAATTTTCCTGAACAGAAAGAAGGAGTAAAAGAGGAAGGTGAACTAGAAAGTGCCATTTTTGCTGAGGGATGACACAAGGCAAAGTAAATCAGCTTTGATCCCTTTCCTCCCCAATGTCTTCTTTACTGAGAGAGGATGAGAAGAAGCAAGAAGGTGGCTACCAGAGGATTTGGCAAAAGATGCTCCAATCTGGTGGCATGAGCAAGAGTCAAAACCAACTACAACTTCACATCAGCCGTTCCTTACTTCAGTTTCATATGAAGTTTCATGTTGCTTATAAATCTAAAATTGAAACACAGCAAACAGTCTGTCCCCAAACTCATTTTGCTACGCACACTGAAACCAGGATTCCTGTGCTCTCATCATATATGGACACTTGCACATGCACAACGCATATGAGTAACAGCAGCAAGTTGAAATGATGCATCTGTGTCATGTCAGGGTCTGTCCTCAAGAGCAGGTCAGATGGAGATCTGGCAGAAGAGGGAGGTGCATGCGGAGCAAAAGCGTGTTACAAGGACGTCATCTGGGGTCATCTTTCACAAGCTAACAAAGCATCCTTCCTACAGACAACCATTAAGGCAGAGGCTCACAGTAACTTCTAGGTTTGTATTACTGTGTTAATGACGTAATATAACAATGAAATAAAACGGAAATTTCCTCCTGAAAGCAGAAACCTCAACAAGTGCCCCAGAACCTTACTGCGTTACTTTTCTTGCATAGGCTATTTTTTTTTTTGACTGAAGTTCTTATGTGACCTTGTGAAATCCTATCTCTTCACATGCTGACAGAATGATGATTACAGAGCTATTCTTAGCCTTGTGACATATCTAATGACTGCTTTAACTAATATTACTTTCTAAATCATACAGATCTGTTCCTTTAGGGCTATTGTGTTGTAAACCTGTTGTTACAAGTTTGGAAATATTTTCAAAGTAACTCTTTATTTTCCTCTTTTGTTTAACAGTCTAACACTGTTAATAATTTATAACTAAGAAACATCTCTGTGGCCTTTAAAAAGTCTGCTTCTGACATCTTGAATGAGTGTGTGATGGTGAGAGATTTTTGTTCTGAGACCGACACTACTGAGTGCAATATTCATTTTTGTGTCAGGGAAACAAGTATGACTGCTCTCTTTGGAGGTGTTCACAGGACCAGGTCCTTATTTTACTGGATTGTTTTCTTTAAGGAGACACCGAGCTGGCTGGAAGAGAACTTGCAGATCCACTCCACCAATTAAGCACAATCCTGCCTAGGTTGGAAGCACAGCCTTCACAGCTCATGTACTTGTTGGAGCTTTAGGGGGATTACAGCAGAGCTCGCTACTTCCCTTTCCTCTCAGAATCCCATGTTGCTGTCATTGCATTACCTTAAACAATCTATCATTTCAGGGTATAACTAGAAAATGTCAGCATATCCCCTTCTCAGTATATTCCTTTTAAGCTAAAGGCTTTTCTTTATCAAGTCCTTATTAAAGACAGTGCCTTTGATACCTACGTTATTTTGTGAAATTCAGCAGTATGGCACTACTATAAGTCTTCCCCACTACATCCAAAAATAAAAACTCATGGGATTTTTCTGTGACTCCAACTGATTAAGGTCAGATTTATTTCAGCAATTGCTTGCTGTCTTTAGATGTAACACTTTTACAGTTCTTCTCTCTGCTAGAAGCTTCATGTTGGTTTTTCTTAAAATGAGGCTTCTTCCTACCAGTTTTGGAAGTTCCTGCCAGGGACTGTAAGTAGGAAATAGGTGTTCAGTTGTCCTTCCAATTCTCTGTGCTCCATGCACACACACATACTCTTTTATCCTTTTCTTATCTGTCTCTCAGCTTTGGTTCATAATCCCCACTTCAGGCCACTTCCCCAAGTCTCTCAGAAAAACATGCTATTGCGAGTCTGACTTCATTCCTGCCTTTTTCATCTGTAGGAAAAAGTTTCTCCTTGACAATCCCTTCCATCATGCCAGTCCACAGTCAAATGTTTCTGTTTTTCACGTGGCTCAGTATTTTTCATTTGATGTAGTAACAGCAATTCTGGCTGCAAGACCTTTAAGCTTTATTATTTTACAGAACTAGTAATGTCACCTTTCTTTAACACTTAACAAACTTAAGTATTTAAGAAAATTACTCATGAATTCTCTATTTGTTCTGCTTCCTCCATGCATCTTTTCTACACCCACCATGTTTTAAATACTGACATGTACAAATGGAGAGTGCACAGTGAGTTCTTGCAACAAACACAAGTGATCATAGTAACACAGCAACACAGAAGAGTTGAAAAAAAAAAAGATTTCAGTTTACATATCTGCTTTAGTCTCATTTTTCTGCAGAATTATTTTGACGTTCATAATACCAGATATATGGGGACACTACACACTGTATAATGTAGTGGCATCACAAAGGACCTAGTCTGTAGATGTTTGTTGTGCTACAGGAAAGTGAAGATAAAGTTACAACCTCTTCTGAGGTAACTGCAACCATCTACAATTGCTCCCATCATCATACAGTCCATTATGATTGCACACAGATCATCTCCTTCAGTACAGTAAGAATCTCCTGGACAGTAACCATCTGCTCTGCCTGTAGAAATATTCCTTTTGTTTACAGCTTTTTCAGCCCCATGTCACAAAAATGTAGCAGAAGCATTCTGCAAAACATAGAGAAAAGCTTTTCTTGAACACTGATTGGTCCTGAGTGTTTAAGTCAGAAATGGTTGCACCTGGACCTCTCTTGGCTGGTGCAGATTGCCAGGACTATTTGTGACTGTCAGCCAATGTTCTGGAGAAATCTGTGAACCCAAGGTTCCTTGCACCCCCGCATCCTTCATGCAACTATTTGGTTGTCTTTCCAACAACCATCAAAGTCAAAGGACTTGTTTTACGTGGCACAGTGTCCTTAGATACAAATCTCAATATTTACTTCCTAAATGGCCAATTCACTGATCATACACCTGAAAGTCAACAATACTCCTCACCAAATTCAGGATGTACTGGGAATCCTCATCCTTCACACAAAACTTTTTAAATCCAATCTGTATGTGAGGCAATAAAACTGTATTCTGTAGCCATCAGATGGTGAAGTGAAGCTCTGCCATTGGCTACGATCCATGTTTCCCATGAGCTTAACAGCACTCTGATATGTATAAAACCAAGCTGCTTAAGACTTTAGGTTATGGCTTTTATATATCTATTTGGGTGTACAGTTATAAACAACTGTTCGCAGAATTTACTCTATATAAACAGAAAATGCAAAGGAATATTTTTCACTGATAAGCAGCTTGATTTTACATACCTTTTTTTTTTGTGTTACTTGGTTTTATTATAAACTTTATAGAAAATATAGACCAGATTCTGTCTGGATAGAATCAATTGCTTTGAAAAGCTTCTATAAGATAGTGCTCTAAATTGTTTTTGTGGTACAGTAGCATAGCAATAAGATTATAGAATGAAAAATACAAAAAGATTCACCAAGATATATGGGAAATTCAATTATTCACAAGTGAAGAAAATCAAGATAAAGAAGAGTGCTTTTGTCTTGAGTACACCAGCCAATCCTGTATGTATCATATGAGGCTATGCTTATTGGCAGTATTCCCAATAGGTAGGAGACTACAGAGGACTGATTTGGGAACATAGCAGGCTTCTCAGTTGATATTGAGGGTTTCAGCTTTCATTAAAAATAAATACTTCCAGCCATTCTGTTTATGGAGAAAACTGCTTACTCAGAGCCTCATAAAACAATACCATGTATGTCAATGAGCGCTAACCTAGACTGAAACCATACCATGATTTTAAAAGTTCCTAACCATTTGCTATGAAAGCCATGTAAAACAAACAAACAAACCGTAATGTGATGCAAATTTACGCTAATTGGAGAAGAGGCATAATAATAGTAGTTAAGCATGTATCTTGTAAGGTTCCTAGTCTAAAAACATGGGAGAAGTGCAGGTGATATGTTTCTCTGAATCAGTATTTACTTTTCTAAGCTGTGGGAGACACCAAGCTAAAGCATTTGGCAAAAGAAAATGCAGCATCAGTACTCTTTGTTTCAGATGAAATCTGTTGTTGTTGTTAAACCATACATCTGTGCAAACTTCAGCCCTTGAATGAAGTCTGAGAGTAGACTTCCAACCTGCTGATGAGGTATAAGAACAGCAACAATAGTTCAAGATGTTCCTGCTTTTTATTGACATATGTGGCAGAACACAGTCGCAATTGTGTTATAGACTGTATAAATGAAACATAGGGGCAGCAGTGCCTACCCTGAAGTCTTGTAGACCAGATAAAGAAGAAAGGAGAAAAAGCAGTAGGGTAAACAGAGGCAGAGGTGACTGCTGGCCTCCTCTCAGTTACCCATTTAGGTGTATTAACAGAGAATGAAACCGAAACTGCCACCAAGCCTTCAAAGGAGCAGTTATGCAGCCACATTTCTATTCTGAAGTGATCATCTCAGTAATATCCCCTACAGCAGGCAGCACTGGTTTTCCCTGTAACCTATTCAAATGCATTGGCAGTGAAACAGCTAACAGACCTTTCCAAAATGTTCACAGCTCTGTCAGAAGCTTCTTTTTGGAAGCCATTCATATTGGACATTAGGATACAGAGTCACTTTCAGGCAGGTTCTCAAAATCTAGCCTCGGCCTTTTTTATTCCAAACAATTCAACAAATTGCAGTTTGCTTCTCTGCAGCTGGCACAGGAATTTATCAGCTCATCCCTTTCACTTTTGATAGGCAGGCACAAAGAACTTGAGCATGGTTTCTGGTCTACCCAAGTTAATGGATGTATCTGCGATTTAATTCATCTGTATTTTGCATGCAATGCTTGCACGCCTCATGGGAAATGAAATAGACTTGTTCAACCACACTGTCTGGAAAGTCCCATGACTGAAGGTAGTAATGAGTCATGATGCTTGGGAAAGGAAGAGCAACCACCCAACAAAATGGGTTAAGCTTAGAGCAGCCAGAGCTATGATCTGAATACACAGCTTTTCAGGGCTGCTTTGAAGAGTTGTACAGGTACAAGTGACAGTAACAAGAGGGTGTTCGGAAAAATAAGTTTAAATTGTCAAGGACACAAAAAAGTCTCTGAGTAGAACAAAGACTCCTGTATGAAAAAAGGTCAAACACACATCATCGTTTTGTCTAGTGATTATTATTAGCATAGTGCTTCCTGCGAGAAAATATACCTAGCTGGAGTTGTAAAAGCACCAGTAGATAAAGCAGAGTGCTCACAACTTAGCAACAGCTTTGAAAGTATTGTCAATAAAGCTACAGTTTGAAATAGGGCCAAGTGATAGGACGTGATAATACTGCACAATTGAAGCAGCACTTCAGTATCTAATCTTGGGATTAGAGCAGATCTGGAGGTTCACACTATTGAAACCATGTCAAGGCTGAATTTATAGCTCTCCTTGGCAGATATAAATAACAGCCACAGATTATTGGGGCAAACTTTGATATAGTTCCCTGAAAAAAATACCTATTTAAAACCATGGAAACTTTC